>NC_136063.1:1945419952-1945904952 GCF_964261635.1 Lissotriton helveticus | reverse complement strand
CTTAGTCACCAATACTGTGCAGCATGGCTTTTTTTTTTTAAAAACTTGAGCGACCTGCATGTCATTTTGTAGGTACGCACATCAAGAACACATGCACCAAAAAAATTACATGAGTGCCTTTTTTTCTATTTTTGGATCCAAGTTGAATGGCAAAACAAAAAATAAAAAAAAAGTTAGCACAAATGGCGTGGGGTGCTTCTCTATCAATCTGTGCATTTTAATTATGTTATGAGTGGCAACAACTGCAAATATGCATTTTATCTTTTCTAATTAACATTGTTTTACTGCTACAATGTGGCGGCAGAGACAGTAGTGAGAAGGCTGCTTCCCCATGAACAACTGGGGCTGTAACATGACCGTATAAAGGTTACGCTCCGTTTTATATCGTGAGTGTAGACAGGCATATTCATTTTGACAGTTGCCATATAGGGTAAAAGGTTTGGGGAAAGAAAAATGGTTTGGGGCAATAAACCAGAGCAAGATAGGTTAAAGCGAGTGTCAGGCAACACCGAGAGAAGACAGCAGCAGGGGCCCATGGGAGGGAAGAAAAAACATGGATGTTTTGGCAAACAGAAGACAAAAAAACTTAAAACGCACAATGTGGGGGGTTGGGGAGGGGGCAGAAGGATCCAGACAAATAGTAACAGAGTGTGGGGGAGAAGCATACGAAGAGAGGGAGACAAGAGGGAGAAAAGAAAAGGTGAGAACAAGAGTAGGCGAGAGTGAAAGCGTGAGATGAAGTGTGAAGGGTGAAGGCAGAGAGACATTTGAGAGGAAGCAAGGGTGAAGGGAGAGAAGAGCATTGCCTGAGGGAGAGTAAAAGTCAAGAAAATTAGCTATGAAAAGTGGAGGAAGAAGAGAAAAGGAGAAAGTAAGAGCAGAAGCAGAAAGAACAGAAGAGGGAAATTTTTGACACGGATGAGAAAGAAGCAAAGAGAGGAAGAAGACACGAAGGAGAAGATATAAGAAGACAAAGTGCGTGGATAAGAAAGAGAGGTGGCAGAATAGTCGAGTCACTTTACCAAAGCTGATGAGAACTAAGCCTGAGGCTCATCAGCAACAGCAACTGCCAAGAATATTCCTTAGTTAAAAACAAAAGTCATAATTTTTAGTGAGTGAGTGGTGAGGTGTGGCGTGCAGGCTTGGGGAAAATGTAAAGTGAAAGAGAGAATGAAAGCTCAGATGGGGGAGGTGCTGCCGGATGTCAGGAAATCCCTTCCAGGAAATCCCAGCGGGAAAGTTCTTGTGTTAAAGGCAAGAGAGACCAAGAAAACACATGCACAGAGACAGCCTGCAACCCGCTTGGCCTGGGTCAGGAGAGTGCCCCTAAATCAACACCACCGGGACCATCTGTCAGCAAATCTGGGGAAGGGTTGTATTTAGAGGGGGAGGGATCCAGTGGCAAAGACGCCTACTTTAGAGCCCGATGTTTGGATTAAGAGGTAGAAAGAATAAAAGAAATAAAGAGAAGGGGACAGAGACAGAGTAGAACGCAAAGAGATGTGAAATATTTGAAAAGTCAGAGGGCGAGTGGGTATATAAAGATGTAACACTAATACAAGAAGCAGATTTTATGTATAAGTGAAAAAATGCAAGTAATCAAAGCAGCCTAAGTGTATTTGTATTCCCAGATGCCGTGCCTATTAGAGAATAGGAAAGGAGGGCCCAAGAGCAGAATTAACAAGGGCTGAGGTTGTGTGTGTGGGTGTGTGTGTGTGGGGGGGGGAGTGTGGGTGTGTGTGTGTGTGTGTGTGTGTGTGTGAGGGGTGTGTGGGTTTGTGTGTATGGGGGTTGTGTGTGTGGGGGGGTTGTGTGTGTGTGTGGGGTTGTGTGTGTGTGGAGTTGTATGTGTTGGGTTGTGTGTGTAGGGTTGTGTGTGTGAAGTTGTGTGTGTGGGGGGTTGTGTGTGGGGTTGTGTGTGTTGGGGGTTGTGTGTGCGGGTGTGTGCGTGGGGGGTCTGTGTGTGTGGTGTTGTGTGTGTGGGTGGGTATGTGTGTGTGCGATGTTGTCACGCGCAGTGAAAGTTAGAAGGTAAGACTATAGCTGTGCACTGCTACAATTAACAAGTTAGTAGTGAATGTCTTAATTAAAATAAGGGCATAATTATTATTTTTTTTTCCTAACGTTTGCATTGCCTTCAAATGCAAACGGGGGGAGGGAAGAGGAGAGCTGCCCCACTGGTATGCTGATCAAAACAACAGCAGACGGCTGCCACATTTATGAAAGGATGGGGTGGGGAGATAATGAACTCAGCATTGCAGCATGTCCGAGCGGAGCGGTGTGCTGTTAAAAACTAAATTAAGTAAAGCATGTCAAAATTAAGTAAGGCATGTGAAATATAAGAATGCACAACATGGGCAGGATGGAGATGAGGGACTGAAGAGCTGAGACCAAAGTGCGTGAAAGTGACTCACTGACTTTCATTACCTGCTATCTACAACACAGGCAGTAAATCCAAAGCTAAAAGAGGCGTTTGAAAACTGTTGGTGATGACGTCACCACACCACGAGTGCTGGAAGGGAAGTTTACTAATCCAGTGGCTTTCAGGTGTATCAGAATGCTGCAAATGGAGAGGGCTGATGAAAAAGACCAGCTTTCAAAAATGATTTATTTCCGATGTTGTGTACTGTAGTATTCCGATTGCAACAACGGAAATAAAGCATTTTTGAAAGCTGGTCTTTTTCATCAGCCCTCTCCATTTGCAGCATTCTGAAAGCCACTCCATGAGTAAACTTTTCTTCCACCACTTTGTACAGTGCCGTTCGATAGATTAAAGCAGGAGCCTGTGTTACTTCCCTGACAATGTGAAGAGAATACCATAATATATTAATGAAAGAAAGAGGTTCAGAAGGCAAGGAGACACATAAGGAAACACAGACAGATGGAGGGGGCATATAAATAGAGAGAGAGCGTTTAGGTAATGACTAGAGATTGACAAGAGAATGAAGCGAAGAATAAGGAGTAAAACAAGCTCTCGCCATTGCGTGGCGGGGGGGGCGGGCGAGCGGACTACTTTAAAGTCTGATGGGGCGACGGGGGAGAGGATTCCTTTGAAGTCTCATGCCGAGGCTCACAGGCTGAAATGGCGTGCGATGTGCAAGCGCCTTACTCACATGCACTGTAGGCAATCCGCCTTTGGGCGCATTTTGCAGAGCCTTTACTTTAATCTCGCCAAGCATCCCTAACGGGATAGCTTAGTTGAGACCTAAAAATGAATACATTTAGATTTGCGGGTCAGGCTCTAGGGGATGGGGTCCAGGGCCCCAAAAAAATAAAAAGAAGGGTGGCCACACATTGTAATGTAATTTAAAAAATAAAACATCTAAAAATAAATAGTTTAAAAAAAAATTAGACAATCAGTATACAAAAACATAAATATAAGAATAAATATATTTAATAATTGTCATTTACAAAACCTTTAAAATTCACTGCAAAAATATAGGTTTTAGACACGTTATAGTTAGGAATTAGCATTTAAAAAACCTTTGAAATTCACTGAAAAAACCATAGGTTTCAGGGTTGTTATAGTTAGCGGAACATTTCACTCGTATAAAACCATTGAAATTCCCCCCTTATAGTTAGTTGTACTAACTATAACTCGCGCGCCCGCACTCCACTGCTGATGATGTCACATATTACATCATTCATGACATGGTCAGTGACATCACTGATGACATCACTGATGACATCTCATATGGCATCACTGATGACATCACTGATGACATCATCCATGTGACAAACTGATACACCTCATCATACAGTAGCATAACCTTTCAACACTCATTATAAAATATGAAGAACCATATTTGAAACCATTGACACAGCAGTACAAGTTTCTAAAAACCCACTCAGTGATTCCTACATCTACACACATCTAAACACTTGCCTATAGATTCACACATACATGCTAACAAAGATCAATAGAACACTTTTAAATATACTTATACACCTACATCGACATTACACACTAGCACACATCCTATTCACTTATGCAGTTATCCTACTCACTTATGCAAACAATTGATCATACTTTAATTTACTAAGCTACACACTTACACAAACACCACTTTATGTATTCATATAGATAGTATCTTATACTTAGTGTGTTAAAAAATCACTATTACAAGTATACAGTTATCCATACAGTGGCACATACAATCACTGAGTCTTTTGTATAGTTATTTATATACAACAACTGTCACATACCCTGCCTTTTATATTTTTAGTTTGTTGGACATATAACATTGAGAAATATATTTACTCATCACCACAAACATAAAGAGAATCACTCACATTTAACAGCTCAGCTTAAATCGGTCGATTTAAGCTGAGCTGTAAATGTAAAAATTCAATAAATGAAGATAGTGACTGTGTCTTAAAAATTGGTTGATGTGCACACATTTAATTGTAATTTTCCCATGGGCTCACTCCGTGCAATTCAAAATTACATCATATGATTGCACAGGACCTGGCCAGCCATACACCTTGTGTAGTGACGCTATCCGAACTTCGTTTGTGGCAGTAAGTTCAAGTTTTGATTTTCTAGTGGCCTCTTAATTAGGTTCCCCTCTATATAATTGGCGATATTGGACTAATTTGCTTTTTTGTCCTCATATATACAGGTGATTTTAAAGAGTATTCTTATTGTTTGGTGCTGGAATCACAATGGTGTGGTGGTGGTTCCTTTTAAATTCCTTTGCCTTTTTCTGGTCGTGTAACTAATGTAATATAACTATATAATAAAACAAAATATTTTTATTGTACAGATGTGTAACGCTCAAGCGAATTTTGAGTCCTGAAGATGACCGTGGAATAATACAGAGGTCGAAACGTCGTCAACGCTTTTGTGGCCAAAATTATCCAAGGACACATTATTTATGTCTGTGTTGTTCCTTTAAACATGTAATGTTTTTGTTAGCCACCTGTTTCGTTTGTGATATGTTTGTTTTCTTGTGTACCAGCACTTTGTCTTGAGCGCAACTGTTTTACCCTTTTTAAATTCTTGCTATATGTAATAAATAATAATTTTTTTGATATTGAAAACTTTTGAGTTTATGAATTGATAGGCTTCTTCACTTGCTTCTTTCTGTTTATTCACCATTGTTTCTATTTTTAATTAGATGTGTGGAGTTGCATAGTTTATGTGACCTTTCTCCTGAACCTCTTGTTAGGTGCATCAGCCACCGCTGCACATCAGCAAAATGTAACTGGGATCTACCATGCCCTGCAGATCTTCATCATGGCATAGCTTCCACAAGGAGTGGTGATGGTGAATGCTGCTGCCCCCACACTGTCCACATCACCGCCCCCTGGTGTGTCAGTGCCTCATAGTGCAGCAGGCGTGTCCACTCCGACACCTTATGTGCCACTGCCACACAGTGCGTGGAAACAAAAATGGGGCTGGCTCTATTCAGTAAGGCTGAGCCTATGTAGTAAGTAACAAAAGAAGATGCCAGTGCTGATAATATTTATTTCATAATAGCATTAATCAACCACAAGCAGAAAATTAATTCCAGAGAGGGTACTGCTGTTTAGTCGCAATTTTATTTTGTAAAAAAATCAACAATTTTGATGTAAATTTTACTGTACATTAGAGAAGAACCAAAGAAGATAATCAAAAGATGGACAGACACATTGGATTGCATTCGGCTGAACACATCAAACATTCAAAACTTCAGTCATATCACATTCACAACACATTCAAACTTGACTCAAGCACACTACGTAAAAGAACCGGGTCTGCTTAAATTTGATGGAAAATTGGAAACAATTTTTTGAAAATAGTACAAAACCCCAAAAAATGTTTCTATCAAACATTCATTCTAAGTTGATACGCGTGGTTAATGTACTCAAAAATTGTAAGGGGTTAACAAATCAAATGAACTCCTATACAAGGAAGCAGACCATAGGGATGTTAGGCCTACGCGTTTCAAATCTCCTTTAATTCAGCGGAGATTCTCATCAGGGCCTCAGGCGGCTAAAAAGAGGGAAGAGAAAACATACACAAAGAATGATTTATAAACATAAATATTAACAGATATGGTATGACAAGTACAGGCATTGCATATACCTAAGGTTTTACATAGATGGGGGGCATAATGTCCATGATTAATCAATAGTAATGGGGAGAAATAATGCACATTAGGAGTCTCAGAACTTAGTGAAACACACAGTTTAAGGCAACCAAGGACAATGAAAACTGAAGTGGGGAAGCGAATCATAAAGGGACTTTGAATACCATCAACAACTTTCAAAAAAACTTTCCAATCCAGGGGGCCACAGCGGGGATAACGCATTCCGGGGTGACTTACCACAGATATTGCTATCCGGGAACCTGCGTGGGTCCGGAGGACCAGGGGAGCTTCTCTAAAAATAAGACCGCCTGTAATTAAACAGAACACTCTTGTAGAACCGTGGTGCAAAATTAAATGACTACTGTGACTACCACATCGTGATAATAACTTACCGCTCTGTGAGAATCAGAGAACACAGGCGGTGAAAAGGAGGAATGCCAAGATGAACAATCTGAAATTAGAATGAAGCAGTTCAAAAATGGCCCTGTGCAGGTGGAGTTTTAACACACAGTTCACGGGTGAGTCAAAAACGGCAATGGAAAAAAGATAAAGACAGATACCTTCAAGTTGGAATGGAAACGCCACGTATGGATGAGAGGCGTCGACTTAAAGGAGAAACCGGAAACCTCATGGATTTAAGGGGACGGAGTGTAGAGTTGTCAAACCAACTACTTGGGGGCCTGGAAGACAAATGAAAAATCAATTGAAAATCCATTAGTGCCAGAGGTTGGGGGGTTAGGGGAGGAAGAGACCTCGGCGTGTATCACCTGTAAAGGAGATTTTCGGCAGATAACACTCGGCTGAAGAAGGCACATTAAATCACCGGCACAGGCAGTCTAATAGCATGTGCTGAAAAAGAAATGAAAACGAGGGGTAAAAAGCGATACAAGACCAAGCGGAAAAGGTCTGCGCATATGTCGAGGCAGTCCGGGGGGCTGGTGCCAGCTCTTACCGAGGAGACGAAGTCACAGATTCAATCCGACGTGAGGGGTCCGGGCGGCGTCAAAGCGAGTACTAATCACTCGCGCAGGCGTATTGGCCCGCTGGATGGTGCACTGCCTTTTGTACACTGCGCGGACACTACCTCTCAGCGAGGGGGCGGTTCTGCACTCCATGGCCTGTGCATGCGCGTTAGAGAGACACTATCCGCGGGGAAAGGGCATATTGGGATAATTTACACCAAAAGGATCGGAAGGGAAGAAGATTTATGAAAAAGGGAAAGTGTGACGAAATGAAGTAATTGGACTACAAGGTGGATCGAGGGTATCATCATAAATTGAAGGCTAGCTCAGAAGCATAGCTGGAAACCCTAGTGCTGGGAAGAGAAAGACTCGAGGATGATGTGATGTGGCAGACATGTTTTATCTGAACAGAGATCATAATTTGAAAATTTCAGATAGCTCATTAAGACCTGACACAGCCGTGTCGAATTTCACGATTAGCATCGCTTCCCTTTTGGATAGCTGGAGGCTCAAGTCGCCTCCTCAAGGATCTTTTTCTATCCTGGAAATAACTGTCCATTTGAACTCATTGAGTCCATGTTGCATTCTAATCCAGTGGTTGACCAGCGGAGCGTTGTCAACCTGTCTCTTCAGTCTCGACTTGTGTTGTGAAATGCGTTGGCGCACTTCTTGCTCTGTTTTGCCAATGTAAAGGCAATTGCAAGGGCATTTTATGCCATACACAACGAATTTCGATTTGCAATTACTGAATACCTCGTGTTTCCAGGATATTCCCTTGTGCTGGAAAACAGAACCCTGTATGGTAGTTTCACAGCATAGGCATGTGCCGCATTTGTGATGGCCTAGTATGGGTGCCAATCCCATCATTTGACGGAGATGTGGTAAATAAATAAATAATACCCTATTTTTGACTAGACATATATCATAACAGATAGCTCAATAAATAAGAGTCAAGATTCGAGGTAGTAGGAGTTTTGCAGGTTTAATACAGCATAAGGACAGGAACAGGACAACCTGCATAGGAATAGGATGACAGGGCCCAGCAGCTGCTGGGGCTGGGTCTGGGATGAGCGCGCTAACTTTTAATAACAATACACAAGCATATATACATAGCGCAAACACATAGCATTACATTGCAGTAGGCGTAGCAGTGGGTGGAGCAGAAGGCGTGACGCGTAGCAGTCGCGAAAGATAAGGGATAAAGAAGGCGTAACTCAGACATGTGATGCAAACGTAACAGAATATGTCATGAATGGGCGGAAACATAGGAGGGGGCTACCTAAGGAGCCGGGACCTCTAACCTGATGGTGCGCGCAAACTGGCAATGACGTGTCACTAGGAGAAGCTGGGGGCTACGAACTCTGTGCTAGGAGCAGAGACTAAAGTCTGGAGGGTCGGAGCGACATGTACCTAAACCCTATCTAGTATCTGATGTTTAGGGAACATGTTGATATAAACTAAGAGTCATGAGGGGAGAAGCTAACTGACTCTAAGACTAGAGCATGCATTTATTCTACATGTAGTGCGTGATGAAGAATATTAAATGACCATTAAATGCAGTATTTCTCTTAACATGGAGCCGCATAGGCTAGACAATGACGGAAACTATTGATGCAGTTCAGTAGTTTAGGAATGCAGAGAAGGAGGACTAAACTGATAACTGGAATCATAACATATTCTTGGCAGACTCAGAGGCAGAGCCAAGCTGCACCGGGCACTGCGAGGCAGGAAGTAAGTGAAAGGTCGAGGATACAGGTGGGGGCTGGATCGCTCCTCAGCGAGGCTTCAGGAGACAGGAGCTGAATCTGATGTCCGGGCCCTTTTGAGGCCTGGAAACGGGGACTTTATAATGAAATAACGTGCACACTGAGAAACGTGGCAACATAGCTTTACATAGGCCTGGTATTCGTAGTATTCACGAGGACTGGAAACTGGCATACTAGAGGAGGACACAACTGTAATTGCGTCTTGAATCGGACATGGGGAATAACATATGC
Organism: Lissotriton helveticus; assembly: GCF_964261635.1. Classification (NCBI taxonomy): domain Eukaryota; kingdom Metazoa; phylum Chordata; class Amphibia; order Caudata; family Salamandridae; genus Lissotriton; species Lissotriton helveticus. Next base: position 1,945,895,919 of record NC_136063.1, on the reverse strand, counting down.
ATATTGGTCATGCACACATAACATATGATGGATGACACGTAGGGACACAGAACATGACAAAATTTACTTTTCCACATTCCCTCCTTGTCACTACGTTTCCATCAGGAAACATCAATATTCATGATACCATCTATCATTTCATACAGTACCATTTGTTCATCTCGAATTGTCTTGGAACGAGATTTAGAACGGGGCTTGGGACTAGGAATACAAGAGGTAGCACACATGCCGCAAATCGCAGGGCCACATTGTATACAGAGGCAGCAGCTGAATATGATCGCTACTGCGATACCTAGAAAGGACAGGACTTTCCATCCCCAGGCGGAAATTATATTCCAGAACCAACCGGACCATGTCCAGGTGCCTGGATCTTGGTGTAACAGATGGGCAATTTTATGAAGTCTGGTTATAGCTGAATAAACAGACGGCGCGTTATTTGGAATGAAAATGCAACAACTGGATCCGAGGACTCTACAGGCCCCGCCCCTATCGGCCAGTATGACGTCAAGGACGAGACGATTCTGGAGCACGACAATTCTCATAAAGGATTGCTCTTCGGTTAAGTTACCTAGAGCGGAGGCAGTCTCATCTACTACTGCTTCAAGGGTTCTTGTTAACCTACGAATTAGCTTACTATTTACAACTGTACCTAAATAAGGGAACACACCTTTATCAATATCAATGAATTGCTCTGCAGCAGTTTCAGTATAATCGACAATCGGGAGGTTTCTCTTGTGTCTAGTATGTACTAGGAAGGAATTCCTATGGTAGTCTGGTGGGGCTAGAAAAACAGGTGGCAGTAGGAAGGCAATGTAACAGGTTCCCTCCCAATCGAGGGGCAGACGAACATATGCAGTTTGACCACAAACAAAATAAGAATGACGTGAAGCTTTAAAAATAGATTTCCCACTGTCACTATACTTGACAATAGTAGTACAATCACTATGTCCTACGTGTACAGAACCATGATTTCGGACACATAATTCGCCTTTGACTGGTAATACTGAAATAGCAGGTGAGTCTGGAGTAGTATCAGACTGAACATTCAGGACCATGAAATTCGACGAATAATTACCTAAATTATACACTTCATTTTCTAGATCTAACCCGGTTCTGTGGGGGAAACCTTGCTTGTCTGGGAAACATGTGCTGTTAAGAAAAGACATATCTGTTAAGGATGACGTTAACGTGGACCATGCTCCACACGAACCATTATGTGAAAAAGGATAAGGAAAGAGTGGCAGAACTCCCTTCGGCATCTGGAAAGGGGGGAGTCGACCACACACCCAACAATTAGTGGCATTGCTGGTCTGGTGTGAATAATGTAACATGCGGATAAATGAGTTATTGCGCATAGCGAGGCGGTATGAATATTCGTGAGGAGGCAGATCACTAAACGTGTGCTCTACTGTAACATTAGAAGGCTTATTTACATGAGGAACTGGAAAACACAGGAAAAATGCGTAACTAGTGCAGGAAATCATTATGCTGATGAATAATATGAAACTTAGAAAAACGATACATCGGTTTGAGTTTGAAATAACTCTCTCACTATGGGGGTCTATTTTATACATGTCAGAAACAGTCTAACCGTTTCACCTAGGGGAGGACTTATACAATCAAACTGACTGACTTATTTTACTAGACCGGAGTTTTTGCTTATACTCCTGCTGCGGAGTTTTCTCTAACAGGGGGGGTTTTGAATCAATGTCATTTGCGGGACAGTCCTTGAGAGCAATATTTTGGCAAGTCTTGATATCCTGGGAAATGTTTTTAAAGACGGGTTTCAGTCCTTTAAAAAGTTTAACATGAGAAAGGTGCACCCAGCCGCGGCGTCCTTCCAATTTCACAGCAGTACGGGTGGTGAGGAGGACCTGACGGGGCTCCTTCCAACGTGGCTCCAGCGGACTTGATCTGTCAAAGTTCCGGACGAGCACCATCGAACCTGGAACGATTTCATGCGGGGCCACCTCGGTATTGTCTGGAAATGCGGCGGCAACCTGTGAACGACATGAGTTGAGGGCAGACATCAAGGAAGCTAGGTAATCTGTCAGCATATTACATGAAACATCAGTAATACTTCGGGGTCTAGGAGTACCCCACATGTTAGGGGGGCGGCCGAATACGACCTCATACGGGGACAGACCTGATCTGGAATGTGCGACCATGCGCATATAAAACAAAGCGACTGGCAGGGCTACTAGCCAGTCCACACCTTTTTCTTTGCATACTTTGGCAATTCGAATTTTCAGAGTCTGATTATGTCTCTCGACTAGACCGGCTGCTTCAGGATGGCGTACACAATGGAACTTCCACTGGTACCCTAACAACAGGGAAACGTGCTTCATCAGTTCAGATGAGAATGGCTGACCGTTATCAGAATATACGACTCTAGGGAGTCCATATCGAGGGAAGAATTCACGAACCAACTGCTTGGCAGTGGTCGCGGCTGTGTAATCTGGGACTGGATATGCTTCTATCCATCTGGACAAAGCGCATACAACTACAAGGACATACTTGAAACCTCGACATCGCTCCATCTGAATATAATCCATCTGGAGGACCTCAAAAGGGTGGTCAGGAGGCTGGAAACCACCTTGTTCCACCGGGACACTTTTACCTGGATTAAACTGACAACATATCATACAGGTACGGACTTTCTGCTTGGCTGCAGCTCGTAAATGCTTGTTGAACCAAATGTTCTGGATACTGTCTAACATTGCTTTTTCTCCTAAATGTGCTGGACTATGTGCGGTATTAATGATGACTTGAACCATAGAGTCGGGGAGAAACCATGTGGCTCTACCCTTTGTTAACCATCCTTGATCTGTCTGGACCCCTCCTTGTTCAGACCATTTCTTGATTTCATCGGGAGTAGCATGTAACTGGATATCTATGACATCTTGAGTAGGGTCTTTAACTGTCATACATGTAGTCGGATCTGGAGCATGTGTCATGTTAACTTGAATGTCTGGAGTCTGTGCTGTAAGCTTGGCTGTGCGATCTGCTAGATCATTACCTTGAGAAATAATGTCAGTAACTTTCGTATGTGCTTTGCACTTCATAATAGCAATGGATGTCGGTAAGTGTATGGCATCTAACAGAGCTTGAATAAGGAGACCATGCTGAATCTTGGTTCCATGAGAAGTCATGAAACCTCTCTCCTGCCAGAGCACTCCAAAGTCGTGTACAACTCCAAATGCGTAACGTGAATCTGTGTAAACATTAACTTTCAGGTTCTTGGCGTGTATACAGGCTTGTGTCAGAGCAACTAGCTCTGCTGCTTGAGCGGACAGGGTATCAATACGGTGTGTTTCAATAACTTCGGTGTCAGTAGTCACTGCATACGCGGCGACTAGTTCTCCTGTACTAATTCTCATACATGAACCATCCACATAAAGTGTCAGGTCAGGGTCTGGTAACGGAATATCTGTCAGATCTTGTCTTGGCTTTGTCGTAATGTTAACTACTTCCACGCAATCATGTGTGGCTGGATTTGAATTAACTGATGGTAACAGTGTAGCAGGATTCAGGATGTTGCAGCGTCTAATATCTATGTGTGGCTGAAACAGTGTCAATTCATAACCTGTTAAACGTGCAATTGTCAAGTGCTGAGTTTGTGTTCGGTTTAAAAGAACTTCCACGGAGTGTGGAACTTGTACTGTCAAGGTATGTCCTAAAACTATGGAATCACTTTGTCTGATAGCTAGTGCTGTGGCTGCAACTGACTTGAGGCACGCAGGCAGAGCCTGGGCGACTGGATCTAGTGTGCTAGAAAAATAAGCACAGGGCTTGTATTGTCCTGCTTGATCTTGTGTGAGAACAGATAATGCTGTACCTTCACGTTCAGTGACGAAAAGTGTAAAAGGCTTACTGTAGTTCGGTGTAGCTAGAACTGGAGCTTGGCATAAAGCTTTCTTTAACTCGTTGAAACTAAGTGTATGTTCAGATGTCCAAGGGAGGACAGTCGATACGGCTGCCTCCTGTGTCGTTAACTGTATCAGTGGCTTGGCTAGAAATGCATACTGTGGAATCCATTGTCTACAATAAGAAGTAAGGCCAACAAAGGCACGTACCTCCTTCTGGGTCTTGGGCTGAGGAAGACTCGCTATCAACTGGATACGGTCTGGTGTCAACTGCCTACCCCTCTTGGACAGTAAGTGTCCTAAGTAGACCACTTGCTGGACACAGAATTGAAGCTTCGAAGGGGACACCTTGTGCCCCATCTCGGCTAGGAAATACAGAACCGTCAGTGACGCTCGCTCGCAGTCACGTTCAGAACGGGCTGTGATCAGTAGATCATCGACATACTGGAGCAGGGCAGTGTCAGTTGGCATGTGAATATTGTCTAGTTGTCTCTTAAGTGCTTGACTGTAAATACTAGGACTTTCTGTGAAACCTTGAGGAGCTCGTGTGAACATATAGCTCCTTCCATTTAAACAAAATCCGAAAAGAAACTGGCTGTCTGGATGAATCGGAACACTAAAAAATGCATTCTTGAGGTCTATTACAGTGAAGAACGTGGCTTCGGAATCAATGGCTGTCAATAGGGAAGAGATGTCTGGGACAACTGGGTACTGAGGAATAATACATTTGTTAAGTTCTCGTAAATCAATCACTAATCGATATACTGGGGGTGCATTTGGATCAGTACGTTTCATGACTGGAATGATCGGAGAATTGCATACATTGGAGTCAGTTTCTACAACTACTCCTTGAGCCATGAGCTCGTCTATAATTTTGGATAAGGCTGCTACAGCCTCAGGTGGCAATCTATACTGCCTGATTCGTGGTAACACTACACCTGGTTTGAGAGTCACACGATGGGGTGTGATTTGCATATAACCTACATCAGTTGGACCTTGCGCCCATAAATGCTGCGGAACTTTAGACAGTCTGGAATCAAAATCTCGTAATACATAGTGACCCTTAAAGTCACGTAGGAACAGACGTATTCCCTCTGGGGAACAGCATATAACTGCACCTAACTCTTTCAGTGTTTTAATGCCTAATAGATTTTCTGGACATGACTTAGTAAGTAACAGATCAGTAGTGCGGGACAATGGACCTACTTCTAGAGTGACTGGCTTTGAAATCTCATTAACGATAGGCTTTCCTGAAAATCCAAGGGAAACATTTCTTGAGCCTGAGAGCGGAGCCCCTGGAACTTCGGCATGACTAATTGTGGTCCTACTTGCCCCTGTATCAATCAAAAACTTTCTGTCTTTCCCTAATACTTGACTGTGAACATAGGGACCTTCTTGATCTACAGGTATCTCGATGAGAGGCAAGCCTACCTCCCTCTCTAGGCTGTTTCATGAATATGGCTGGTACTCTGGATACTCAGACTGTGCATACTGGTACATCTGCGATGTAACATGCTGTGTTGCAGCAATAGGCTGCGGTGCTGTAACTGTCTGTGGTGCATTCTGTGACTGAAGAATCTGTGAAACTTGTTCCTGTCTAGGCGGACGTGGTCTTTCTTTAGTCTTACCAGTAGCTATGTTGTGTTTCAGAACTGCACACTCATTTATAAAATGACCTGGCTGTTTACAATAATTGCAGTTCCCTTTAACGGGAGCCGCAGGATGACTGGCTTGATTCGGACCCCTCTTCTGACTGTCTTGAGGAACGGATTGTGCAACTAGTACTTTCATTTTCGTGTCTTTCATACGTTTTCTTTCGTGTTCTTGCTCTTCCCTGATTCTATTCTGGTGGTACTGGAGCATCTGCAACATCTGGGACGGAGTATTTGCTTGCCAGGTGCTTTCGACTTTCAGAACTCGATTTTTAACTTGTGGGCTTGAATTCTCGACTAATTTAGTAACGAAAAGGTGAGGGTATGACTCACTACTTGTCTTGAGACCACTGTTGATACTGAAACATTTCTCAAACCTAGAATAAAAATCACTAATATCTTCATCTTGTTTCTGTTTACAGGCTGAGATTGCATCCCAGTCTTCTTTTCTCGTTGTTAATAATCTGGGTAAAACTTGAATTAATAATTCTGGTAATTCTTTACATTTCTCTCCAAGACCAGTACCTGGTACACGTATCTTATCTTCTGCATCTAGGACTGCCCAGTCTATCTTTTTCTCTCCCACCTCCCATTCTTTTTCCTTTAGCTTTTCATACACCCCTGCGGGTAGCAGAACTTTTAACATTTTAATGATATCTGGGTAAGTGTATTCTCCCATACGGAGCATGTCTTTTAATTCTCGATGGAACCCTGCTGGATCTTTGTCATGACAGGGAATTAATTTCTTCATTTCGAGGAGTTCCATCTTTGTGATCGGAGTGTATACAAACACTCGTTGCATTTCGCCACCCGTTCCTCTGACTGGGTGGACTTCTCGTAACGGATTCTGTCTGTCTATGTAGAATGATTTACTTTCTGGGGGTGAGACATGGACAAAATGCGGGTTCAAGAATGTTCTATATTTGTGACGCTGTTCTAGAATGACACTAATTAAATCGGTACCTAGACCTCTCCATTTATACTGGAGTAACTCGTTCAGGATATCATGTAACGGGCCTGGATCAGAATGTTGACCCTCATACAGAGTAATGAGGTGCTGAATCATATACATACCCACCAGTCGCTGCTCGGCTGGGGGCATTTTCAGAAACATTTGTGCCACTATTTCGTCTGGAAAAGTGGTAGAATCAGTAATCCATCTGACTGCTGATCGGGCTATTTCTTGTTCATGCATGGTACTTAACTCACTGTAACCGATTCGTGATTTCAGAATGTGATCGGTAGCTTGAAATACTTGTTCTAGGGAACCTTGTTCTGGTGTTGAATGATGGAAAGTTGGCTTGTGTTCTAGACGTAAATGGCGATCTGGAAATCTAGATTTTCCTACATACGCTATTCTGGCAGTATTCTCGTCGTCTTCCTCTTCAGGATCAGAGGTACTTTCTTTCTCGCTTACTTGTGCGGCTTTACGCTGTTCGTGTATCTTTATTATCTCTCTACGGATTTTCTTGTACATACTTTCCATGGCACCAATGGTATTGTGCTTTCCTTCGGCTATATTATCACTCCACTTTGTCAGGGTTTTCATTTCTTCCGGGTCTTTAGACGGATAATCTTGTTCTCTTATTAGACAGTTAATTAAAAACTTTAATATCATGCGCTGAATCTCGGCTTTCCTTTGAGACATGGCATCACTAATACTTTGTGGGTCATCCCCTGTACGGATGAAACGATATATCCTGTCTAGATCTTCTTTCATATTCGGCAGGGTGACTAGATACTCGGTCACTCTCCTTACGCGTACGGAATATAAAACCATATTAAACTCGCCTGGAACTGGGTCATAGACACATTCGCCAAGGGTTTGCCTGATTTCTGCAACAGACTTATTACTCTTGGGAGTACGCTGTGATGCTTGAGCATGTAATTCGAGTGCTGATAAACGTTTGTATGGCGGCGGAGTTTGAGGAAGACCTCCTCCTGCGGCCCCTAAACTAGAATCATCAACTGATGCTTTTCGTCCTGGCAGGGTCGGTAATTGTAACGTGGGCTGGACTTGTATGGCGGGCTGACCCGGGGGAGCTGTTAAGGGCACCCCGGTGTCTGGAGGAGCAGGAATTACCTGATTTACAGGGACTGGCGGAGCGCGAACAGGATTTGCATATTCTGGGACTGTGTCGTCCAGATAGGACGAAATAAAAATATCAGCTGCGGTCGGTTTGTGACGTAGCTTGGTCGGAACTAATGGTGGCGGAAAGTTACTGGATGCCTCCGGGGTCGCTTTTGGCAAGCCCTCGGCAAGAAGAGGATACATACCCTTAATGAGGGCATTCCTCTGTCTGTCTGATTGCTCAGTTCTAACTCGTTCACCTATCTCGATTAATTCTCTTTCTTGGGCTCGTTCTTGGGATTCTCTACTTAGTTCTGACTTTCTGATTTCTTTTTCGGTTCTTTTATGAGCTTCTTTGCGCCATAACTCGATGGCATCTTTCTGTGATTGTCTGGCTTTCTTTTTCCATAATGCCTCCTCTACTCGCATGATGCATTCGGCATCCCATGTACCCGATACGGGCCATCTATACTTTTCTTCTAACTGTTTGGTATACTCTACCCATAAATCTAGATACAATATGGCGCTTATGCCATGCTTCTGATACATAAAGTGACCTGGACTGTCCCTGGGCGGGACGGGAACTGCTGCTTCCAGCAGACCCTTTCTAGTTTTTAACTGACGTAACTTGGAAAATATGGGCATGACTGAACTGTAATCTAGACACAATACAATACACAATGAACACGATACTTATTTCCCATTCATACCACGACATTAGAATACATAAAAAACATTTAAAATAACAGTTCGAACAGAATACTACCTGGAAATACTGAGAACAGAACACATGAATTTTCTCGAGAACAGAACTGACTAGAACAGAAACGAGATGCACTGCTGAAACAGTACGAAACTTACCGGTCTCATAAAGAGACACGTCAGGACCCGTATCCACCGAAGTGGACACTTCGTTTGTGGGACTGTGTACCACCAACCCACAGACCAGAGTCAATTAAATTGACCCTGTCTAGATACCACCCCAGTAACGGTACTCACCGGGCAGCAAGAACGGAAGGCCTCGGACTGGACTGGACTGCTACGACGACGAACTTCGGACTTCGGACTTCAGTTACGGGTGGACCTCCGGATACCTCGGACCTTGGACTCTTGGCTTGGGCTCTGGTCGGGACTCGCCGCGTTCCTCCACCGTCTCGTCTGGATGCTGGACCGCCTCCTCCGTCTCCTCCGTGGGCCTGAGGGATACTTGAGCAGAAATATCTGCCACTGCGCAGAAGAGTTCCGTCACGACTGCAGAGGGTCAGGGGGTCGGCGTGGCTTCACCGACGCGTGGGGAAAGGGCAAGTCCCTGTTCGGGCGCCATTATGTGGTAAATAAATAAATAATACCCTATTTTTGACTAGACATATATCATAACAGATAGCTCAATAAATAAGAGTCAAGATTCGAGGTAGTAGGAGTTTTGCAGGTTTAATACAGCATAAGGACAGGAACAGGACAACCTGCATAGGAATAGGATGACAGGGCCCAGCAGCTGCTGGGGCTGGGTCTGGGATGAGCGCGCTAACTTTTAATAACAATACACGAGCATATATACATAGCGCAAACACATAGCATTACATTGCAGTAGGCGTAGCAGTGGGTGGAGCAGAAGGCGTGACGCGTAGCAGTCGCGAAAGATAAGGGATAAAGAAGGCGTAACTCAGACATGTGATGCAAACGTAACAGAATATGTCATGAATGGGCGGAAACATAGGAGGGGGCTACCTAAGGAGCCGGGACCTCTAACCTGATGGTGCGCGCAAACTGGCAATGACGTGTCACTAGGAGAAGCTGGGGGCTACGAACTCTGTGCTAGGAGCAGAGACTAAAGTCTGGAGGGTCGGAGCGACATGTACCTAAACCCTATCTAGTATCTGATGTTTAGGGAACATGTTGATATAAACTAAGAGTCATGAGGGGAGAAGCTAACTGACTCTAAGACTAGAGCATGCATTTATTCTACATGTAGTGCGTGATGAAGAATATTAAATGACCATTAAATGCAGTATTTCTCTTAACATGGAGCCGCATAGGCTAGACAATGACGGAAACTATTGATGCAGTTCAGTAGTTTAGGAATGCAGAGAAGGAGGACTAAACTGATAACTGGAATCATAACATATTCTTGGCAGACTCAGAGGCAGAGCCAAGCTGCACCGGGCACTGCGAGGCAGGAAGTAAGTGAAAGGTCGAGGATACAGGTGGGGGCTGGATCGCTCCTCAGCGAGGCTTCAGGAGACAGGAGCTGAATCTGATGTCCGGGCCCTTTTGAGGCCTGGAAACGGGGACTTTATAATGAAATAACGTGCACACTGAGAAACGTGGCAACATAGCTTTACATAGGCCTGGTATTCGTAGTATTCACGAGGACTGGAAACTGGCATACTAGAGGAGGACACAACTGTAATTGCGTCTTGAATCGGACATGGGGAATAACATATGCATATTGGTCATGCACACATAACATATGATGGATGACACGTAGGGACACAGAACATGACAAAATTTACTTTTCCACAGAGAGATGGTTGAATTTTAGTTGGCATGGCAGCCCTCACCAGGTGGTTAGCAACGCTGTTCTCTTTCTTAAACGCAAACAGGGGTGGGTCTCTCAGGCTTGCGTCTAGATTCTTAACCAAATGCCAGTTTTGACCGATAATGCGCTTCAATTGGTTGGCATTAGGGCAAAAGGTGGTAACACAAACCTGGCGTCTCTGATCTGGTTTCTTCTTGCGCTCCAATAATGTTTCACGGGGGGTCCACCTGGCTCTTTTCATACAGTCCTTAACCAATTTTTTCGGGTATCCTCTGTCGCAGAGTTTGGAAACAAGTTTTTCCGCATGATGGAAAAAGTCGGTAACATCTGTACAATTTCTGCGTACGCGCAGAAACTGCCCATAAGGCAGGTTTTCTCTTAAAGATCTTGGGTGGTTGCTCTGAAAAAGTAACGCCTTATTGCGGTCTGTTGGTTTTATAAACAGAGTAGTAGCCAACTTACCGTTTTTGGGAAACACTTCGACATCCAAAAAAGCAATTTTGATTTCAGAGTAGGCAAGACTGAATTGGATGTCTAATGTTCTAGTGTTGAGCCATTGGTGGAATAAGGTTAAGTTCTTAATTCCTCCGGTCCACACCATGAAAACATCGTCGATAAAACGATACCATTTGCTGATGTATTCGGCAAAGGGATTGTTGTGATGTATATATCTATCCTCATACATCGACATGAAGAGCACTGCTAATTCTGGGGCAAAGGGACACCCCATCGCCACTCCCTTTACTTGAAAATAGAATTCCTTGTTGAAACAGAAATAATTCTTCTTCAAAGCAAAGGAGGCCAGATCAACCAAGAACTTTGTGGGGACTTGCATGGGTCTCGGGCGAGAATCAAGAAAGAAGGAGAGCACCGCTAAAGCCTCATCTTGAGGGATTTGCGTGTATAAGCTTGTCACGTCAAGAGTGACTAGCAAATCTGTGCCCTCACGGAATGTTAGAGGTTCCAATTTGTTTATAAAATCAGTGGTGTCCTGTAAGTATGACACGACTTGATTCATAAACTGTTTAAGGAAACAATCGACATACCTAGCAATTGGTTCCAAGAGAGAGCCACATCCTGCCACGATGGGTCTTCCTGGTGGTTTACTTTGATTTTTATGCACTTTCGGTAGTGCATAAAACAAAGGTACCCTAGGGTGTTTAATCTTTAGGTACTCGCATTCCTTTTTCCCAACAAAGCCTTGATCGAAACCTTCCTGGATGATCACAAACAATTGGCCTTGTAGATCACTTGTAGGATCTTTGTCAATTTTGCGGTACCAACTGGTGTCATCAAGTTGCCTTCTTATCTCGTTGGTGTAATCTACAGTATCCCATAGTACAGTAGCACCGCCTTTATCGGCTTGCTTTATCACGATTGAGGAGTCATTTTTTAGGGACGCTAGAGCTGACATCTCTTCTCTTGTAGTGTTGAATTTTACGAACTTTTTTTCTTTCTCCATATTGGAAATCGCAGAGAGTACACTTTTTTCAAAAATTACCAGTTCTTTAGGGATCATACTGCCAGACGGGCAGAATGTAGACTTATTGCGTAAGCCTGTTACCTCAGTAGTTTGTGGTATAGGGTTCTCCAAGACAAACATAGTAAGCCTAAGTTTTCTACAGAATTCTATAAATTCGGACGCTAAATTATTATTGGAGAAAGTGGAAAAGGAAATCCAAGAGTTTAAGGATTACACTGTGACACAAAAAACCAACCAATTTGAAAAGGACAAAAAGAACTTTTCGTTGGATAACATATACCCTTATTTACAGCCAGATTTTATTCAAAACAGGAAGCTAGAAGATTCTTACCCGCCAATCAGGGTAGATCTAGAAAGCATTTCATCTCTTTCGGCGATACTTCTTCCGCTTCAGGAAACGATAGTGACAGCAGTGATAACTCCAATCCGACAAATAGGAACAGAAATTGGAACTCCAATCAGCAAAATCAAGGACAGGGTCAGAATTCTTTTTTAGGCAGGGGCCAAACGAGACCCAGAGACCGAGTGAGATATACTACCCCGTGGGAAATGAAGACCAGACGTCAGCATTACAAGAACTGAAAATTTCCCCAATCTTTAATCTCTCACAAAGAACCCTGACTAAAGCAGAAGAGGATATTCTGTCTAAGGGACTATCTTTTGTCCCGTCTAAAAGAACAGACTTTGTGCGCATGAAAACAGAATTTATAGAATTCTGTAGAAAACTTAGGCTTACTATGTTTTTCTTGGAGAACCCTATACCACAAACTACTGAGGTAACAGGCTTACGCAATAAGTCTACATTCTGCCCGTCTGGCAGTATGATCCCTAAAGAACTGGTTATTTTTGAAAAAAGTGTACTCTCTGCGATTTCCAATATGGAGAAAGAAAAAAAGTTCGTAAAATTCAACACTACAAGAGAAGAGATGTCAGCTCTAGCGTCCCTAAAAAATGACTCCTCAATCGTGATAAAGCAAGCCAATAAAGGCGGTGCTACTGTACTATGGGATACTGTAGATTACACCAACGAGATAAGAAGGCAACTTGATGACACCAGTTGCTACCGCAAAATTGACAAAGATCCTACAAGTGATCTACAAGGCCAATTGTTTGTGATCATCCAGGAAGGTTTCGATCAAGGCTTTGTTGGGAAAAAGGAATGCGAGTACCTAAAGATTAAACACCCTAGGGTACCTTCGTTTTATGCACTACCGAAAGTGCATAAAAATCAAAGTAAACCACCAGGAAGACCCATCGTGGAAGGATGTGGCTCTCTCTTGGAACCAATTGCTAGGTATGTCGGATGTTTCCTTAAACAGTTTATGAATCAAGTCGTGTCATACTTACAGGACACCACTGATTTTATAAACAAATTGGAACCTCTAACATTCCGTGAGGGCACAGATTTGCTAGTCACTCTTGACGTGACAAGCTTATACACGCAAATCCCTCAAGATGAGGCTTTAGCGGTGCTCTCCTTCTTTCTTGATTCTCGCCCGAGACCCATGCAAGTCCCCACAAAGTTCTTGGTTGATCTGGCCTCCTTTGCTTTGAAGAAGAATTATTTCTGTTTCAACAAGGAATTCTATTTTCAAGTAAAGGGAGTGGCGATGGGGTGTCCCTTTGCCCCAGAATTAGCAGTGCTCTTCATGTCGATGTATGAGGATAGATATATACATCACAACAATCCCTTTGCCGAATACATCAGCAAATGGTATCGTTTTATCGACGATGTTTTCATGGTGTGGACCGGAGGAATTAAGAACTTAACCTTATTCCACCAATGGCTCAACACTAGAACATTAGACATCCAATTCAGTCTTGCCTACTCTGAAATCAAAATTGCTTTTTTGGATGTCGAAGTGTTTCCCAAAAACGGTAAGTTGGCTACTACTCTGTTTATAAAACCAACAGACCGCAATAAGGCGTTACTTTTTCAGAGCAACCACCCAAGATCTTTAAGAGAAAACCTGCCTTATGGGCAGTTTCTGCGCGCACGCAGAAATTGTACAGATGTTAACGACTTTTTCCATCATGCGGAAAAACTTGTTTCCAAACTCTGCGACAGAGGATACCCGAAAAAATTGGTTAAGGACTGTATGAAAAGAGCCAGGTGGACCCCCCGTGAAACATTATTGGAGCGCAAGAAGAAACCAGATCAGAGACGCCAGGTTTGTGTTACCACCTTTTGCCCTAATGCCAACCAATTGAAGCGCATTATCGGTCAAAACTGGCATTTGGTTAAGAATCTAGACGCAAGCCTGAGAGACCCACCCCTGTTTGCGTTTAAGAAAGAGAACAGCGTTGCTAACCACCTGGTGAGGGCTGCCATGCCAACTAAAATTCAACCATCTCTCCGTCAAATGATGGGATTGGCACCCATACTAGGCCATCACAAATGCGGCACATGCCTATGCTGTGAAACTACCATACAGGGTTCTGTTTTCCAGCACAAGGGAATATCCTGGAAACACGAGGTATTCAGTAATTGCAAATCGAAATTCGTTGTGTATGGCATAAAATGCCCTTGCGATTGCCTTTACATTGGCAAAACAGAGCAAGAAGTGCGCCAACGCATTTCACAACACAAGTCGAGACTGAAGAGACAGGTTGACAACGCTCCGCTGGTCAACCACTGGATTAGAATGCAACATGGACTCAATGAGTTCAAATGGACAGTTATTTCCAGGATAGAAAAAGATCCGCGAGGAGGCGACTTGAGCCTCCAGCTATCCAAAAGGGAAGCGATGCTAATCGTGAAATTCGACACGGCTGTGTCAGGTCTTAATGAGCTATCTAAAATTTTCAAATTATGATCTCTGTTCAGATAAAACATGTCTGCCACAGCACATCATCCTCGAGTCTTTCTCTTCCCAGCACTAGGGTTTCCAGCTATGCTTCTGAGCTAGCCTTCAATTTATGATGATACCCTCGATCCACCTTGTAGTCCAATTACTTCATTTCGTCACACTTTCCCTTTTTCATAAATCTTCTTCCCTTCCGATCCTTTTCGTGTAAATTATCCCAATATGCCCTTTCCCCGCGGATAGTGTCTCTCTACCGCGCATGCACAGGCCATGGAGTGCAGAACCGCCCCCTCGCTGAGAGGTAGTGTCCGCGCAGTGTACAACAGGCAGTGCACCATCCAGCGGGCCAATACGCCTGCGCGAGTGATTAGTACTCGCTTTGACGCCGCCCGAGCCCCTCACGTCGGATTGAATCTGTGACTTCGTCTCCTCGGTAAGACCTGGCACCAGCCCCCCGGACTGCCTCGACATATGCGCAGACCTTTTCCGCTTGGTCTTGTATCGCTTTTTACCCCTCATTTTCATTTCTTTTTCAGCACATGCTATTAGACTGCCTGTGCCGGTGATTTAATGCGCCTTCTTCAGCCAAGTGTTATCTGCCGAAAATCTCCTTTACAGGTGATACACGCCGAGGTCTCTTCCTCCCCTAACCCCCCAACCTCTGGCACTAATGGATTTTCAATTGATTTTTCATTTGTCTTCCAGGCCCCCAAGTAGTTGGTTTGACAACTCTACACTCCGTCCCCTTAAATCCATGAGGTTTCCGGTTTCTCCTTTAAGTCGACGCCTCTCATCCATACGTGGCGTTTCCATTCCAACTTGAAGGTATCTGTCTTTATCTTTTTTCCATTGCCGTTTTTGACTCACCCGTGAACTGTGTGTTAAAACTCCACCTGCACAGGGCCATTTTTGAACTGCTTCATTCTAATTTCAGATTGTTCATCTTGGCATTCCTCCTTTTCACCGCCTGTGTTCTCTGATTCTCACAGAGCAGTAAGTTATTATCACGATGTGGTAGTCACAGTAGTCATTTAATTTTGCACCACGGTTCTACAAGAGTGTTCTGTTTAAATTACAGGCGGTCTTATTTTTAGAGAAGCTCCCCTGGTCCTCCGGACCCACGCAGGTTCCCGGATAGCAATATCTGTGGTAAGTCACCCCGGAATGCGTTATCCCCGCTGTGGCCCCCCTGGATTGGAAAGTTTTTTCGAAAGTTGTTGATGGTATTCAAAGTCCCTTTATGATTCGCTTCCCCACTTCAGTTTTCATTGTCCTTGGTTGCCTTAAACTGTGTGTTTCACTAAGTTCTGAGACTCCTAATGTGCATTATTTCTCCCCATTACTATTGATTAATCATGGACATTATGCCCCCCATCTATGTAAAACCTTAGGTATATGCAATGCCTGTACTTGTCATACCATATCTGTTAATATTTATGTTTATAAATCATTCTTTGTGTATGTTTTCTCTTCCCTCTTTTTAGCCGCCTGAGGCCCTGATGAGAATCTCCGCTGAATTAAAGGAGATTTGAAACACATAGGCCTAACATCCCTATGGTCTGCTTCCTTGTATAGGAGTTCATTTGATTTGTTAACCCCTTACAATTTTTGAGTACATTAACCACGTGTATCAACTTAGAATGAATGTTTGATAGAACATTTTTTTGGGGTTTTGTACTATTTTCAAAAAATTGTTTCCAATTTTCCATCAAATTTAAGCAGACCCGATTCTTTTACGTAGTGTGCTTGAGTCAAGTTTGAATGTGTTGTGAATGTGATATGACTGAAGTTTTGAATGTTTGATGTGTTCAGCCGAATGCAATCCAATGTGTCTGTCCATCTTTTGATTATCTTATTTGGTTCTTCTCTAATGTACAGTAAAATTTACATCAAAATTGTTGATTTTTTTACAAAATAAAATTGCGACTAAACAGCAGTACCCTCTCTGGAATTAATTTTCTGCTTGTGGTTGATTAATGCTATTATGAAATAAATATTATCAGCACTGGCATCTTCTTTTGTTACTTAGTATATAGGCTCAGCCTTGCTGAATAGAGCCAGCCCCATTTTTGTTTCCACGTTATTATAGCGGGCGTCTGCCCGCGAGGTAATTGTGTGTTTCCAATTTATTTGGATGTTGTGTTTATTGAATACCGACTACATTACAGGTTAGATCAATGGCTGATCTAGCGACTGCCTTTTGATCTATACAATCTTGTTTTTTCATTCTGGTTTTTCATTTTGTTCTTTCATTGTGCACAGTTATTATTTGTATTTCATACTTTTCTGTTGCTGTTTCATTTCAAATATACTTTTTTGTGTAATGGCAGATAAGGACACATTTGCATACAGTGAAGAGCATATTAGGAGTCTCCTTAGTGATCCACCAGTGTTCTCTTCCGTCTCCTTGAGTGTGTCTGCGACTTCACAAAACAAATCAGAAAGACTTTTGCGTTTAAAAAAGAAGCAAATCAGAACTGATCTGCATGGCCACTTCCTTCTACAACATCTTAGAGAAGGGACCATTCCAGGGGGTCTGCAGATCAAAAATATCCCGGTAATTTTCACCGAGGATCCCATTTTCAAAAAAGGCTTTTCCTTTATTGAAACAAAGTGCAGTAGGGACCTTATGGTCCTCACTGTGGAGACAGCTGTTAGACTCTCTAGAATTGAACTAGAAGAAATAGCGAAGTTGGAAGCTGAGATCAGTACCAACCCTACAATATCGGACGCTAAATTATTATTGGAGAAAGTGGAAAAGGAAATCCAAGAGTTTAAGGATTACACTGTGACACAAAAAACCAATTTGAAAAGGACAAAAATAACTTTTCGTTGGATAACATATACCCTTATTTACAGCCAGATTTTTATTCAAAACAGGAAGCTAGAAGATTCTTACCCGCCAATCAGGGTAGATCTAGAAAGCATTTCATCTCTTTCGGCGATACTTCTTCCGCTTCAGGAAACGATAGTGACAGCAGTGGTAACTCCAATCCGACAAATAGGAACAGAAATTGGAACTCCAATCAGCAAAATCAAGGACAGGGTCAGTATTCTTTTTTAGGCAGGGGCCAAACGAGACCCAGAGCCCGAGTGAGATATACTACCCCGTGGGAAATGAAGACCAGACGTCAGCATTACAAGAACTGAAAATTTCCCTAATCTTTAATCTCTCACAAAGAACCCTGACTAAAGCAGAAGAGGATATTCTGTCTAAGGGACTATCTTTTGTCCCGTCTAAAAGAACAGACTTTGTGCGCATGAAAACAGAATTTATAGAATTCTGTAAAAAACTTAGGCTTACTATGTTTTTCTTGGAGAACCCTATACCACAAACTACTGAGGTAACAGGCTTACGCAATAAGTCTACATTCTGCCCGTCTGGCAGTATGATCCCTAAAGAACTGGTAATTTTTGAAAAAAGTGTACTCTCTGCGATTTCCAATATGGAGAAAGAAAAAAAGTTCGTAAAATTCAACACTACAAGAGAAGAGATGTCAGCTCTAGCGTCCCTAAAAAATGACTCCTCAATCGTGATAAAGCAAGCCGATAAAGGCGGTGCTACTGTACTATGGGATACTGTAGATTACACCAACGAGATAAGAAGGCAACTTGATGACACCAGTTGCTACCGCAAAATTGACAAAGATCCTACAAGTGATCTACAAGGCCAATTGTTTGTGATCATCCAGGAAGGTTTCGATCAAGGCTTTGTTGGGAAAAAGGAATGCGAGTACCTAAAGATTAAACACCCTAGGGTACCTTCGTTTTATGCACTACCGAAAGTGCATAAAAATCAAAGTAAACCACCAGGAAGACCCATCGTGGCAGGATGTGGCTCTCTCTTGGAACCAATTGCTAGGTATGTCGATTGTTTCCTTAAACAGTTTATGAATCAAGTCGTGTCATACTTACAGGACACCACTGATTTTATAAACAAATTGGAACCTCTAACATTCCGTGAGGGCACAGATTTGCTAGTCACTCTTGACGTGACAAGCTTATACACGCAAATCCCTCAAGATGAGGCTTTAGCGGTGCTCTCCTTCTTTCTTGATTCTCGCCCGAGACCCATGCAAGTCCCCACAAAGTTCTTGGTTGATCTGGCCTCCTTTGCTTTGAAGAAGAATTATTTCTGTTTCAACAAGGAATTCTATTTTCAAGTAAAGGGAGTGACGATGGGGTGTCCCTTTGCCCCAGAATTAGCAGTGCTCTTCATGTCGATGTATGAGGATAGATATATACATCACAACAATCCCTTTGCCGAATACATCAGCAAATGGTATTGTTTTATCGACGATATTTTCATGGTGTGGACCGGAGGAATTAACAACTTAACCTTATTCCACCAATGGCTCAACACTAGAACATTAGACATCCAATTCAGTCTTGCCTACTCTGAAATCAAAATTGCTTTTTTGGATGTCGAAGTGTTTCCCAAAAACGGTAAGTTGGCTACTACTCTGTTTATAAAACCAACAGACCGCAATAAGGCGTTACTTTTTCAGAGCAACCACCCAAGATCTTTAAGAGAAAACCTGCCTTATGGGCAGTTTCTGCGCGTACGCAGAAATTGTACAGATGTTACCGACTTTTTCCATCATGCGGAAAAACTTGTTTCCAAACTCTGCGACAGAGGATACCCGAAAAAATTGGTTAAGGACTGTATGAAAAGAGCCAGGTGGACCCCCCGTGAAACATTATTGGAGCGCAAGAAGAAAACAGATCAGAGACGCCAGGTTTGTGTTACCACCTTTTGCCCTAATGCCAACCTATTGAAGCGCATTATCGGTCAAAACTGGCATTTGGTTAAGAATCTAGACGCAAGCCTGAGAGACCCACCCCTGTTTGCGTTTAAGAAAGAGAACAAAGTTGCTAACCACCTGGTGAGGGCTGCCATGCCAACTAAAATTCAACCATCTCTCCGTCAAATGATGAGATTGGCACCCTTACTAGGCCATCACAAATGCGGCACATGCCTATGCTGTGAAACTACCATACAGGGTTCTGTTTTCCAGCACAAGGGAATATCCTGGAAACACGAGGTATTCAGTAATTGCAAATCGAAACTCGTTGTGTATGGCATAAAATGCCCTTGCGATTGCCTTTACATTGGCAAAACAGAGCAAGAAGTGCGCCAACGCATTTCACAACACAAGTCGAGACTGAAGAGACAGGTTGACAACGCTCCGCTGGTCAACCACTGGATTAGAATGCAACATGGACTCAATGAGTTCAAATGGACAGTTATTTCCAGGATAGAAAAAGATCCGCGAGTAGGCGACTTGAACCTCCAGCTATCCAAAAGGGAAGCGATGCTAATCGTGAAATTCGACACGGCTGTGTCAGGTCTTAATGAGCTATCTGAAATTTTCAAATTATGATCTCTGTTCAGATAAAACATGTCTGCCACATCACATCATCCTCGAGTCTTTCTCTTCCCAGCACTAGGGTTTCCAGCTATGCTTCTGAGCTAGCCTTCAATTTATGATGATACCCTCGATCCACCTTGTAGTCCAATTACTTCATTTCGTCACACTTTCCCTTTTTCATAAATCTTCTTCCCTTCCGATCCTTTTGGTGTAAATTATCCCAATATGCCCTTTCCCCGCGGATAGTGTCTCTCTACCGCGCATGCACAGGCCATGGAGTGCAGAACCGCCCCCTCGCTGAGAGGTAGTGTCCGCGCAGTGTACAAAAGGCAGTGCACCATCCAGCGGGCCAATACGCCTGCGCGAGTGATTAGTACTCGCTTTGACGCCGCCGGGACCCCTCACGTCGGATTGAATCTGTGACTTCGTCTCCTCGGTAAGAGCTGGCACCAGCCCCCCGGACTGCCTCGACATATGCGCAGACCTTTTCCGCTTGGTCTTGTATCGCTTTTTACCCCTCGTTTTCATTTCTTTTTCAGCACATGCTATTAGACTGCCTGTGCCGGTGATTTAATGCGCCTTCTTCAGCCGAGTGTTATCTGCCGAAAATCTCCTTTACAGGTGATACACGCCGAGGTCTCTTCCTCCCCTAACCCCCCAACCTCTGGCACTAATGGATTTTCAATTGATTTTTCATTTGTCTTCCAGGCCCCCAAGTAGTTGGTTTGACAACTCTACACTCCGTCCCCTTAAATCCATGAGGTTTCCGGTTTCTCCTTTAAGTCGACGCCTCTCATCCATACGTGGCGTTTCCATTCCAACTTGAAGGTATCTGTCTTTATCTTTTTTCCATTGCCGTTTTTGACTCACCCGTGAACTGTGTGTTAAAACTCCACCTGCACAGGGCCATTTTTGAACTGCTTCATTCTAATTTCAGATTGTTCATCTTGGCATTCCTCCTTTTCACCGCTTGTGTTCTCTGATTCTCACCGAGCGGTAAGTTATTATCACGATGTGGTAGTCACAGTAGTCATTAAATTTTGCACCACGGTTCTACAAGAGTGTTCTGTTTAAATTACAGGCGGTCTTATTTTTAGAGAAGCTCCCCTGGTCCTCCGGACCCACGCAGGTTCCCGGATAGCAATATCTGTGGTAAGTCACCCCGGAATGCGTTATCCCCGCTGTGGCCACCCTGGATTGGAAAGTTTTTTCGAAAGTTGTTGATGGTATTCAAAGTCCCTTTATGATTCGCTTCCCCACTTCAGTTTTCATTGTCCTTGGTTGCCTTAAACTGTGTGTTTCACTAAGTTCTGAGACTCCTAATGTGCATTATTTCTCCCCATTACTATTGATTAATCATGGACATTATGCCCCCCATCTATGTAAAACCTTAGGTATATGCAATGCCTGTACTTGTCATACCATATCTGTTAATATTTATGTTTATAAATCATTCTTTGTGTGTGTTTTCTCTTCCCTCTTTTTAGCCGCCTGAGGCCCTGATGAGAATCTCCGCTGAATTAAAGGAGATTTGAAACGCGTAGGCCTAACATCCCTATGGTCTGCTTCCTTGTATAGGAGTTCATTTGATTTGTTAACCCCTTACAATTTTTGAGTACATTAACCACGTGTATCAACTGAGAATGAATGTTTGATAGAAATTTTTTTGGGGGTTTTGTACTATTTTCAAAAAATTGTTTCCAATTTTCCATCAAATTTAAGCAGACCCGGTTCTTTTACGTAGTGTGCTTGAGTCAAGTTTTAATGTGTTGTGAATGTGATATGACTGAAGTTTTGAATGTTTGATGTGTTCAGCCGAATGCAATCCAATGTGTCTGTCCATCTTTTGATTATCTTCTTTGGTTCTTCTCTAATGTACAGTAAAATTTACATCAAAATTGTTGATTTTTTTACAAAATAAAATTGCGACTAAACAGCAGTACCCTCTCTGGAATAAATTTTCTGCTGGTGGTTGATTAATGCTATTATGAAATAAATATTATCAGCACTGGCATCTTCTTTTGTTACTTACTGCCACACAGTGCGGCCGACAATCCCCCTCCAGCCCCTGATGTGTCAGTGGCACACAGTGCCGCAGCCGGTACTACAACACCCACAGGTGGGGCAGAGCACACATACGTGGATGGGATTATTGTAAAGAAGGAGGCATTAGCATTCTTTCCGCCACCTGGCCTGTTTTTGCTTGGTGCTGCATATGGCCTCATGACCTCCCACTGACCCCTGATACACTCCGCTGCACTCACCTTGTACTGCAACAAGGACTGTCATTTCCTGTTTGATGACCTATGACACAGCGACCAGACTGCGGACTGTACCCTTCCTCTTCCGCAGTACCTATCATCCCTAGATGGACTCTAGCTGGCCCTCCACAAGAATAAATCAAATACTCCTTCTCAGGGGTCTCACTGATACTTAATCCTTTTAAACCAACAAAGAAGAAATTGGCACAGAAGCAGAAATATAAAAAATCATATTTATTAACCCCAAATGAGGTGAGACTACATCACACAGAAGCCTTAGCAACTGAATGAGGCAGTCTCAGGAGTACTGAAAACTGGGGCTTTATATATGCTTAGAGTTACATAGTATTGTAAAACTAAGAAGTTAGGCCCATAGGGGCATGGGGTAGGCTGGACCCTTTTATAACAAGAAACACAAAATGTGCCTACACGTCCCTTATTTATACACAATCTTAATTATAACAGTCAAACAATAGCTTCTTTAGTTTGACCAGGTATTTTTATTTATACCAATCGTTTTTATATTTTCCTTTGAAGACTTTTTTTATAAGCTCATGAATGCAAAAAATGAGACAACTGTACATTCAAATATTTACACTAATATACAATACAATTTACAAACATAAGTAGAACAAGAGAAGTGTGTCTCAATGGTTAGAGCGGCAGACCCTGATGCAGAGGTCTAGCCTGGGACCAGGGTTCAATTCCCCGCCTCGGCGGGTCTTGGGCTCAAAATTCCACGGACCTGATAATTCTCGCCACGGTGCCTATTCCAATCATGGAGTCCCACTCTGCAACTCTGGGCAATAGCTTGCTTAATCTCCACAACGGCCCCCACAACGCTAATGATGCCTGGCCTCCACCTTGGGGGTGCCCAGGAGTGGACACCTCACAGGGAAAGCCAGGATGGGTTCCACAGCGGTATTCGTACAGGCGCCTTGAGACCCTTGCGGGTGAGTAGTGTGCTATACAAATATCAATTTACAATTTACATTTAACAATACATATATACACTAAATCAAATACATTTTTAACATCATCCATCCCAAAAAGAAGCCTTTAGACAAAACAAGACATTAAATATTCATATATACTTGATTTCAGAGAATTAGGGACAAAGTCAAAGAACAAGGAGTTCAGTCAATAAATGAAAACAATCTTTAGACCAGCTATTGCTATTTTATACTGTAGATGACCATTTACTCCTTCGAATTTGCCAAAATGGCAGCCAGAGATACAAAATGGCTTTCACAAAGTGGATAAGATAACTTCTAAATACAGGGTGGATTCAGCTAAATGCTAACCCATTGCTGTCAATTTACGACACACAGGCCCATACTGTGTGGTGTGCTTGGCATGGTCCAATACCGCTCCAGCTGCTAAACTCCACTGGATGTTCAATAATCATCCAGTGACTCACTGCTGTGTCATGTCTTTCATCATTCATGTATGAATGTGTGGATGGAAGTAGGGACAGTGATTTCCCTTACGTCAATGATGCTCATGTAGTGGGATACCAGCCACCATGTGCAACATTGCCTATTGTGTCCCGGGTGCCAAGGACACTTCAACATAGTCACTTCCTTGTCCGGACATGGTCTGAACCACACCCAGAGCCCCAAAGTCATTGTTGCAAACCCTGTGCCGGTCCGGCGTACACCGGGCCAGACCACTCCACTTATGCTCCGAGGGGGTACCCACATTGCTACCTGTCACAGGCATACTCTTTGCTGGTGTGCAGGTCACTGGTCTAGTTGTCAGCATGTCACGGCCACTCCATGAAGGCAGGTCTGCACACACACTACACCCACCCGGCACACGATTCACAGGCAATCTGACCCCACAAATATAAGGGGCCGACAATGTTATATTCCCCTCTGCCAGTGGTGACTGGATGACGGACGCTCCACTGTGCTCAATCATAAAGGGCCCATGATTTGCTGCTCACAGGGTTAGTGGCGCCCGAGGCCTTGCTGCCAACATGGGCCTACCACCACGTGGTGCTGACTGGCATTGCACAGGGTTAGTGGCATCTGAGGCCTTGTGGCCCACAGGGGCCTACCACCACATGGCACTGACTGGTGTTGCACAGGGTTAGCGACACCCGAGGCCATGCTGCTGACACAGGCCTACCACCATGTGCGGCTGACTGGCGTTGCACAGGGTTATTGGCACACGTAATTTCTGAGCGGGTGTGCAGCCTGCGATGATGATGTGTGCACTGATGTGGTCTCTGCCATTGATGACTCAGGACTCAGCGTCATGTGTGGAACCTGCTGTGCCGCGGGCAGGCCCACATGATGTGGAACATGCCATGGTGGCGTGACCAGGGCCTGGAGCTCACACAGGTACGCAGTGTGCCTACTGATGGACACATCATTGGCACCAGTTGAGCAGTGGGGCCTGTGTGCGCAAGGGCGGTGATGTCTCTCTCTCTCCCTTCATTTCCTTCTCACTCACTACCTCTCCCTTCCCTCTCTCTTTCTCACTCCCTCTCCAATCCCTCACTCTCTCTCATTCCCTCTCCCTTCCCTCTCTCTCTCTCTCCCTCTCCCTTCCCTCTCTCTCTCACTCCCTCTCCCTTCCCTTTCTCTCTGTCATTCCCTCTCCCTTCCCTCTCTCTCTCTCTCACTCTCTCTCCTTTCCCTCTCTCTCACTCACTCCCTCTCCCTTCCCTTCCCTCTCTCTCACACTCCCTCTCCCTTCCCTCTCTCTCTCACTCCCTCTCCCTTTCTTTCCTTCCCTCTTTTTTTCTCTCTGGCTCACTTTCTTTCTCTGTTTCTCTGTGTCTCGCTCCTTTGATGTGCACATGACACACGTCCTGATGTTGTGCTTTGTTTTCCAGGCTGTGTCGTCGAGATTGTCCCTTGCGAACCCGACAGAAGTCCTAAGCATTTCTGTTTTGTGTTGTGTTTCAATAAAGTTAATGATTGTTACTTCAGTGCTGTGTGACTATTTCTCGTCCTTCTGGCCACACATGTGTGTATTTATTTTGGCACTGTGTGTCATCATGCGTTTGTTGTGGTTTTTGTGTCGTGAACGGCATGTGTATGTCCGGAGGGTGGCCTGGGGTGGTTGCGTTGGTGTTGTGGCCCTCATTGGTATCCGCGTTGCATGATCATTGTCTCCATGACATCTGTGGGTCTTCAGGTGTGGCTCTTGGATGGGCTCCCTTTTCTGCTGCAGGTAGTCATCCTGCTTTACACCAACAAAAGGCAGGTGTTAATTCCCTGCTGCTACCGCGGCTTATCGCCTGTTTTTGTTTCGCATCGCAGATCTGGCAGTTCATTGTGAAAGTGTTGTTGTGGTTTTTTCAATGTGTTTTTGCATGGGAACGCCTACTCTGCATCTCATTAGGGTTAGTTGGTGGTGTCCACTGTGGAAACACATTTTGGGGCAGTTATCGCGGGAATACTGGCGATGTCTGAAGTTTGCACCAGCTTGTGAATAGGGTGTTAAATTTAGCTCCACATTTGTTGCGTTACGGTGGGGATAATTTTGAGTTGTGTCCTTGTGAATGTCCCCCTAAATATTTACTCTGATGAGTACTAAGTGATAAAATGGCTCATAAAAAGAATGCACCGAAAGTTCTTGTGCCTTACTTACTGCCTTCCAGAGAAAAATGTGCATGTAGCATCTGGGAGTGGTCCGAGCATACTGTAGTGAAGGTCCTATATTCCCAATAGGCTCTGCGTATTGGAATAATATAATCTATAGATTTGACGTAGGACATATGTCTACTAAGTCTCTATCGAATATATTAGACTTAATTGTGAGTGCCAGCTAGCTCAGAGGTCACTAGAAACTTTCTTGAATAAACAAGAAGGGATTCGTTTCTGACAACTGCATAAACATGACAACTTTGTTTCCCCAAGAATAAAACTGATCTTCAGAGTCGTGGAAACAATAGATAGATATTTCACTCAGTCAATTGTGCATGCTTCGTTTCATCAGAGGTGCAGAGAAATAGAGAGACAGGCGTTTTCAATAAAAGGATTTATTGAACAGTCTTCTTTCTCATGCAAGTAAAGTGAACTGCTACAATCATAATACTGGTTGCAAAGTATAATGCGTACAGTAAGAAGAGTATTATAAAATAATACTGTAAAATCAGTGTATGGTTCCTATACCACAGATAAATACATACATAAATAACAAAGGCTAAAAGTACTCAACTGGTGCTTCTAAAATACGCTTCTTCCAATGTACCTAACCTAAGTCTAGTACGAGGGAAGAAGTAAGTGAGGTGTAGCATAGGTTTAGTTTGTCTTTGCCAAGAATCTAACCAAGATTTCTCTTAGGGTCTAATCAGCTCCGCACCTTGGTTTTAGAATGCCCCTAGGTCTGGTATATCTGTCTCAGGACTCGATTTCCCAACACCCCGCGAGGGGAGCTTGGAAACACTGGAGCCGGATTCTCAACGAGAGAAAGGACAGCTTCTCTGTCAGTGCGTCAGCTGGAGGGTTGGCTTCCTTCGGCACTTGCTGTAGCAAGCTGCGTCGGGCAAGTAGATAGTCGAGCTGCTCCGAACCACCATGTGTTTGCTAGGGCAAGTGTACACATATTTATACCTTGAAGGTGCCTAGTTTGACGTAAATTCGGGCATAAGAATGTCACCAAAGAACACCAAGGAAATGGTAGTTCTTTGACAATGCCATAATTTCTAGGACAAATCAATATTCAAGTAAGGGGATGTCCCTGACTGCTGAAGCTGATTTTTCCAAGAAATCGTTATGGCTTTTTGGAACTAGTGGAAGTAGCCATGCCTGTATTTGGACTGGATGGTTTATGGGCAGGATTTCTATGCCTATATAAAGGCAATGTGAATTGTACCTATATAAGGGCATGAATCAGTAAATTACGCTTGGATCCTAAAATGCTCCACAACAATACCTTACCCTGCAGAATCCCAATCTGATTATGAGTGAGAGAAACCTCATAGAATTTATTCATGTTTTAAAGCTGGAGCTGTGTGAAGAACTTAAAGCAGGAACAATGCTTGGATTTGAGCTCCAAGATTGGAAATATATGGTATGATGTAGATTTATTGGGTGTTAGAGCGATGGAGGTAGAAGGAAGAGTAGAATCCATGGAATTGTACAAAGAAAAGATTGAGCAGTGTCTATATGAAGCAGGAACATGACCAGAAGCCATTCCTTTGAAAGCAGATTAATAATGGAGTGATAGAATAATGGAGAATAGATGATAAAGAGAGAAATTTTGCGTTTGTGGCATAGATGAGTGATGTGAGCGGCCATATCTGGCTGCCTTTGTGATGGAGATGCTGATACTGGTAGTAAGAAATGAACATGGAGAGATACGACTGGACAGACTACATCGAGTGAGCCCAAGAAGGCTGCTGAATATCAGGAGACCAAGAGACATTGTGATAAAGTTTGACTAATCAAAATTACTTAGGGAAATGCCTATCTTATAATTTCCCTTCATTCCAGAGCCTAGAAAACCCTGCCAACTGGATACTAAAGTCTTTGATGGGCACTCCAGAAATAGGCTGATAGCAGAACTAACATAGCACCCCAATACTTTGTATGTTGACTCTTTCCTGAGTGGTCTAAGAACACAGCAAGCTATAGACTGATACTGATATTATTATGAAATTTCCTAGTGCCGCTTTACCATCTTCCTAATACGTAGAAAATTCACCCAAATTAACAGCATTCAACAAATAAGTGAAGCTATACTTATGATCAGGCCACTTCTTAATCATGTCCCATCAGAAACAAATATCCTACAACCCAGAAAAACTGAACAGGGTGAACTTTCCTTTGTCAAATAAAGAAAATTGCTTCCAGCAGCTATGAAGCAACACAAGGAGACTGCCCTTGAGCCATATATCAAGACACAAACTATAACTCAAAAGAGAGCAACCTGCAGACCAATAAGTGTGAAATTCTGATCCTAAAAATGTTATAGAGATGGACTTTTAGCCTAGACCCTGAATATGGAGAAAAATCTTACCATCTTGAAGACAAAAAAGAAACGTCAAAACTTTTGGGTGTCAAACCAACTAGGGGGCTCATTAGGATGGTGAAAGGACCACCACCACCAGCCCTTCTGAATTCAAATATGCCAACCGGTGACACAAAAGCTGTCAAATATTTGGAGGATTCATTCAATTCTACTTGATAATAAGCAGATGCCAAGTCGATCTTAATAAACACTTTAACACCTGCAAATATAGCAATGAGGTTGGCTATGCGAGGAGGAGGGTGAGAGTCTACCCATATCACCTGATTCAGACTCATCAGATCAACACAAACTCTCAGTTGACCATTGTTTCCCTTGCTATCAATAAAGGAGATAACCATAGCTATAAATCAATAGGTTTATAAATCGTATCTGTGCACATTGTCCTAGGAATCTCAGCTAAGCCCACCCAAACACTAAAAGACAAATTTCTGAGCTTGTGCTTACCAGGGGAAACAACACACTATTCCTTAATTTTGTGTTTAAACCCCAGATCCTGCCCAGCTTATCAATGAACACCGGCATGTACTTTTCAGTCTAATTGTTGATAGATTCTGGGTCCACCATCCGTATGCAAAGACACTTGAACCTTCCTTTCTGGCCTCAACACCATGCCGAAAAACTCCTGATGGTACCAACATGATCAATCCCTTTTTGAATACATACACCTTGCCAAATCTCTCTCTTTCTTTAAATTTCATATGACACTCAAAATAACTGTAAGTTCAACATGGGGGTTTTCTCCGGTGGCAAAAGTTTCTTCTCACCACCCCACATTTGATGCCACAGCTCATGAGTGACCATGGTCAACCTTGATGCCACATTAAACAATAGATTCAACACCTTCCTGTCAACTATGATGTTTTTATATGGCTCTATAGAATTTACATCACCACCCTAAACAACCAGTACAACATCCTTCCCCCCGTAACACATCCTCAGAACTGTCACTAATTGCTCTATTGGGCTTCGAGTTCACCTTATCCTTTTCAGAGTGCCACAACATGGCAAAGTGTCCCACCTCCCCACATGCACTACACTTAACATTTTTTGCAGGAGAGGGGTGACCATTAGACAAAGGACTTGGATAGCTGCAGCTAAAACAATTGTTCTTCTGACTAAAAATCCCTCCTTCACCTTTTTCTTTTTGACTAATTTGTTGAACTTTTGTTTTGATTTACCAATTTCTCTAACCACAGCAGCACCATTTTGATTTTTGTGTGTCAGTCCCTTACATGACTTTTGGGATAACACTATACTTTTTACTATATCTATGGTTTCCATAAGTATGGGATTCTTCAAAGCCAATAACTTTCCTGGACCTTTTTGTCCTAACAACACACAACTTTCTGATCCAAGATAAGCAGTGAAGTGAAATTCTTGAATTCAAAATCTTCTCCAGGCATGGTCAGAGATGCTACACAGCAATCTATTGACTCATCTTGGTGTTGCTCCTGAGTAAAGAACTTGTGCCTGTTCACTATTAAAATAGTTGCATATCAAACTGCTTCTAATTTTTTCACACAGCCAATTTATATTTGTCATTATTCTCCTCTTCTTGAACAAACTCATATGGTGGCAAATGTTCATAAATGGTTTGTCCCTCAAAACCCAAATTATGTTCTAAAAGAAATATTTTACTCTTGGGACAATATGTGTTACCCCCGATTGCACAAAGATATTTAGTAAATGCCCTGTACCTATTCCTCCTTTAAATAGGTGGTTCACCCAGTGTCTGGAGCAATGGAGGTGGAGCATTTACACTCATGCTGATATACGATTGAAGGAAAACTAATCTGAAACCAACTCAACTCGTGAAATGTGTGTGAAACATTCTTACTCAAATATACACAACATAATGTGTACATTAACCTATAGAATACAGATGGGTGCAAAACACAAAACAAAACTTTTTTGTCTATAGGCATAATACTACTGTGTTCATGTCTCAATATAACACACAATTAGCTGTCTGTAACAGTGTCACTGCTGGCCCTCAGCACTTGGACCACGTGTGCCAAACACTTTTGCACATGATAACTACAGTACTATTCTTCATTGCCACTTGGAGTTGGTGGTAACTGAGAGCAAGAAAAAAACACACATCCTACAACTACAATATTACTGTAAATGGCTGACTCTTCAAAACCATAACCCTTTCAGGAATTGCACCACTCCTGCAAACAGTAACGTGTGAGTGACCTCTGACCTGCCTTTGGACAGGAGCTCGGTCCCCCACGCGCGCAGCACCACCTAGCGGTGCCCGTGTCCCAGACCCCCACCCACGCTGCTGATCGCGTGTTCGCGGCCCTCCTCACCCGCAGGCACCCACCTGCGCCTCATCCCTGCTGTCTAGTGGGCTGCTGGTAAGTGTTCCTAGACTCGTGTATTTGTGCCTTGTTTTGATTGTGCCTTGTTTTATTGTGCATTGCTTTTACTGTGCTGCTATTGCGATTGTTTTTAATTTTGTGCTTTTTTTGTGCCATTTTCGCCCCTTGTGCGCTTCTCTTGCCGGCTCTCCCTGAGCCGCTCTCAGCCTTCCTGCCGCTGCATCCCTGCGGCCCCGCCACCCTAGCGCTCCCATTCACCTTCCCCTCCCGCCTCCCAGCTGCTCCTCCCTCCCTTCTCCCTTCTTAATGGCTGCGCAGCGGACGCGCCCAGCGGGCGTGCCGCTGGTGCACCAGAGGCATGCCAGAGGCAAGCCCATCTGCGCCCGTCTGCGCCTGGACCTCGACCAGCGCCAGTCCCCGTGGCCCGTGGCCCCCCACACCACCAGACACCATTACACCACCAGCGACCTCCATGCCCTCCCCCAGGACCACCAAAGAACCCTTCGCCTGCCAAGCCTGCCACTTCACCTGCACCTTAAAGCACCACGACAGACATGCCAACAACCACCTGAACTGCATTTTACTCAACACCCGCTCCATCCACAAACAAACCATCGAACTTTGGGACCTGCTGACCTTCACGTCACCGGACATCGCCTTCCTCACCAAAACCTGGACAAGCTCGGCCTCTGAACCCGACATTGCCATCCCTGAAGGCTACAAGATCACCAGGAGAGACCGCACCAATAAACCAGGAGGACGAACCGCCGTAGTCCACAAAAGCATCATCAAAGTATCGACAAGCACCCACGACACCCTCAACTCCGCCGAACACCTCCACTTCAACATCTACGTCAACGCCAACACCACCCTCAAAGGAACACTGATCTACAGACCCCCAGGCCCCGAGCACAATTCTGTGACACCATCGCCAACATCGTCAGCGCCCAGGCCCTCGCCTCAGCGGATTACATCCTCCTCGGCGATCTGAACTTCCACCTGGAAAACAACAACGACGTCAGCACCAACCACCTGCTGGACAACCTCGCTAACCTCGGTTTCAAACAACTCGTCACTTCACCCACTCACACCGCAGACCACACACTCGACCCCATCTTCGCTGCCAACAGCCACGTCTCCTTCGGCCACACCACAGAACTCGACTGGACAGACCATCACTGCATCCACTTCTCCTACCAGAAACCACCTACTTACCACCACCGCACACAACCCCCCGACGCAACTGGAGCAAAGTCTCAACAAAACAAGTGATCTCCACCCTCACCCAGACCCCACCGCTAGGAACCACGGACCCCGACACAGCCGCTACAGACCTGCATCGCTGGTTAGCAGACTGCGCCAACACCCTCGTGCTGCTCAAAAAGTCCTCAAACACCCTGCACAGCGCCAAGGCCAGCTGGTTCACCCCTGATCTACAGAACTCCAAACGAGAACACCGCAAAAGAGAGAAGGCCTGGCGCATGGATCCTACCAAACCCAACCACATCGCACTCAAAGAGTCCATCCGCAACCATCACCAACTGATCCGCACCGCCAAAAGAACCCACTTCAAAAACCACATAGACAACAACGACCACAACAGTAAAGAAATGTTCGGCATCGTCAAAGAACTCTCAAACCCCAGGACCTACTCCAACAAACTCCATCTGTCACAAGAGCTCTGCAACTCCCTCGCCACCCACTTCTGCCGCAAGATAGAAGACATTCACAACAGCTTCAGTCCCAAACAGACCGCAGACACCCACGAACCTGACGCCCCGAGCAACACCAACCTCCTCCACACCTGGACCCTCGTCAAAGAAGAAGTCGTCACTCACACCATGGCCTCCATCCACTACGGATCCCCATCGGACCCCTGCCCTCACCACATTTTCAATAAAGCTAGCAACATCATCGCTCCCCACCTCTTCAACACCATCAATAGCTCCTTTGAGTCAGCCACCTTCCCAGAAATCTGGAAACACGCAGTAGTCAACGCACTACTGAAGAAGCCCAAGGCGGACCCAGAGGACCTGAAGAACTACCGGCTGATCTCCCTCTTCCCCTTCCCGGCCAAGGTCATCGAAAAAGTCATCAACACCCAGCTATCCCCCTTCCTACAAGACAGCAAGGCACTCAACACCTCCCAATCCGGATTCCCAAAAAATCACAGCACCGAGACCGCACTCATCGCTGCCACAGACGACATAAGGATCATGCTCGACAAAGGAGAAACCACAGCACTCATCCTGCTGGACCTCTCTGCCGCATTCGACACGGTATTCCATCACACTCTCTGCACATGACTCCACAACGCCGGAATCTGCGACAAGGCTCTCGACTGGATCTCATCATTTCTCACCGACAGAACCCAGAGAGTCTGCCTTCCGCCATTCCTGTCTGAGGGCTCCAAGATCATCTATGGCGTCCCTCAAGGAGCCTCCCTCAGCCCAACGCTCTTCAATATCTACATGGCTCCTCTCGCCAACATCGCTCAGACACACCACATCAACATAGTATCATACGCAGACGACACCCAGCTGATCCTTTCCCACACGAAAGACTGCACTACTGCCAAAAACAACCTACACATCGGACTACACGCCATCTCCAACTGGATGGAATCAAGCCGCCTCAAGCTAAACACCGGCAAAACAGAGATTGTCATCTTTGGCTCCAACCCCTCAGCATGGAACGACTCCTGGTGGCCCAACTCCCTGGGCACCGCACCCTCACCCACCACCCACGCTCGCAATCTGGGCTTCATCTTGGACTCCACTCTCAGCATGACTCAGCAGGTCAACGCAATCTCCTCCTCCTGCTACAACATTCTCTGCATGCTCCACAAGATCTTCAAGTGGATCCCCATCGAGACCAGGAAAACCGTCACCCACGCCCTGGTCATCAGCAGATTGGATTGCGGCAACGCCCTATATGCAGGAACAACAGCCAAGCTACGAACCAAGCTACAACGTATCCAGAACGCATCTGCCCACCTCATCCTTGATGTCCCACGCCGCAACCACATCTCCCCCACCTCAGAGACCTACACTGGCTACCCGTACCGAAAAGGATCACCTTCAAGCTCCTGACCCACGCACACAAGACTCTCTACAACACCGGTCCAGCCTACCTTAACAACAGACTTTCCTTCCACGCTCCCACACGCCATCTCCGCTCCGCCAACCATGCTCTCGCCACCATCCCCCCGCATCCGCCGCACCACCGCCGGCGGAAGATCCTTCTCACACCTCGCCGCCAAAACCTCGAACTCTCTACCACTCCAGCTACGCCAGACCCAGGACCTCCTAACTTTCAGGAAACGCCTCAAAACATGGCTTTTCGACCAGTAGCATCCCTTCTCCCCAGCGCCTCCAGACCGTAACGGGTGAGTAGTGCGCTTTATAAGTATATTGATTGATTGATTGAGTCCACAAAAACACAAATAAAATAAAATAAAATACCAGTGGTACGCAGTCAGTATGTATGCAAATTCCAGCTGATTCACGATGTGTACGTATCACTGCTGATGCACGTACGGCTTGAATCACACCTTTATAATGTGTGTATATCACAGCTCATCCTGACGATCATTGTAAACAAGATTCGCACTTCCGTGTGTGTGTGTGCATCACAGTTGAAAATACCCCAATTGAAAATGGCCACCGGCGTGATTTCCATGCACACGCAAAGTTGGGTGTGACGTCAGGCATTAATTCCCAAAGCCATGATGAGTAAGACGCACACCGCTGGAGGGGGCACACTGACACAGGAGCTATGTCAATGAGAAGTTGGCTCACGCTGGACTCAACCAATACGCATGCTGCCCTGGAGATGAGCACTGGCCACGTGCTGGACTCCAAAGGCGACCTGCTTACGCTGCACTCCAAGAAGGCCGCTCACACACCCCTGACAGTTCCAGTGTACTTAGGGCTCTGGGCCTAATTTCAAGGGCAATAAACACGCTCAAGAAGTTAGTCAATATTAAAACAATTTGCTGCTACTGGCCTGTGAAAGTCCTCCAGTCCAGTTTAGTTCCACAACAAATCCTTTGAAGGTTTGAAGAAATTTACAAATGGGTCATGTCTGGGCAACTTCATCGTTCAGCATATGTGTGGGTGCTTAACTATGGCCAACTCGTCGCCAAATTTGTGGAAGTATAATCACAGATTACACCAACTCTGTAGATAGTAGAAGAATAGGCTTATCGGCCACGTTTCAACATCCTCCAGTCTCCAACTGACTCAAATAGAATGTTCCCTTGCTTATCCTTCACCCTGCATTCCACATTCTTAGGTAGTGGAACACAGAATGTGGAATACAGTATGAAGGACTAATCACACCAAGTTATTTCTGCATTAATAATCTGCCACTGGGAATGTAGCCCATTACGGTCAAATCTCCTAATCTATTTCTATTCTCTTCAATTGTTATCTGATATATGTATCTATTATGCAGATGTCTCTTCCATATAAATTATCCAGCACCAGGTCAAACACATGATGTTGTAGGTGAAAATCACACTGTTTATGTTTTAAAGTCGATTGGAAGTAGGATTATTTCTCTACTTCATTTTGGATTTTGGATACAAAGCATTGTGTTGTAATGCTCTGCCAAAAGGAATTAGCTAGCTTTGGTTCCAGGAGCAGAGATTCTTCTTATTTGTAAGTGGTATATGTCAGTTATGGGAACTAAAGAAAGAGTTTTCCTAAATAAGAGAATTATATAATAACTTCCTTTTAGCATTGTTCCTTTTGACTTGGAAGCACCGAAATATCAATTACAATTCTCAATACCTTGAGGGATGTTAAGTCTCCCAGGCCATTAGACGGAAGGCCAGGGGGAAAAGGGGGCCTTTCTGTTTCGATTGGTGATGCTTTTTCACAGTTTGTGGGTTGTCACAAAGCCTAGCAACCGTGAAGACCATATCACTACATCCAAAAAGCGATTTAGCACCTCATCAGGGGTAGCGAGTGCTATATAATTGCAATTCTTTCCCTCTTCTATCCCTCCATTATCCTTCTAAATCCAAATAACAGACTAACATATCCACTGTTCAAATTAATTTCATATTTGAGTATACTAATTCAGCACTAATCCTTTTGGAGTGGTGTGCTACTTGCTGAAAAAGCACTTTGAGGCCTCGTCAGGTGTAGTAGCTGCTATATAAATGCAATACATACAATACAATAATACCGTTTTTTCAAGAACACCTCATTTAGGGCCAGATGTAGGTCACCAAATACCGGTCGGTAACAGCTGATTTCGGCCGTTACCGACCGGTATTTGGTGATTGAGATGCAGGGGGCCTATATTTTACAGAATCTGTAAATTTACCGATTCTGTAAATTTACCCATTCTGTAAAATACCGAATCGGTATATTTACCGAATGGGTCAATCTATATGTAGGTGGCCCTGGAAACAGAGCAACAGGCCCCTAAGAATTCGTTATTTACCATGTAATACTATTGCATGGTAAATAACGAATTTCTGTGTACATGCACATCTGTGCATGTACACCTGTGCCATGTGACACACATACATGCCCTGAGGGCATGTATGTGTGTCACATGGCACACAAGCCTGAATCAGGGGTGCAACAGGGTGTCAAAGTGACACCCTGTCCCCATTGTAAATCCGGTAATTTTACCGAATCGGTATTTACCGATTCGGTAATTGACATTGGTTCTTATGGGCCTCATGGCCCATAGGAATCAATGGCAATTACTGATTCGGTAATTACCGAATGTTACAGATTCGGTAAAAAATTCTGTAAATATACCTACATTGCATTTACAGATTTGTAAATACCGAATCGGTAAAATTCGGTATTTACGAATCGGTAAATGCCATTTACCTACATCAGGCCCTTAGTTACAGAATTTACTTGAATCAGCCGCTCTCCTCTCAAACATTAAGCAAGATAATGGTTAAAGTGGCAAATGTGTACAACCCCAAGATAAAGAGGATTATTCTGCAGTGTCATAGGTGCCTAATAACAGTGTTTATAAGCTCAAATGCGTACTTATTACAAACTTACCTGTACACACCCAGAGATTGACCTTTTAAATTACTCTTTACTGGGACTTACTCAATCCGGAGCTGTCAGGTGATAGAGTTTATGGCTGGGAATTTCAAGGTACAGGGAATATGTGGCACCAGGGAAATTTAATCAATTGATTTCTGTGCTTACTCTATTTTGACATATCATATACCATGAATTTCCAACAGCGGTATCCCTTAACGTTGAAAGAATTATGTACATTGTTCGGACTCAAAAATAAAGACAGCTGTTAATATCGGTAGCATTCTTGATTAACAAGCTTACTTCTCAAGTGTGTACTAGTCGTTGTGTTTGCCTGCTTAGTTCTTCTGCTCAATTAAATTCTGTATCCGTAGCAATCAGCCTGTAAAAAGTAAGTTTGTTGCCTCTATAGAGCAACTAGAGATGTTCCAAGCCTGAATACCTGTTAGGGCCTAAACCACTCAGGGGTAGATTTTCAAACATGGTGCGCTAGGTTAGCGTCAAATAAGTGATGCTAAACAGCAAAAATGTTTTTTTGCCAATTTTTTTTGCAGCGCGAAACGTTTTGTAATGGAAAGTACCCTTCAAGTAACGCAATGCAGCATAAAGCATTGCTTTGCTTTACTAAATGCCAAGAGGGCGTTACATTGGTGGCACATGGTCGTTCACATGCACTCACCCGTGCCTTTTGATGTAAAACTCTATCTACAACAATTGTAGACAGGGTTTAGTGCCAAAAGTTAAAGTCATCTGAAAGGAGGCATTAAGAGGAGACATTTTTCATTTCTCCTTGCTTTTCCTACTTTGCATGCTTGCTGCACTGTGTTTCACACATAAAAAAGTGGGGAAAGTGTTTGAATTCATCTAAGCGTAGTATTTTGTACAGGAAGGGTATTCTTCCTGTATAAAACATATGCTAGACTCAGGCACGCATCTTAGCGCTATGGTGGTAAGGTGTGGCGTGGAGCACGGCAGCTGAAATCAGCGATGGTGCTAGGGAGAGGGGAGGAGACAGCCATATCTCTGTAGATATGGCGCTTTCCTGCTCCCTCCCTGTCAAGCAATGCAGCACAGCATTTCTGACTGCTGCACTGTTTTGCGTGACTTCTTTGAAACTCAGCCCCTCAGTGCTGCAGAATGGGAGATATACTGAATTGTAAAGAGAAAAGGTATCATGCTTACACTTTGCCTTACGAGTTCCTGACTAAGTCTATGCCTTTGAAATATTGGTGGAGTGGAGTCAAGTTATCCTTGTGTATAACTCCACACAACATACTTCAGGAGTCCTAGTGGAAACAGGAGGAACAACTCTTCTGAAGTGGATAATTTGCAGTGTCCATGGCTTTGAGGCAAGTATTTGAATGTGTGTGTCATCAAAATAAATGTGAGAATTCTAGATCTTGAAGGGGATTCAATTGTAATCCCGTTCACTGGGATGTTTTGTTTTCTAGCTGTGGTTATTAAAATAAATAATTTCTTGATGCTTAATATGCCATGGGGGTGTTCTGGGTTCCAAAGATTTCGGCATGAGTTGTTTAATCTTAATGATTGTCTTTCCCATGAATTATACCAAGGCGGTATATGATAAATCACACAGGATGCCATTCATCACGTTAATACTCTGTTGGAACTGATGACTGATTTAGAGGGAATTTCCATACAGAATCTGACTGCGTATTCCCATAAGGCTTTAATAGATCATGTTTGAACAATGAGGATTATCTAGCTTTCTACATTTATTTTGTTCCTGGCAATTTTCCCAATTTTAATTGGCTCTCTCTGATATTTTACCTTATTATCTCTTGATACTTGTCTATGACTTAAGAATGGACAGAGGAAGAAATGTATGTTAAATAGAAGCCAGTTTCGAAGGAGACAGATATTAATGTCAGCACTGACAGTCCATTGCAAGTGACAGCACAAACAGCATTTTCAGTAGCAGCAACAGCAGTCACACTACCTTCAAAATGCACTGGTTTATCTCACCGCATGATTCCTGGCAGCCATCAAGTTCCAGCATTGAGCTGCAGTTGCATTGAGCCAGATTGTGTCCTCAGCCTTATCAGCTTTCAGTAGAACCATCATCAGCACAGAGAACAACAGCAAAACCACTACCAGTGTCAAGGAACTCCTGGGTCTAAAGGAAACACCTCAGATGATTCTAAGGTCAGAATTTGGCTCTAGCTCATGAGAAGTTCAGGCAAGCAACAGCAATTATCAAATACAGGGTTACTTCTTCCTCCAATTTCTATGTGAAAGGCAGCACCTTCATCCATTCCAGCTGTTCAGTCTGACAGTTTGTACATGCATACGTTTGGTGTCAAGACAATAGTGTAGATGCAGTAGATAAAGATGTGCAAAGCCCACTATGAAATATCAGTTGTTGGAGAATGCTAATGACCGTCATCTACAGCAGCTATCATCATTGCCATGACATCTACTACCTCCAGACTTCAGTAACCCCGAACACCCCAACCCCCAGTCAAGAATGATCAACAGAGAATAGACAATCCACACCCAATCTCATCTTAATCTAATAAGTGTCAATTCCTGTCATACTATGCTATTGATAGCAATGTGTGGTTGCTGTTATTACTTTATCTTGGGACTAATACTGCAGCTTAAGCCTCAAGGACTAGCAATCAGTGGCACGGAAGCCATATTCTGGCAGCCCGCTACACCTAATGAAAGAGAATGACGATTCTCCAATTATTATGCCGAGAGAATCTTGATTTAATTAAAGACAAACAGAGGCTAACATTATGCAAATACTTTTCTTTGCTGCCCAAACATGCAGCCTTTTAAAGAATGTTAATACATTATAAAACAAAGGATATTCATATCAACATAAGAAGACAGTGCACACTCCAATCTTCCTCTTAGGAGGCGATGGCACCAATGAATGGAAACAGCGTTGCATTTGATTGCTCCTAAACATTGTTATCTGAGGAATAAAGGAAAAAAAAACACTGTATAGTAAAGAAACATAAAGAAAGTCTATGAATAAATAAACATTTCATAAAAAAAGAACAATCTCAGAGAGTTAAAAAACATTAACATAAAGTAATAAAATAATACGAAGCCCATGCTCCTCAGGGAGTTGAGGGTGGGATAATGTTAGCCTCCATTTGTCTTTAATGAAATCAAGATTCTCTCTTCATAATAATTGGAGAATCGTCATTTCATTACAAGACAGGAGGCTACCATTATGCATGTTTAAAGCCATGTAAGACCAAACTTCTAATATGCTCTATAGGTCTGAAATAGAACTTCGGGAAGGTATTTGCATTTGACCAATCAGCAGCTTTAAGTATTTCGGGCAGGGATCCTCCCGCCCAAAATACTTTATTAGCCATTTCACCCCTAGAGGAATGAGCCCCAAATCTAGAGAGATCTAAGCAAGCTTCATACATAATCAGACGGACCTATCTGGCTAAGGTGGCTGAAGACACAGGTCTAAAAGGACTAACATAAGAAAGGAGAAGTTGGTCAGTATTCACGGGTCTGAATGTTGAAATTTTATTCTCATTATACTTCATACAATTTACAACGCACAGTTTTTCACACTCATGAATTAGGCGGTAGAAAATAGATTCTGACATGATTTTGGTTCTTTTCAAAAAATTGAAGTGGACATATTCAGAGAAATAGAACCTTTTAGAAAGTTCTAAGGCTTTTAAATCTGAGACCCTTGTAAAGGAGATCAGGCACAAAAGTGTTGCTAATTTCATTTTCAAAATCTGTTTAAGGGAAAGTAAATGGTTACTAGGCAAGGATAGGAAGAGACTGAAAATTAAGTTAACATCCCAAAGGGATTCCTAACGAGCTTTAGGGGATCTCCTTAGTCTAACTCCTTTCATAACTCTTTTGATTAAAGGATTGCTACCAATAGCAAGATTATTAATCAAGGCATGACCTGGAGATATTGCTGATCTGTAACAATGGATAGTTCTATAAGAGATACCTGACTCAAAGAGATGAGCTAGATAATTGGCTATGTGTTGTAGAGAACTTTGTACGGGATCCAGATCCCTTCCCATTCACCAACAAGACCATTTTCCCCAAACACCTCTATATCTTTTTCAAGTTCCTGGTGCCCATGAATCTTCTAAGGGCTTTAGCCTTTCCCGAAAGATCAGAATATCTGTCAGAACCCCTGGAATCTTCCAAACAGGAAGGTTTATCGTCCATTCTAAAATCAAAGGATGTTCTTCTCCGTCCGGACCTTGGAGTAGACCGAAAGATGATGGAATTAGACATGGAAATCCACGGCCAGTTCCATTACCCTGGGAAACCAAAATTGGGATTTCCAAAAGGAGGTTACGAGAATGATGGGGCAAGAATACAGTCTCACTTTCCACAAGAGTCTCTGAATCATTGAGAAGGGTGGAAAAGCATAACCCTTGATTCTCTCCCAAGGTTGGAGAAAGGCATCTACCCCTGATGCATTGGGATCTGGTCTCCAGCTGAAATACTTCTGAATTTGATACGTTAATCTGTTGGCGTACAGGTCTACCTGAACTGGACCTCTTAATTTCTGAATTTAGAGCAAGGACCTCTGGATTCAATTTCCAGTCGCTGGAATCGTGGAGGAAACAAAAATTCCAGTCTGCCCTTAAATCTGAATTCCTGGAATAAATTCTTCTCTGTGAGTAACCTTTTGATCCCAACAAAAATACCAAATCTGTTTGGCAATATCTAAAAGAGTCTTGGATCTCACACCCCCCAGACTGTTTATATATGAGACAGCAGAGAAGTTGTCTAAACAAATCAAGGTATTGCAGTTCTTTAGAAGCTTTTTGAAGCTCATAATGACATTCAGAGCTGGTAATATCTCCAGGCAATTTATGCATAGGGATTGTTCCTCTAAGGGCCACCTCCCCTGGTCTCTAAATTGTTTAGGTGGGCTCGCCAGCCACAGTTGCTCGCATATGACTCTAGAGTAAAGTCTGGAACATTTCCGAAAATAGCCGTCCCATTCCATGCTTGAAGGTTTTTTAGCCACCAGAGTAGATCCTCTCTTGCGTCTTCTGAGAGGGGAACTGAGTCTTTATATCACAAACCCTTTCTCAGACCTAGAGCTTTTTGACTTTGAAGACCCCTGTAATGAAGCAGGTCAGGAGAAATAGATTGGATAGAAGATGACAGAAGACTAGAACCCTGGATAGGTCTTTTAGGCGTCTTAATTCTTTTGTTAGGATAAAAGAGACATGTTTCTTTATCTTGATAACTTTTTTGTGAGGCAGAATTAGATTGGAAAGGATATTATTTACCTGGAATCCGATGATTTCTAACTCCTGAGTTGGAACTGTGATAGATTTCTCTATAAGTATGATGAATCCCAGATTTTGAATAAGATCTACGGCCATTTGTAAGTGTTTCTGGATTTCAACTTTGTCCTGAGAAATAATGAGAATATCGTCTAGGTAAATAATTAGACGAAATCCTGTCTCTCTGAGGTAACTCACTACTGGCCGAAGTACTTTGGTAAAACAACAAGGGACTGAGCACAGGCCAAAGGGGAGACACAGGAACTGATAAAGAGTTCCTTTTGGCTGTCCTCGTCCATGGGTATTGTAAAATAGGCATCCTTGAGATGCCAATCCCTGGCCTGTAAAATGTCTCCCAAAAGATGGATCCCCTCCATCTTGAAATGTCTGTTAGTTAGGAATTTGTTGAGGTATTTTATGACAGGATACTGACCTTTGTCCTTCTTTTTGACATGGAAAATAGTACTCATAAAACCCTTTGAAATCCCGGATAAAGGAATCTTTATGAGAGCTCCCCTAACATCTGGGAAATCTCTAGTTCTATTAGTTTTGAATTCTCTGAGTCTAGAATCATCTCCCTTGGAATCTTGATTTGAAATTGTTTTTTTCCAAAATTCTATTTTGAAGCCAACTATAGTTTTAGGACCCAAGGATATTGTGTAATCCTTGACCAATTGTGTGCGGAGTGTTTTAATCTACCTCCTACCTTTGAAAGGGAAGAAGAAGTTGGGCTTACCTTGCTAACTGTGATTTGAGGATCTGGGTTTCCCGCCACAGGATCTTGAACTCCTCCGTCTCTGGGGGTAGAAATTTTAGTTTGATCGAAAGCCTCTGTTGAAGTGAGAATAACCTCTCTGTTCCTGGGGGTAGAAGAGGAAACTGTAGGTGTTGAGGCTGACATCCAGTCCCCTCCTGTCAGCCCTTCCAAAAAGTAGGGGACCACCAAAAACTCTCCGCATGCTGGACTGAGCCTTGCTAAAAGCATTGAAGGTGTAGACATATTTGCCCGAAGATTTCACAAAGTTATCTCCGAATAGGAGTCCTTTGGTATCAGTCATGTCTCCTTTAGAAGACAGGTTGGCTAATTTGGATTTCATCCTCAAGAGAACCACTTTATGGCGTTCCGTAGTTAGATTTGCATTGACATTACCAAGAAAACAAATCGCATGTTGCGACTAACCCCTCAAAAGATCAACATTGACTGGAATGTTATTAGCCCTTGCCTTTTCAGTCATATCCAGAATCTTGGATAAGGGACCAAGGACATCAAGAAGGTTATCTTGGCACTGCTTTAAGCATTTTCTAATCCCTTTCCTGGGATCCTTACCGAATTTAAAAATAAATGTAATCAATTCT
Source organism: Lissotriton helveticus (assembly GCF_964261635.1). Classification (NCBI taxonomy): domain Eukaryota; kingdom Metazoa; phylum Chordata; class Amphibia; order Caudata; family Salamandridae; genus Lissotriton; species Lissotriton helveticus. The sequence goes on along the minus strand of NC_136063.1, from coordinate 1,945,852,898 downwards.
GGATCAAGATTGGGGGTGTTGCACACCTTGTTCTCTGAGTAGGGTCTAGGATACTCATTATGCAAAAGGTTGCGAGTTTCTCTGTCCAGAGTTTTCCTCACCCATTGAGATAAATATTTGCTAACGTGGAACACTGGCCACCATTCAGAACTGTGGGGATGTCGGACAGATGTAGGATTAAACATTTCCCCTCTGAGGGTGTCCTTAACAAAAGAAGAAGTGGAAGGTTGTTCCAAATCATCACCCGGATTATCAAAGGTATCTTGAGGATCGAAAATAAATTTGTCCATGTTCAAGTACCCATAACCAAAAGATTCAGAATGGAAACTAAAGGAATCATCTAAATCATTTGTACCATGAAGGTTTCTTCTTTCTCTCATGCCGCCATGGGCAGCTTTCCTCAATGTCCCAAAATTATGGGATTTATCTATTGAGATGTTATGAGCAATTATCTCTTGTAGCTCAAGGGCTACTCAAATCATTAGCATAAGTGAATGCTTACTTCAAATGTTTCCTTTTCTGGGAAACCTTCCCTCTTTTTAGAGGCCAAGAGGTAGCAGAGGAATTAACGTCAGAGAGGGGGAAATAAACCCCCTCAACAGGAGACACCCTCTTCCTCTTAGTTTAAGCGGTGTCAATTGCCTCCTTAACGGAAGATCTGAGCTCTTCCTCAAGGAACCTCTTAAGGGTATCACCCATAAGCGACTCCTTAGGGGGCTGTTGGAGGTTAATGGTGTTCATTTCCCTTAAAAATTTTCATTAAACAGTTATAATTATAGGTGAGAACAGGTCTCAAGGTGTACTGACGGTTAATGATAAGGAAGGAATGACGGAGTTGTACACCATTATAATAAAAACGAGGGATATTTTTACCCCTAAATCAGGCTCCAATTCTTTTCAGGAATAAAATCCTTTGTAAAGGACAGTAATGGTACAAAACGGCCACCGAGTGGCAATCTTAATTAAAACAAGAAGAGACCAGCACAGGAGGGCTCCGACTCAGGCAGGCTACGATATGCGCTTGAACAAAGAACCGTAACTATAGCAACGGGCCTCCCGAGCCGGAGAAGTCTGTGCCTCGCGTCACTCAGGACGTGTAAGGGAACCAGGCAGTGACTCGCTCTGGCGTCTTCTAGCAGGTTGCTTGGAGACGCGAGCAGAAATGAATCACGTGATTCTTTCGTTGTTTGGGGGGGGGATAAATGACAATGTAAGAAGAAGCCACAGAACGGGCTTAAACAAATTAAATCAGACAGCGGAATTTGCGCATCATGGGGCAGAGCCAACAAGCGGCATAACAAATATGATTATCATGATAAACAGCCAAAGAAATATAAAGTGAATATCCTGTGAGTCAAACAATCGATAAAACGATCACTAAAACTTAAAATGATACCTACCATTCCCTGCCATAAATTGGACAGGATAGTTACTGAAAGGGAAAAGTTAATACAAATATTAACAAAATATTAAATAAGCAGGGAATAATATTTATCAGATAAGAACAATAATATAAAAAAGATAATACTAAATAGATAAAACTGTATTATAAAAATAATACATAATAAGCAGCTAATCGTGCCACAAATGAAAGAGATACTTAGCTGTGTCAGGAGAAGCAAACAAAAGAGGAAGATTGGAGTGTGCACTGTCTTCTTATGTTGATATGAATGTTCTTTGTTTTATGATGTTTAGGACTTGGCCTTTTTGGCTAAAGTTCCTTAAACTTTTTGCTTTCCCCCTAGACCATTTTCCTGACATAAAGTTGCCAATTTAGATGCTTTGGGTACTTTGTTACTGCTGATCAGTGTCAAAGTACAAGTGTTCCCTATGTGAAGTGTAATGGTAATTGGTTGGCCATGATTGGTATGTTTGCCTTACTAGTAAAGTCCCAAGTGATGTGCACTGTGTGTGCCAGGGCTAGTAATGTAAGGGCGGGTGGAGAAGGGAACTCAGGCCTGCAGTGTAGGGCCTGCGCGCAGTTTTCTAAGTTAGCATGTTGTCCTGAGAAGTGCAACCACCTGTCAGGCCTTCTTTTCCCTTTTGCATACAGATTGGGCACCCCTGTGGTAGGTCCCCAGTAACCACTGGGCAGGGCACAGTGTAATTAAAAGGTAGGACATATACTAAGGTGTGTGTTATGTCCTGACAGTGAAAAACACTCAATTTAGTTTTTCACTGCTGAAATTCATCCTGCCCATAGGACAGAAGGGGGAGGCTGGGTGTTGTGTTTGTTAACCTAGTTTCCTATAAGTTTAACATGGAAAGGTGAAGTTTGGTATGTATGAACTCATAACACATCTTTCTGTGAAAGTGGTTTTGTCACAGTGTGTTCAGAAACCCCTCTTTTAGAAAGTAGCTGAGTTTTGTGCTTTAAGCATTTCTGTGTATCGCTGCTGAATGTGGATTGACTGTCTGGATCTGAGAGGAGCTGGGAGAGGTTTTGACCCAGGGAGGGGTTGAGATGGCACCAGGCTGCCCTGCATCTGGAGAGTAGGTGGAGGTGAAGCCCAGGAGGTGAGAAGGCATGGGCTGGTGCTATAAACCAATTGACCCATCTCCTGCTGAGTGATTAAGGATCCAGAACCCCAGTATCAAAGGGAGAAAGGTGACACTGGGAGGGAGACACTCAGAACTGATTTAGAGAGGGGTTAGGGACCCCTGAGCACAACAAACTTCACAGACTTTAAGAGGTATAACTAAGAGAGCTGTAACCCCTGAATGTTGGAATGTAACAGAAATGGATTGAGACTGAAAAGGCTTGGACCCATGTTTGGTCATGAGGAACCTCTGCTAAGAAAGGAGCAACTGAAGAGACTGCTGGGGAAAGACCAATCCTTGCTTCGTGATCTGGAGCTGGTCTGCAGTTTGCTGTTATAACCAAGGAAGAGAATGTTGGGACTGTGCTTGGAGGCACTGGAACCCCTTCCTTGATGAAGACTGTACTTTGTGCTGTGTCTTGAACCCCAAGGGCCCGAGGTGAGCTGGCTCCCAGTTTTGAAACACAGGAACATAAAGGTTTCCGGAGAAGTCCCAAGCAATGTTGTGTGCGTGTGATTTTGCAGCTTGAGACCCTTGGAAGTTGTGCCTTGTGATCATGGGCACACAAGAAGTAAACAGAGTCTCTGACGCGCAGGGTGCATGTTGTGGTGCAAGGCAAGGCGTTGGTGAGGAGCTCCTGGTCATTCTGTGCACCGGGAGGAAGAGGAGGCTCGGACATGCATAGTGTGTGTTGTGGTGCAAGTCAAGGCATTGGTGAGGAGCACCTGGTCATCATGTGCACTGAGCGAAGAAGTGAGTCTCAGACTTGCAGACTGCATGTCAACGTGCAGCCAAGGCGTTCGTGAAGAGCGCCTGGTCATCGTGTGCACCGAGCGAAGACGTGAGACTCGGACATGCAGTGTGAGTGTCAAGTTGCAGCCAAGGCGTTGGTGAGGAGTGCCTGGTCGTTGTGTGCACCGAGCAAATAGGTGAGACTCGCACATGCAGGGTGCTTGTCGAGGTGCAAGCCGATGCGTTGGTGAAGAGCGCCTGGTCATCGTGTACACCAGAGAAGAGGCGAGTCTCGGATGCACAGAGTGCATGTTGAGGTGCAACCAGAAGCTCTGGTGAGGAGTGCTTGGGTAGTGTGCGCACTGAAAAGGAAGTAGGTCTCCACAGTGCTGAGGGTGTCTCTCGGTGTCCACTCACACTGCCGGAAGGAGGGCCAGGTCACTGGGTCCTCGGGCTGAAATAGTAGCGGCCTGGACCGGCAGCCCCAGAGGAGCTGAGCTGCCAGACCAAGCTCACCGTGCCCATTGACGGAGTTCTGGATCAAGGCCCAAGTCGCTGAAGGAGGAAAGGAGAGTGGGTTCACACTCCCCCAGGTAATGTGGATCACCACCTGGGGTGGGGTGCGGGTCCAGAGTGACACTCTCTCAGCCTCTCGCTTCTGTCAGCTGTGCATGCCTGCCCGCTTCCAGCATTGGTGGCAGCGGTGAGGGATATGGACCCCCACTTCCAACATGATGTATTAACATATTAACATTCTTTAAAGGGCTGCATGTTTGGGCAGCAAATAAATGTATTTGCATAATGGTAGCCTCCGGTGTTGTAATGAAATTAGTATTGTAGAGAAATCAATAGTTGCCTCCTACCATGTTATTTTCATCATAAAAATAGAAGCGCTTCTCCTACTCCAATAGAATTAAATATTGTGCAGTGAAAACTCCAGTCAGAGGGAAAGTGGACCGCTCAATATTCATGCATCTTTTACTTTTATTGCCTTACAGAACACCTGCAAAGTAGACACAATACTGACTAAGATGCTCTCCATATCTGCAATAGGCTAACAGCAGAGACTATCGGCTGTAGCCAATACAGAACAAGAACAAGCATTGGAATAGCCAATAGGTCTCACTTTTGGGACCTTATAAGTATTTAGTTATGCAGCACAATATCCTTCGTGCAACAACAACTGTTGCATACCTAACCACTTATATGGTACCAAAGGCGAGACCTATTGGATATGCCAATGCTTGTTTAAGGTGTGTTTGAAATTTTAAAAAGAGGTTAAAATAGGACGAGAAAAGAGGGGAATTGCTCTATACCAAGCTGTGCAGAATTGCAATAAAGTGCTAGGCCTTAATAGGATTAACTGCCTCTAACAAACCGCTCTCTTTACAGGAATTTACAAAGGCTCTATCTACTCTTTCCTGGACTGCTAGGATCTGCTTGGTGCGTCAACTCGAAACAGTTAATAAATGTCTAGAAATAAAAAAATAAAAATGGTCTAAGTTAGTGGAGAGGATTCTATATGCCTCCATATTGCAGCAAATTCCTAATCGGGAGAAGTATTCTAAAAAAACCTTTGACCTTCTGAAAGAAACTTGCGCTGCCTTCAAATACATGTCTGTTGTGATCATTATAAACACAGATGTGAATCAGTTTAACGAATGCATTAAACAAGAGTAATAGATTGCCTGGAAAAAAAAATACCATAACAATGCAAGATGAAGTAAAGTATATACAATATAAACAGTCAACGTGGTTTACCTTAACATTTGTACATGTTTTGATAAAAAATCCATCTGTGTTTTTGTCTGTAAAGTTGAGGGCATGAATACAGGAACCGAAAATGTCTCATTTTCAATGTCCTATTTTAAATGCTACCAGGTCTGAGACCCAGCACACGGCTTGAAGTGCTCTCTAAAATAGCAAGGGGTCTACAGACAGCAGCACTCCTCACTGAGGTGCAAGCATGTTGGGTTGGGGGGAGGGGGGTATAGAGTTCCTTCATAATAAATTATACTTTACTGCACTGACTGATACACAAGTACACTAATGACCACACTCTACACTGCTTTAATTTTACATTTTACATTTTAGCTGCTCTAGAGACATACTTTCTGTAACAAGGGAAGGCAGTTGGTGTAATGGTCAGGGAGGTTAGGGGCGGGGGTCTGTGTGTCACGTGCAATTAGGTTTTCTACATATGAGTGGTGTGGCTCACTGGTTAGAGGCGGCAGACCCGGAAGCAGAGAACGGCCCGGGACCAGGGTTCAATTCCCGACGCAGCAGGGTCGTGGACCAGGGTCAGTGGACTCGATAATTCTCGCCTCGGTGCCTACTCTAACCAGGGATCACACTCTGCAACTCTGGGCATTAGCTTGCCTCATCTCTACAATGGCCCCCCACATTTTCTGGGGATGCCTGGTTTCACCTTGGAGATACCAAGTAGGGACCATCTCACAGTGATAGCCAGGACGGGTTCCCCAGCGGTCTACAGTGCCACGACGCCTCAGGGCAGCAGTGCGCTTTACAAGACACATACATTACATTTCTTTGCCCACACATTTCACTCCGCAGGACATGCATCTTCTTTCGAGGTGCACAAGCTGCAGTTTCGTCATTTAGGAGGCGTGTAGTTGTTTAAACTGCATAGACCCTTCTCCGGGAGGAGGTCCCCTTCTCTTGAGGTCCGCCTTTCATGTTGAAGAGAAGAGAGGCATATTCCAGCCCGAAGGTGGAGGAGGGAGCTTTTGAGCTAATGGAAATGGCCCTGGGAGGGAAAAGAAAATGGAAATCGTGCCAACGCCGAAAGGAAACAGAACCATGACCGCTCGTGACTGGCTTATGGTTTTTTTAAAAAACACCACTCGCAGTCACTAGTAGCAATAAGAGGGGGCATATGCCCGCATTTTACAAATTTTAACCAACCGAAACCGGATTAAAGAATAGAATATCAAGTTTATTTAGATGAAACTATCTGCGCAAGCATTCCCCCTGCAGAGGGATTCCCGCAGTCGCAGCCCCTCAGGCTGCTGCCATTTTACAAACATCTGTAGCTAATGGACACACTGCTGGGCCTCACCCGGCCTCCTATCAAGGCCCCAATGAAAGAGGCTACTGACGGCCGCCGTGAGGCACGCGGGCAATGGCCGGGCACCAGTTGAAACAAAGAACCGTCTCTGGGTCGCTGCGGTCGGCGGCTCAGCCCTGCAGTAGGTAGCCGCAGCCGGTGCCAGCCCTAACACCAGGGCCTCACACCGCCTTGTCAATTTTGCTCGCACAAGGTAGTCAGGAGAGATTACAATCAGAGAAAAGTGGCAGACCTGGGTGCCGACGCGCAGAGGCCCAGCATAGTCCGATGGCGCACGAAAAGGGCGAAGGGCGGCAGTCGGGCGGGGGGCTTTGACAACACGGCATGACAAGCGGGTCATGCGATAGCACATATGTGGAAGCCTGCCTGAAAAAATTAGGAAAACGTTACAGCAGGTGCTCACGATAATAAAAAATAGGGGGGTAAGACCTGACGGTGGGGTGGGTCTGTGAAAATATCACGAAAACGTGACTGAAGTGGATAGGGAGGTTGTGAATGTAGGTGAAATGTGACACAATGGGACCAACATATGAGGAAGAGCATGTGACAACACAGAAAAGCAACGGCGAGTTTGGAGGGAAGGGGGTAGGGGTTTGGTGCAGATTTATATAGCGTAATCTGAAGGAATTATAGCGCTTTACATGTACACCAGCTACGTTACACGAGGACATGTTTATTTGTGGTAGACATGGGGAGATTCAGGGAATAGCCCAGAATCACAGGATGCTGAGCGGACGCTGAGGCTCGAACCCGGTTCCCCGTCTCAGCTCTGTCCGTAAGACCACAACCTCTCTCCTAGTTCATTCTGATTAGTGTCACAACACGAGTGGGCCCGTGAACACAATAACAATATATCAATGACAGGAATAGGGCGTCATTAACAATACAGGCAAAGAAAAATGAGACAATATGACACCAGGAGGAGCGCACGTGACAACTGAGAGGCAATTTGACAGTGTGGAAAAGAAAGGAGGCTTTGACAACAACATGTAGGTGCAAAGTCATACACGTTGGAAATGTGAGACATGGTCAACGTGAAAGCACAAGACATAGAAATGCAGAAATATTGAACAATTTCCAAACCGCAAGAGATCCAGAAGGTGCTCAAACAAAAAAAAAAGCGTGCCCGCTTAGCGCTCAAAGTAAACAAGTTTGACGAGAGGCAGCAGGGGGAGGGGAGAGAGGTGGGGGCCTGCACCTCTTTCCCTTGCCGGAGTGAGCAGGAAACATCTGTTAATTGCAAACAGGTGGTTTGAAAGCTCGCACTCCTAGGGGAAACGCCAAACGTGCACGCATTGCCATTGAAAGCAATGCAAAGCGTGCACGTGTTTGGCAGCAAAACGGAATCGATAGCTAAAGGTCTTTTTCCTATGCAGCGCATGTGCGCTGCGTAGGCGAGACCTAAAAAAGATGAGGCGGCAAGATGAGAGGGAAAAGGAACTGCACCACCAGCCTTACAGATTGGCTAAAATTAATAGGCATTCATAAAATCTTACCAGCTGTAGAGTGAGTAAACAGTACATTAATTAAGAATAAAAACTAATAAAAAGTAATTAAAAATAAGAAAAAGAACGCACACCTCTTAATTATATTAGTGCATTAACAAACATAAGGAAGCTTTGCTCATTAACACAAAGAAGTCTTCCTGGCCGCCCTAGCCTAAATAAACTAAAACAATTCTTGTAAATCTAGCAGTGGGGGCTTTAATGATGGAATTTTATGGAGATTTAGATTTCATATTGGTAACCGAGAACTAGGGTTGTGAGGCCCTATTTTATTTTTAATGGTGGGCTTTAATAGTAAAATAATGGCCCCCATACAGTGCCGGACTGGCCACTGCGTGCATCAGGCAATCCCCCGGTGGGCCGCAAGGGTGGGGCCCGGTTTTGGGCCCCTGGGGGCCGTTTTTGTTAGAGAGATGTTTTTGCATCAAAGCTGCGCAATTGGCCCTGTAACAAAATCGGCTGAAAACCGGCACTGGCAAAGAGCTCAGTCACTCCCCCCTGGAGGGCTGGCCGAGCACTTTGCCAGGGCTGGTTTTGGTTCCCAGTCTGGCCGGCCCCCATATGCAAAACATAGAAGAGCACCCTCATTCACAATCTGTTAGTCACAAAAAAAACTCAAAAACCCTTATAGTTCCATCATCACGGAGGCAAAAACTAAATACACTTCTCATACATTGTTGACTTCCCAAACAACAACTCATTTCCTCAATCACCAGGCTAGTGGGACACCAGAGAGACCTGGAGCCCTGGAATGAGGACTCATAATGACTTAAGACCTCCCTTAGCTGGCAATACTTGCACCAACACACTCTCACCACCACAATTATCCACATGAGAAACAATGTTGGTATTCCCCCAAGTTAGGATAACGCCTTCCCCCTAAGAGATGCTTCCTTACTTGCTATAACTGTCCAAATAGGAGTGTTGCAATTGGATTTGGATTGAGAGCATATAATCTATGTGTCACAAAAATGTAAAATAATTTTTTTGAATGCTAGTTACTCCACATTCAGATTGGGGAAGTAGAAAGGTGGCCAAGATCATAGAGGTTAAGGACACTAGTGGGGTGTATTAGCCGTCACAAGGTGCTATACAATTCACATTAGGTTAGAGAGCTAGGGCGGCAGCAGTATTGAGATATGTTTTAAGGTAATTCCTACAGGGTGGGGCTCAATTAGTTTTTCATCTTTCTTCTCCCGGTTATAGTCTCTATGGGAAGGTAAAGTCCTATGGGCAGTCTCTGTGAGGTATGAGAGTCTCAACAAGATTGGTGGCTGACTAAAATTATCCGTATTGCTATGATATGCTGACTCCTCTTCACTCTAGAAGACAAGGTCATAGTCAGTAAACCCCCATCAGGTTTACAACATGTCTTGTTTATCTGTCAATCATTCCCACCCCACTGCAAAATAGGATTGATTTAATTAAATAGGGTAGATTTCCTCTAAATCCCTTCTTTAGCTACCTCTGTCCCAGATTGGAACAGTCCATGGTTACCCTGCCCTCTTTCTCCATGCTATCTGTTTTCAATTGCTGAAGGTGGGTGGAGAAAGGTGTTGGCACACCCCCTATAAGAAAACACTCCTACTCCTCTGCACTCAGGAAGAAAAGAGAGAAACCTGTAGGAAAATGTAACCTGCTTAGTGGCCTCCTCATGTATGGGTGTGTGTATATGGTATTTCTATATTTCGAACCTAGCCAAAAGCCATCAGAGCACTGTACAGGATGAGAGACAAGCATAAAGCCACTGAATGATAGGAGAGGCAGCTGGGTTGTAGACAGCTAATGCATTTTCTGAGGTCAAGGCATATTTTGAAGAACTGATGAAATTGAAGCAAGGGGTTCCTTCCGTGAGCTGGTTCCTGACCTGCCTATTATTGCTCCAGTTCCAACCAAGGTTGCCTGCATATTGACGAGGTGTCTTTTTTCTGGCTCTAGGTGGCTATGCAGATGTATGAGGAACAACCCACTAGAAGAGAATATTTTGGAGCTGACTCCAAATTCCACCTATTTAAACCACCATCCCAACCATAGAAGTCAGGGGATCCTTAAAAGTGTGACAGCTCACTGGCAGTGTTTTTTTGGCATGACAACCCGAGATCTGGGTCTGAGTCGCATAAAAAGTGCCACAGTGGCAAAGTGCAAAGGCCTTATAATTTTACAGATGCTCAACCTAGTGACAATGAGCTGTAAAGGAAGCACTAAAAACAAAATGCATACTATGATTGATCAAAATTCCATGGTAGCCAGATGCTACTCTGTCAGTGGGCTGTAACACACATAGCAATGTGTTTTTACCTATTTGAAGCCTTTAGAATAAGTCTGTGTTGCAGAACATTATTCAGTGGTTGAAGCTGATATAAGTCATTGCTACTAGAAAAGAAGTGACTGAAATCGCAGCATATCTTTCAAACCACATCCAACAGCTCGGGGATTCTCACACAGTTGATTGCAAGCATCCCCCCAAGCAGATTGTACAGATTGCATAGGTACATGGCATACATGTATCATCTTACCCTGAGTGGTCATTGCTAGGGGTTTGTGAAGTTGTTCTATGACTCATAAACTTGCATCTTTTTTCTAATATGCAGGACCTCTGTGTTAAACCTAGCATCCTTGGTATGATTTCTCCCTAACTTGTTGCCTTTGGACCCCCTGTTTTCTCTGACTTTGTTTTTGTTGGCCTTAGAACTGTGCACACTTTACCACTGCTAACCAGTGCTAAAGTGATTGTACTCTCTGCTCAGAACATGGTAACATTGCCTTATACCAAAGTGGCATATTTAATACATTTTTAAGGCCCTAATGAGGTGCACAGCATGTGCCCAGGGCCTGTAAAGTAAACTATAATCGTGGGGCTTTCAGGGAGGTGGGAGCGCACCAGACACGCCCCAACGAAATTACCTTTTGCATGATGGTTCATGTAGTTCATTATTTCTTGCTCAGTTCCATTCAAAGTGTTCATAGCCAGTGCTGTATGACTAGTTTCAATTCGTATCCCTAGACACGTGTTTCATGATTCCTCAATCGTCAGTAGGGATAAAAAGCAAAGTTCATAGGTTGCAGGGCATGCTGCCTTATCTCTCAGGACCAGTTCCACTCACAGCATGAAGGTGCAGGCTCCCGAGCTCGTCAGCTCACAGGAATTTGATACTTTCAGGGAGGTGGGAGCTCACCAGACACGCCCCAACGAAATTACCTTTTGCATGATGGTTCATGTAGTTCATTATTTCTCGCTCAGTTCCATTCAAAGTGTTCATAGCCAGTGCTGTATGACTAGTTTCAATTCATATCACTAGACACGTGTTTCATGATTCCTCAATCGTCAGTAGGGATAAAAAGCAAAGTTCATAGGTTGCAGGGCATGCTGCCTTATCTCTCAGGACCAGTTCCACTCACAGCATGAAGGTGCAGGCTCCCGAGCTCGTCAGCTCACAGGAATTTGATACTTTCAGGGAGGTGGGAGCTCACCAGACACGCCCCAACGAAATTACCTTTTGCATGATGGTTCATGTAGTTCATTATTTCTCGCTCAGTTCCATTCAAAGTGTTCATAGCCAGTGCTGTATGACTAGTTTCAATTCATATCCCTAGACACGTGTTTCATGATTCCTCAATCGTCAGTAGGGAAAAAAAGCAAAGTTCATAGGTTGCAGGGCATGCTGCCTTATCTCTCAGGACCAGTTCCACTCACAGCATGAAGGTGCAGGCTCCCGAGCTCGTCAGCTCACAGGAATTTGATACTTTCAGGGAGATGGGAGCGCACCAGACACGCCCCAACGAAATTACCTTTTGCATGATGGTTCATGTAGTTCATTATTTCTCGCTCAGTTCCATTCAAAGTGTTCATAGCCAGTGCTGTATGACTAGTTTCAATTTGTATCCCTAGACACGTGTTTCATGATTCCTCAATCGTCAGTAGGGAAAAAAAGCAAAGTTCATAGGTTGCAGGGCATGCTGCCTTATCTCTCAGGACCAGTTCCACTCACAGCATGAAGGTGCAGGCTCCCGAACTCGTCAGCTCACATGAATTTGATACTTTCAGGGAGGTGGGAGCGCACCAGACACGCCCCAACGAAATTACCTTTTGCATGATGGTTCATGTAGTTCATTATTTCTCGCTCAGTTCCATTCAAAGTGTTCATAGCCAGTGCTGTATGACTAGTTTCAATTCATATCCCTAGACACGTGTTTCATGATTCCTCAATCGTCAGTAGGGAAAAAAAGCAAAGTTCATAGGTTGCAGGGCATGCTGCCTTATCTCTCAGGACCAGTTCCACTCACAGCATGAAGGTGCAGGCTCCCGAGCTCGTCAGCTCACAGGAATTTGATACTTTCAGGGAGGTGGGAGCGCACCAGACACGCCCCAACGAAATTACCTTTAGCATGATGGTTCATGTAGTTCATTATTTCTCGCTTAGTTCCATTCAAAGTGTTCATAGCTAGTGCTGTATGACTAGTTTCAATTCGTATCCCTAGACACGTGTTTCATGATTCCTCAATCGTCAGTAGGGAAAAAAAGCAAAGTTCATAGGTTGCAGGGCATGCTACCTTATCTCTCAGGACCAGTTCCACTCACAGCATGAAGGTGCAGGCTCCCGAGCTCGTCAGCTCACAGGAATTTGATACTTTCAGGGAGGTGGGAGCGCACCAGACACGCCCCAACGAAATTACCTTTTGCATGATGGTTCATGTAGTTCATTATTTCTCGCTCAGTTCCATTCAAAGTGTTCATAGCCAGTGCTGTATGACTAGTTTCAATTTGTATCCCTAGACACGTGTTTCATGATTCCTTAATCGTCAGTAGGGAAAAAAAGCAAAGTTCATAGGTTGCAGGGCATGCTGCCTTAGCTCTCAGGACCAGTTCCACTCACAGCATGAAGGTGCAGGCTCCCGAGCTCGTCAGCTCACAGGAATTTGATACTTTCAGGGAGGTGGGAGCGCACCAGACACGCCCCAACGAAATTACCTTTTGCATGATGGTTCATGTAGTTCATTATTTCTCGCTCAGTTCCATTCAAAGTGTTCATAGCCAGTGCTGTATGACTAGTTTCAATTTGTATCCCTAGACACGTGTTTCATGATTCCTCAATCGTCAGTAGGGAAAAAAAGCAAAGTTCATAGGTTGCAGGGCATGCTGCCTTATCTCTCAGGACCAGTTCCACTCACAGCATGAAGGTGCAGGCTCCCGAGCTCATCAGCTCACAGGAATTTGATACTTTCAGGGGGTGGGAGCGCACCAGACACGCCCCAACGAAATTACCTTTTGCATGATGGTTCTTGTAGTTCATTATTTCTCGCTCAGTTCCATTCAAAGTGTTCATAGCCAGTGCTGTATGACTAGTTTCAATTCGTATCCCTAGACACGTGTTTCATGATTCCTCAATCGTCACTAGGGAAAAAAAGGCAAAGTTCATAGTTTGCAGGGCATGCTGCCTTATCTCTCAGGACCAGTTCCACTCACAGCATGAAGGTGCAGGCTCCCGAGCTCGTCAGCTCACAGGAATTTGATACTTTCAGGCAGGTGGTAGCGCACCAGACACGCCCCAACGAAATTACCTTTTTCATGATGGTTCATGTAGTTCATTATTTCTCGCTCAGTTCCATTCAAAGTGTTCATAGCCAGTGCTGTATGACTAGTTTCAATTCGCATCCCTAGACACGTGTTTCATGATTCCTCAATCGTCAGTAGGGAAAAAAAGCAAAGTTCATAGGTTGCAGGGCATGCTGCCTTATCTCTCAGGACCAGTTCCACTCACAGCATGAAGGTGCAGGCTCCCGAGCTCGTCAGCTCATAGGAATTTGATACTTTCAGGGAGGTGGGAGCGCACCAGACACGCCCCAATGAAATTGCCTTTTGCATGATGGGTCATGTAGTTCATTATTTCTCGCTCAGTTACATTTAAAGTGTTCATAGCCAGTGCTGTATGACTAGTTTCAATTCGTATCCCTAGACACGTGTTTCATGATTCCTCAATCGTCAGTAGGGAAAAAAAGCAAAGTTCATAGGTTGCAGGGCATGCTGCCTTATCTCTCAGGACCAGTTCCACTCAAAGCATGAAGGTGCAGGCTCCCGAGCTCGTCAGCTCACAGGAATTTGATACTTTCAGGGAGGAGGGAGCGCACCAGACACGCCCCAACAAAATTACCTTTTGCATGATGGTTCATGTAGTTCATTATTTCTCGCTCAGTTCCATTCAAAGTGTTCATAGCCAGTGCTGTATGACTAGTTTCAATTCGTATCCCTAGACACGTGTTTCATGATTCCTCAATCGTCAGTAGGGAAAAAAAGCAAAGTTCATAGGTTGCAGGGCATGCTGCCTTATCTCTCAGGACCAGTTCCACTCACAGCATGAAGGTGCAGGCTCTCAAGCTCGTCAGCTCACAGGAATTTGATACTTTCAGGGAGGTGGGAGCGCACCAGACACGCCCCAACGAAATTACCTTTTGCATGATGGTTCATGTAGTTCATTATTTCTTGCTCAGTTCCATTCAAAGTGTTCATAGCCAGTGCTGTATGACTAGTTTCAATTCGTATCCCTAGACACGTGTTTCATGATTCCTCAATCGTCAGTAGGGATAAAAAGCAAAGTTCATAGGTTGCAGGGCATGCTGCCTTATCTCTCAGGACCAGTTCCACTCACAGCATGAAGGTGCAGGCTCCCGAGCTCGTCAGCTCACAGGAATTTGATACTTTCAGGGAGGTGGGAGCTCACCAGACACGCCCCAACGAAATTACCTTTTGCATGATGGTTCATGTAGTTCATTATTTCTCGCTCAGTTCCATTCAAAGTGTTCATAGCCAGTGCTGTATGACTAGTTTCAATTCATATCACTAGACACGTGTTTCATGATTCCTCAATCGTCAGTAGGGATAAAAAGCAAAGTTCATAGGTTGCAGGGCATGCTGCCTTATCTCTCAGGACCAGTTCCACTCACAGCATGAAGGTGCAGGCTCCCGAGCTCGTCAGCTCACAGGAATTTGATACTTTCAGGGAGGTGGGAGCTCACCAGACACGCCCCAACGAAATTACCTTTTGCATGATGGTTCATGTAGTTCATTATTTCTCGCTCAGTTCCATTCAAAGTGTTCATAGCCAGTGCTGTATGACTAGTTTCAATTCATATCCCTAGACACGTGTTTCATGATTCCTCAATCGTCAGTAGGGAAAAAAAGCAAAGTTCATAGGTTGCAGGGCATGCTGCCTTATCTCTCAGGACCAGTTCCACTCACAGCATGAAGGTGCAGGCTCCCGAGCTCGTCAGCTCACAGGAATTTGATACTTTCAGGGAGATGGGAGCGCACCAGACACGCCCCAACGAAATTACCTTTTGCATGATGGTTCATGTAGTTCATTATTTCTCGCTCAGTTCCATTCAAAGTGTTCATAGCCAGTGCTGTATGACTAGTTTCAATTCATATCACTAGACACGTGTTTCATGATTCCTCAATCGTCAGTAGGGATAAAAAGCAAAGTTCATAGGTTGCAGGGCATGCTGCCTTATCTCTCAGGACCAGTTCCACTCACAGCATGAAGGTGCAGGCTCCCGAGCTCGTCAGCTCACAGGAATTTGATACTTTCAGGGAGGTGGGAGCTCACCAGACACGCCCCAACGAAATTACCTTTTGCATGATGGTTCATGTAGTTCATTATTTCTCGCTCAGTTCCATTCAAAGTGTTCATAGCCAGTGCTGTATGACTAGTTTCAATTCATATCCCTAGACACGTGTTTCATGATTCCTCAATCGTCAGTAGGGAAAAAAAGCAAAGTTCATAGGTTGCAGGGCATGCTGCCTTATCTCTCAGGACCAGTTCCACTCACAGCATGAAGGTGCAGGCTCCCAAGCTCGTCAGCTCACAGGAATTTGATACTTTCAGGGAGATGGGAGCGCACCAGACACGCCCCAACGAAATTACCTTTTGCATGATGGTTCATGTAGTTCATTATTTCTCGCTCAGTTCCATTCAAAGTGTTCATAGCCAGTGCTGTATGACTAGTTTCAATTTGTATCCCTAGACACGTGTTTCATGATTCCTCAATCGTCAGTAGGGAAAAAAAGCAAAGTTCATAGGTTGCAGGGCATGCTGCCTTATCTCTCAGGACCAGTTCCACTCACAGCATGAAGGTGCAGGCTCCCGAACTCGTCAGCTCACATGAATTTGATACTTTCAGGGAGGTGGGAGCGCACCAGACACGCCCCAACGAAATTACCTTTTGCATGATGGTTCATGTAGTTCATTATTTCTCGCTCAGTTCCATTCAAAGTGTTCATAGCCAGTGCTGTATGACTAGTTTCAATTCATATCCCTAGACACGTGTTTCATGATTCCTCAATCGTCAGTAGGGAAAAAAAGCAAAGTTCATAGGTTGCAGGGCATGCTGCCTTATCTCTCAGGACCAGTTCCACTCACAGCATGAAGGTGCAGGCTCCCGAGCTCGTCAGCTCACAGGAATTTGATACTTTCAGGGAGGTGGGAGCGCACCAGACACGCCCCAACGAAATTACCTTTAGCATGATGGTTCATGTAGTTCATTATTTCTCGCTTAGTTCCATTCAAAGTGTTCATAGCTAGTGCTGTATGACTAGTTTCAATTCGTATCCCTAGACACGTGTTTCATGATTCCTCAATCGTCAGTAGGGAAAAAAAGCAAAGTTCATAGGTTGCAGGGCATGCTACCTTATCTCTCAGGACCAGTTCCACTCACAGCATGAAGGTGCAGGCTCCCGAGCTCGTCAGCTCACAGGAATTTGATACTTTCAGGGAGGTGGGAGCGCACCAGACACGCCCCAACGAAATTACCTTTTGCATGATGGTTCATGTAGTTCATTATTTCTCGCTCAGTTCCATTCAAAGTGTTCATAGCCAGTGCTGTATGACTAGTTTCAATTTGTATCCCTAGACACGTGTTTCATGATTCCTTAATCGTCAGTAGGGAAAAAAAGCAAAGTTCATAGGTTGCAGGGCATGCTGCCTTAGCTCTCAGGACCAGTTCCACTCACAGCATGAAGGTGCAGGCTCCCGAGCTCGTCAGCTCACAGGAATTTGATACTTTCAGGGAGGTGGGAGCGCACCAGACACGCCCCAACGAAATTACCTTTTGCATGATGGTTCATGTAGTTCATTATTTCTCGCTCAGTTCCATTCAAAGTGTTCATAGCCAGTGCTGTATGACTAGTTTCAATTTGTATCCCTAGACACGTGTTTCATGATTCCTCAATCGTCAGTAGGGAAAAAAAGCAAAGTTCATAGGTTGCAGGGCATGCTGCCTTATCTCTCAGGACCAGTTCCACTCACAGCATGAAGGTGCAGGCTCCCGAGCTCATCAGCTCACAGGAATTTGATACTTTCAGGGGGTGGGAGCGCACCAGACACGCCCCAACGAAATTACCTTTTGCATGATGGTTCTTGTAGTTCATTATTTCTCGCTCAGTTCCATTCAAAGTGTTCATAGCCAGTGCTGTATGACTAGTTTCAATTCGTATCCCTAGACACGTGTTTCATGATTCCTCAATCGTCACTAGGGAAAAAAAGGCAAAGTTCATAGTTTGCAGGGCATGCTGCCTTATCTCTCAGGACCAGTTCCACTCACAGCATGAAGGTGCAGGCTCCCGAGCTCGTCAGCTCACAGGAATTTGATACTTTCAGGCAGGTGGTAGCGCACCAGACACGCCCCAACGAAATTACCTTTTTCATGATGGTTCATGTAGTTCATTATTTCTCGCTCAGTTCCATTCAAAGTGTTCATAGCCAGTGCTGTATGACTAGTTTCAATTCGCATCCCTAGACACGTGTTTCATGATTCCTCAATCGTCAGTAGGGAAAAAAAGCAAAGTTCATAGGTTGCAGGGCATGCTGCCTTATCTCTCAGGACCAGTTCCACTCACAGCATGAAGGTGCAGGCTCCCGAGCTCGTCAGCTCATAGGAATTTGATACTTTCAGGGAGGTGGGAGCGCACCAGACACGCCCCAATGAAATTGCCTTTTGCATGATGGGTCATGTAGTTCATTATTTCTCGCTCAGTTACATTTAAAGTGTTCATAGCCAGTGCTGTATGACTAGTTTCAATTCGTATCCCTAGACACGTGTTTCATGATTCCTCAATCGTCAGTAGGGAAAAAAAGCAAAGTTCATAGGTTGCAGGGCATGCTGCCTTATCTCTCAGGACCAGTTCCACTCAAAGCATGAAGGTGCAGGCTCCCGAGCTCGTCAGCTCACAGGAATTTGATACTTTCAGGGAGGAGGGAGCGCACCAGACACGCCCCAACAAAATTACCTTTTGCATGATGGTTCATGTAGTTCATTATTTCTCGCTCAGTTCCATTCAAAGTGTTCATAGCCAGTGCTGTATGACTAGTTTCAATTCGTATCCCTAGACACGTGTTTCATGATTCCTCAATCGTCAGTAGGGAAAAAAAGCAAAGTTCATAGGTTGCAGGGCATGCTGCCTTATCTCTCAGGACCAGTTCCACTCACAGCATGAAGGTGCAGGCTCTCAAGCTCGTCAGCTCACAGGAATTTGATACTTTCAGGGAGGTGGGAGCGCACCAGACACGCCCCAACGAAATTACCTTTTGCATGATGGTTCATGTAGTTCATTATTTCTCGCTCAGTTCCATTCAAAGTGTTCATAGCCAGTGCTGTATGACTAGTTTCAATTCGTATCCCTAGACACGTGTTTCATGATTCATGATGGTCCTGAGAGATGAGGCAGCATGCCCTGCAACCTATGAACTTTGCTTTTTTTCCCTACTGACGATTGAGGAATCATGAAACACGTGTCTAGGGATACGAATTGAAACTAATAATACAGCACTGGCTATTAACACTTTGAATTGAATTGAGCGAGAAATAATGAACTACATGAACCATCATGCAAGAGGTAATTACGTTGGGGTGTGTCTGGTGCGCTCCCACCCCCCTAAAAGTATAATAGTGGGGCTGCAGCACTGATTGTGCCACCCACTTAAGAAGCCCCTTAAACAAGTGCAGAGCCTGTATGTGCGCTTTTAAACTTCCCTGTCTTCCTGGCAAGTTAACCCTCTTGCCAGAGCCAAACCTTTCTTTTTAATACAGATGTCACCCCTAGGTAGGCCCTGGACAGCTCCAAGGGCAGAGTGCAGTGTATTTAAAATGTTGGACATGTACTTTAAGTTTTACATGTCCTGGCAGTTAAAACTCTTAAATTAGTTGTTCACTACTGCAAGGCCTATCTCTTCCATATGATAACATTGTGGTTGCCTTATTACATTTTGTATAAGGGTATTTTCCAAATGAAAGAGATGACTGGTTTATGTTTGGTGTTTCTGGAATCCCAATTTAAAATTCCAACATGGTAAATTCAGATTTTAAATTACAATTCTGAAAAAGCCACTTTTACACTTTTACTTTTAGGAAGATGGAATTTTCTGCATTAGCCATTGGGTGCTTGCAGTCAGTCTCTGGTCACATGATTGGATGGGATTGGCTTCGTGCATTCCTGCTAGACAGCCACACACAATCGGAGTTTTAGTGTAACTGGACGGGCCATCACTGGCAGGATGGGAGGTAGGAGCTGGGCCCAGCTTCACTTAAACCTGAATTGGCTGTGTCCTGTCACCACAAAAAGATTTTTGTGCACTTCAAAGGCATGCCTCTAGAATCTTCTCCCCACTGCAAAGGCACAGTTGTGCATACCAGAAGGACCTCAGGCACCACCCCTTCAGCACACTTCTGGACCTGTGGATACTCTGCCAGTAACAAGGACTGCTGTGCTGCAACAAGGGCTGCCACTAAGCTGGACTGCTACTCAGCTGGGCTTCTTCTATACTGTGCTGACCTGCTGCCGACTGCGCTCTTGCCTGGGTGAGAAGGACAGGACCTGCATCAATAGAACCCTGAACCCTAGAGTGACTCCAAGGGCTTGTTGGCTATTCTACCGATCCAAAGCTTTAGGGACATAAAATCCTTCCAACAACCTTGCATTTGCAACTTGACTCTGCCATCTGTGAGTTCACCTTGCCAGGTGGTGCCACCCCAGTAGTGGACCCTTGGAAGAGGGCTTAAAGTACCTTTCCAGGCCCTGTGATACTAGTAGAACCAAGTCATCTCCCTTGCTGCTTAGTGCAACCCTGAGCAAAATCCACGCATCTCCACTGCTGAGTGGATTGGACCCATGACAAAAGACTTGCATTGCTGTCCGCAGGCTGCATCACCTTTGCAGCCACCGCTGCTCAACGCCTCCTTGGTGCAGGCCCTCGCATCTCTCGTTGATGGCAGCCTTGATGCCAGACTCCGTATTGCAGCTTTGGAGATGCTGCATCTCCCCGACTGCACACTGCATCTTCAACACGAGTTCGCATCACAAGTCCCGTCAACGAGATCCTCTATGACAACAGGACAGGATGTGACACCTCAGCCTCACTGCATCTCAGAATTAACGTATCACCTTGGCTGTGCAATGCATCTTTGATATGTATTCATGCAATGCTCTGCAAACCAGGATTTAAGGTAATCTGTTCAGCAAGCCTAGCTGGGTCCTTGTACCCGGCCTTAACATATAACTTTGTCCTGGTCCAGTGCCACCAGATATCCACAGTTGGCGCTTTACTCCCTTTGGAGCTATTTTCCCTAAAAACGTTAATATTTAATATCTCTGATTCTACTAATTGAATTTTTTTCATTTTGGTCTTCTTTTATTTATTACATCTTGCTTGTTTCTTAGGTTTCGCCTGCACAGTGGTCGCGCTGCGCTTGCCAAATCTCTCATAATGAAAAAGAAACCTTAAAAGGGGCTTAGAGCCCACCCATTACTTTTCTTTACTTACCATTGGCTGGCTCCCACGTCGCTCACGGTTCTTGTCTTCTTCTTGGTCAGTGACTGCTCCCACACTCTGACTTCCTCCTGGGCTTCAGTGTCTTAGACTAAGCCATGGAGATTGGACGAACTACTTTTTTCTATGACCAGTGCCTTGCACTGGTAGCAGGTTATGTACTCTTGGTTTAATTTTCCACATGCACTCTTAAGGACTATATGTGCCTGATGTCCTCTCCAAGTGTTTACAGTCAATCCACAGTTGGGCCCCTGATCCGATGACTAACAGCACCCCTGCTTGTCCCCTCCTCCCTGAACCTCTTGCCCAGCAGCAGCTTCACCTCCTGCATAGCCTTCTCTCCGTCCTGCCTCCCACAGATTCTTAAACATCATGGCCGCTGCTTTATCCTCAGTGCTCACCCTAAAGCTCATCCTGCGCCTCACCCTCACTGCTTCCTGCCAGACAGGCACCTTAGCCCAGGACCCACAGCAAACCTCACAGGGGAGATCTGCTCAACAAAAACCTGCAGCGCCTGGAGTAGTCCCAAAGAACAGCCCGAGTTTTGGTCGCTTTCAGCACCGCCAACTAACACCTCAAACTCTAAACGAGCTCTGACCGCTCTCTCCCCGCTCCCTTGAGATCGTTTGACATGCCGGTGCTCCCTGTGGCACGGTGTGAGAAGCTAGCCTGGTATATGATGTCCACTAGTTCTAGTGGACACCTCGCCCCAGTCTAATCGACCCTTATTGATGGTAGGTTATAAAGTCAACCTTATAGAAAGCTATCCTAGGGGTAGCTGTGGAGAGCAGCCTTCAGGCTAAGACTTGGAGACGAGATAAGCAAGTTGTTTTTACCATTTATAATCTCTTGAGCACCAAATGAAAGCACACCACACAAGGTATATATCAAATATATATGTATTTATTCTAAACACAACCCCTCTGAACTTTATGAGGTCAGAGGTAAAGGTACAATACAAGGAACTTAATTAGCATACTATAAGTTGCACAGTAAACGTTATGCCCTAGGTGCCTCACAAACCATATACTAAAATAGTGGTGTAAGAACCACAGGAGAATTATAAAGAAGGCCTCGGGCTACTCTAAACAACCAAAGGTTAGGAAGTAGGAGGGCCACGAGAGACGCGTGCAGTGTCCAAACACAGCCGCGAGTTACCTTTGACTTTCTTTGGGGAACAAACAAGTTACAATTATAAAGATAAAGGGTACAAGGAGGTGAACTGCAATGGAACTCTTTTAGACTAGGACACTTGGAGAGTCAATACCCACGAAAGCACTGAAGTACCTGTGTTACCTCACCCAGGGAAGCCCGGTGCATGGGTGTCTTTTCGTGTCGGGTTTCGTCGTTGATTCCAATGGAGAGCTGCAAAGAAGTGCTGCAGGCGACCAGAGGAAAAGTGTCCGGGTGGATCCAAGGGTGGATCAGAGATGTGAAGAACCTAAAAGCAGAGGAGACAGAGTCTGGCCCACTAGCCAGTGACCAGGGCGGCGATAGAAAGTTGCCACCAGATATCCGGTGATTTCAGGTGAAAAGGTGAAGTTTGTCTCTTCAGCCAAGAGGTCCAGGAGTTGTCGATGACAACCAGGAGCTGGATTCGAGCTCTATCACAAAGGATCTAGTTGACTGTGGTATCAGTATCCGGATTAGACCCAACAAGCCTTGGCAAACACAACCCATGCAGGATGTCAAGATTGGCTTCACTGCAGACCAGCAAAGTTTGTGGAACTTCTCCTTTTCAGGGAAGTTGGAGCAAGCCTAGAGCAACCAAGAAAGCAAGTTGAAACAGAGGTTAGTCTTCTTGAGGGTTCACTAGCCAATGGACTATGAACTGCAAAGATGCATCAAATTGATATGCACAAAGCAAGCCCACAGGACAATCGTGAAGTGTGGGCCTCTGAGCTTCAGTGTAAAAGATGCTCGGGGCTGGGGCTTCAAGCACCCCAATGCACAACATCGGAATACCTCGGGAAGTTGGTGCAGGTAGCAAAATGCAGGATGTCCAGGAGTTCTGGTCCTATGTCTCTCGTGTCTGCCATGGGTCTCAGCTTTGCTGTGAGCAAAAGTCGGGGTCAGAGATGTCTATTAGTTTATGTCCTTTGTCACAGATCCTTCGGGATCCGGTGGGAGCCTCGAAAATGCAGACCAGCAAAGATGCTGTTGGTGCCTGTTTGAACAGGGTGGTCACTCCTTGACCACAAGGTAGATTTCTTCCATCTTTCAGTCGAAATGGAATATCAAAGGTCCAGGATATAAGGTTGCAGAGTTTCGTCCAGGGTAATCTAAAGTCCTAGGGACTGGGGTTCTATACTTATAGTAAGTTTAGGGGTTGGACTAACTCTAAGGTTCCTCGTATGGGTGGATCTGGGGTGGGGGTGGTTACACCCCTTCCCCTTTTCCAGTTTTGTGCCAGAGCTGGGGCTGAGTGCTCCAGCAACCGGTTTGAATTGGGAAATACATGGAGCATCTTGTGTGCCCCAGGCAGTGTCTGGAAAACATTCACTGAATGCAGCCTACCCTGCCCCAATACACTAAGCGCCTGTCTGTTGAGGTGCCAGCACCTCCCTGGACAGGAAACCTATTGTCAAGGATTCCTCTGATCAAGTTTCGTCCATCAGCAGGACGGCAGACTCGTGTCTGTGGCAGCAGCATCCATTTTGTGATGCTGAGGCTCTGTTTAACTTTTACCGGGTAAACCAGTAACTACATGTCTTCTCCCTCTAGAAGGGTGGAATGCTACCCCCACCACCAGGACTGGCGGGGGTAGTATTCCAACGTGTTTGACACCTTACACGACATGTTTTGATAAAGCCATTGCTGTCAATACAGCCAGTTATACTATTAACCCAGCATCTGTACTGTACATCATGGTATATGACCATTTTTACATTTTTATATTAATTATATTTTGTATTCTTTTAAAATATATATGTGCAATGTGATGCATGTGGGCCTATGAAACGTCAACCTTTTTTATAAAAAATTTGTAAATTTATTTTATTTTTATTTAGTTTATATTTTTAACATTTTGTTCATTTGTACAATGTGAGGTACATGAGCTCTTGCAATGTTTAAAGTAAAGTGACATTTTTTCTCTTCTACTTATATATAATTTTCAAATGTTGGGCTTCGTGTTGGTAGCATTCTTCCCTGCCTCCATTGATTTTTAGGTGATCACATTGTATTACATGTGTGAAGTGGGACTGGACTTACCTCCAGGCTTGATTGGAGTAGATTTGGTCTGTTTGGACTGAGATACTACTGGAATAGACATGTGTGTAACTTCAGTGAATTCAAAGTGGCTTCCCCTATTATAGTATCCCTGGCTTACAACTCAAATTAAGGCATATTACAAGAGTAATGGTCTGATTCAGAGTTTAGCATATAGGTACTCTGTCACAATTGTGATAGACATCCCGACCACCTCACTACACATCCATTAGGATATAATGTAATGTAGTTGAGCTTATATAGCGCACAGCTACCCGCAGTGGGTTTCCCGGCGCTTGCTTAGGGAACCCTTCCTGGTATTCCCCTGTGAGATAGCAGGGTATCCAAAAGGTGAAAGTCAGGCATCCCGCCGCGAGGGGCCGTTGTGGAGATTAAGCAAGCTATTGCCCAGAGTCGCAGAGTGTGAACCCATGAGTCGAGGAGGCACCGGGGCGAGAATTATCGAGTCCGTGGAATTTTTAGCCCAAGACCCCGCCGAGGCGGGGAATTGAACCCTGGTCCAGGACCGATCTCAGCTTCCGGGTCTGCTGCCTCTAATCCCTGAGCCACACTTCTCCACATGCACTTATAATAACTAGGGCGTGTATATATGTTATGTTTGGGAGTAACCTTTTACCAAGCTATAAATCAGGCCCTAAGTCGTTGTCAATTTGCACCAAGAGATAGGTCAACTGTAGATGGACATCTGTGCCTGCACCTTAGTGGGTTGCATTTATTAGCACATGAAGTAGTGCTATTGGAATAATAATTGATATACATTTGTGACTTGGCCATACAGCACTGTGCAGGCATATGTAAAATCTAAGATCAAGGAAGCAGACTGAAAGCCAACTATCAATTGGTTATTTTTTGGGGTCTAAATAACTCGCCCCTTCTTTAGAGCAGACTTATAAAATCCTGCATCCAGAGCAACGCTACTAGATGAAAAGTCAGAGGCTCACGTTTGGAAACAGCAGAAGAGGTGGCAAAATGAATCACAATCAGAGTCTGGGTCACAAAATATGTTTGAGATCTACTCCAATATGTGTCTTCTGTGTAGGGAGTAAAATTCTCCACTGTAATGGAATTGATATTTATAGATTCTCAGGAGTATTTTTGAAACTCCTTTGAGAAATCCATGTTTCTCACAGTCTTTGCAAATTATACATATAAAAATGCACCCGAACGGAAGGATCGACTGGCAGCACCGTCTACACGCTACACTGTTAGCGCCTGACAAGATTTAGCACATTGGTTATAGCTCTTGAATCATACGGCGGACCATTGAAATACACGCCACGCCTTACAGCGAGCCCGGTGAAGCGATTCCTATGCCCACACTGGGCACTCCAAACAAATTAAAAAGCTTGCGGGTGTTTATATAACAACACCCACACCAGTCCCAAGAGAGACTTTGCATAGGAGCCTTAAGAAATCGTGTTGATCCTGAGGAGAACCCCGCAATCAGGGTGTTCGAAACGCGTCGATCTTTTGCGGTCAATTGTCAACAATATAAATAGATTAGAAAGACTGGATTAGGACAGAATATAATTCTAATTGTTCAGAATGTTTGAATGACAAATTTAGGATACCTCACAATTTTCCTAACCTCATGTAAAATAAGTCTTTTTTGTTGACACTGACCTATACCTCAGAGGTATTGTTTGTTTAGGTGTATGAATGTTATTTGTATGTCTGCAGGGAGAAAGGCTTGGTATGGATGTGTTGTTGAGGAATTATAAGATTGTTTTTGTAAATTTTGTATAAATTTGTATATATTTTTTGTATAGTTGTATATGCATAAGAAATGTTTTTGAAAAAAATGAAATAACTTCTTTGACAGAAAAAAATGACTATAATAAACTAGTGACGATAGTGATAATAGACTGCCATGTTTCATTCATAGCAGATCATTGTTAAAAGAAAAAATTAAGTCAATTCAGTATTGGCAGTTGTGTTGCTTTTCTAGTTCAGATAGGCTTAGCCTTGCTGTTGAGGAGCCAAGACCCAGTTTTGTTCCTACGTATATTTACATGTGACATAATGTGAAGATAAAGTACATAAATGCTTAAACGAATTGTTTGCTTCTCAGCTACGAAAATATCTTTCCCCACGGAAAAATCCCTGTCCCTACACACCCACCAATGGCACTTTCATTTAATCGCCATACAAATGCATTTACTCCTGCCCTTGAGAGAAGTGAATTCAGAAGGATATCTGAGGTGGTAAACTATCTGAAAAAATTTAAGAATACTCCCAAGCCATTTCCTTAGAAAGGGTGTGCTTGTCCTTAGGAAGGCATCATATGGGGATGGGTTGCACACCGCTTGTTTCCTATAATTCTCAAAAGTTCGTCAAGTTTAATTTTTCACTTTTAACTGTGCGTGCTCAAAGGAAAACGTGCTCAGCCCAACCGTCACGTGTTTAAACTAAACGACAACCAAAATGGAACAACATTATGTCCCAAACCTCTGGCACAGCGAAATGCCTCTTTGGCAGTCTGTTTTATCTTCACCTTTAATCCATTTTCTTAATTTCTCAATTTTTTCGTCACACTTTTTCATCTTGTTTGTCCGAGTAAACATGTACACTGTCGCAATCCACAAGTGAGAGATTTAGGCAATTTCCCAAATTTCTTATGTTAAAGATGGGCCTTCCGAACCTCTTTCAAAAACACGTACTAGAGCCGGGTTCTTTAAAAAGCAGTTTATTCACACCCAATGCATTTCAAGCCAATCTGGCTCTTCGTCAGGGGTAACTGAAAATTACAATATACAAATGTATTAGTGTAACATCTTCTTATTACATGCATCTCAACTCCATACTTTACATTCATTTCACTGTTCAGTTAAAAACTTCATTTACATGTGACTCCCGATTAATATTTACTTTGCATTTCCCCACATATGTCACACCGCTTCAAATCATCCCTGCTGTGTTTATGCGGAAACCTTCCTGCCATTGTTTACGCTATACTCTCATTTTCCTCTTTTAATCAATGTCTCTAACGTACCTGCTGGCAATCCTTCATTCTGCTACAAAACCGTCATACTTCTCACCTACTCGCAAAGGCGTAATCCTGAACTCTGCAGTTCACCTGTTTTTAAACCCTGTTTCCACCCCTCGTCACCGATCCAGTCCTGCACTAATTACGTGGTTGTCACCTGACCACCCTCTATCACTCGTTTTCGTTGTAAACACTCTAACTCCCATAATGCATCTTTCCCTTCTGCAACTTGACCCGGTGCCCATAACTTGTGCAAAGTACTTACATTGTCATTACAAACGTGCAAGTTTACTGAGTGCCTGCTGTAATCAGTATGAATATGGAGATTAAGCATTGTTACTAATTCAGTAATATTCCATTTCTCTAAAATAAACATGCTTTACGAACTCAGATGTTCCGTCTCACGTGTGGAATGTGATATAAAGAGACTTTGATTCCTTGCTTCATGATCTGATTAGTTTGGGTGCAAACCCCAGGGCTTATTTTTGCAAAACATCATATGGGGATGGGTTGCACACCGCTTGTTTCCTATAATTCTCAAAAGTTCTTCAAGTTCAATTTTTCACTTTTAACTGTGCGTGCTCAAAGGAAAACGTGCTCAGCCCAACCGTCACATGTTTAAACTAAACGACATCCAAAATGGAACAACATTATGTCCCAGACCTCTGGCACAGCGAAATGCCGCTTTGGCAGTCTGTTTTATCTTCACCTTTAATCCATTTTTTAATTTCTAAATTTTTTCGTCACACTTTTTCATCTTGTTTGTCCCAGTAAACATGTACACTGTCGCAATCCACATGTGAGAGATTTAGGCAATTTCCCAAGTTTCTTATGTTAAAGATGGGCCTTCCAAACCTCTTTCAAAAACACGTACTAGAGCCGGGTTCTTTAAAAAGCAGTTTATTCACACCCAATGCATTTCAAGCCAATCTGGCTCTTCGTCAGGGGTAACTGAAAATTACAATATACAAATGTATTAGTGTAACATCTTCTTGTTACATGCATCTCAACTCCATACTTTACATTCATTTCACTGTTCAGTTAAAAACTTCATTTACATGTGACTCCAGATTAATATTTACTTTGCATTTCCCCACATATGCCCCAACGCTTCAAATCATCCCTGCTGTATTTATGCGGAAACCTTCCTGCCATTGTTTACGCTATACTCTCATTTCCCTCTTTTTATCAATGTCTCTAACATACCTGCTGGCAATCCTTCATTCTGCTACAAAACCGTCATACTTCTCACCTACTCGCTAAGGCGTAATCCTGAACTCTGCAGTTCACCTGTTTTTAAACCCTGTTTCCGCCCCTCGTCACCGATCCAGTCCCGCACTAATTACGTGGTTGTCACCTGACCACCCTCTATCACTCGTTTCCGTTGTAGGAAGGGTCACATTGCCTCTGGACCCTAACATCAAAAACGAGGTTAGTTTCTGTATGAATATTTCAGGAGAGCAATGACTTGGCGCACAAAGCTGTTTGTAGATTCTTCCTGAAAATGAACATAGTTGATAATGCTATAAGCTCAGGCTCCAGCAAATATCACAACTCATTGCCTTGCCGGAGTTTACTCTCTAACTATGTCAAGTTAATTCTAGTCAGTGGTTAAATCTGGATTTGCTGTGTTTAAATAGTAATATGGTTATGTAATGTAAATAAGTTGATATCTATATTTCTGTACTGATGTGAGCCCCATACACCCTATGCATAATGCAGAGGGTCCTGATCAAATGCTATACTACACCTGAAACGAATGCAGTAATATCAGAGCTGGTGTTATGTAGTCATTTCACTTCAACGCCATGCATTTTCCGAGAATCCCTTGTTGAAACCTCTGTACTTTCCATATTTATTATTTAGATGCAATTATAGGGACGCTTCTGCAAAGGCTTGGTCAGAAAGCACTAGCAGCATCATGGCGACTTACAGACACTCTTTTACTCCTTAGTATCAACTCAGGGTTCATGTTATTGATTTTTTTTAAATATCAGTTTAGGGACACAAGTAGAAATCTGAGCTGAACAAATGATAACTACATTTTACTATTTAAGAGATTGCATCTGGATCTTCACAAGTCTTTAGACCCAATACATATATTGTATCAGTGACAACATTGCCTTAATTTCTAATTTAGTGTACCTATAGGCAGAGATATAATTCCTTTATCCATGTTTGGATATTGTTCTGACATTTGGTGTTTCTAAAATTCACTTATTGCCTGCTTCAATGAAAGGGGGGTTTCATATTCTCTGAATAGTTATTTAATTGATCGGTATGACA
The DNA here is from genome assembly GCF_964261635.1 of Lissotriton helveticus. Taxonomy (NCBI): domain Eukaryota; kingdom Metazoa; phylum Chordata; class Amphibia; order Caudata; family Salamandridae; genus Lissotriton; species Lissotriton helveticus. The sequence goes on along the minus strand of NC_136063.1, from coordinate 1,945,823,714 downwards.
GGATATAACGTCAGGCAAGGGTCATATGTATGCATTAAAATACATTGTGACAGTTAGAAGCCTTGTAGTACTTGACATAGCAATTTATTTGTTGGGGATACGTTTCTATAACTACTTACTGCCTGGTATCATAGAGAAATTAGAAAATCCATACAAGCATAGTCCTGTTACTACCAACCAGAAAAGTACAAAATTCAACCTTACATTTACATCTGTACCCTAAATTTTGTGCACATGCTTGTCCAAATCCTCCCGTTTAGGGTACTTGTGCCATGATCGAGTGACAATGGCATAGTCACAACTTCAATATATTTGCCTATAACAAGATAAACAACCTGTCCTACCCCTTTATTTATACTGTTCTGCCTTTCTGTTATAGTGACAAAATATATTTTGAATGTGAGTTATTAGTAATTACAATGAATCTATAGCTTTGTTTCAGAAACATAGAGTCCTAAGTTCAAAAAACTAACCTTTCCTCTGTGTGATGATTGCCTATCCCTTGATATGATGTTTACAACAGCTGGTATTCAGATCTACCCTGTTTTTGATCTGGGCTTGTTCAAAGAAATGTTATAGTCTTAACATCTTTCTCTTCACTTAGAACGCTTATAACAAAAAGAATCCATTGAGTACTCCACATGGTACCTGTTTGTTGAGGCACAGTAGAGTTATTCCTAATTTGCATTTATCAGAGAGGAATGAGTAACTCAATGTAAGAGCTAATGATGCTACTCCAAACTATGTCTCCTCTCTGTGAGAATTTTGGGTGTCATCATGATGGTGGGCGGACTAGGGTCCGCCGCCATCATGGTGGGGATTGGGACCGCCCGCCATGCGTGGGGCGGTTCCACACTCCAAATTAGGATGCGACCGCCACCATGGTGGTTGCATCTTGCAATTTAACATCGCGGCGGGTGCTGCTGACTGCAGCACCCGCTGCGATAAAAAAGGCAGGTTGTGCATTTCACTGCACTACATGTCAGGCACCACATGGCGCCTGCCACATAGTGCAGTGAAATGTAGGGGGTACCATGGGTACCCTCCCAATGCACGCACATCTCCCCCCAACACAAAGGGGACCGGAAACGGGCCCACGAAACCAATACCTGCCAGACGGTGAACGGCGGTTCCACCACCATACACCGGCTGGCGGGGATGCAGCATTGTATGTGGGCGTACGGTGCCTGCTAGGCACCCCCGCCATTTTACGGATGGTGACCGCTCCGCCAGGCAATCAGACAGATTGCCTGTGGTGGGTCCGTGGTGGACGGTCTTTGTACCCGCCACAGGCGCGGTTGGATTCCCCCGCCATCCTAATTTGGGGGGGGGAATCGCGGTCCGGCTGGCGGTGGTGGGCCTTCAGCCATCATAATGACCTCCTTTGTGCCTACTGTGTTGTAAGTGGTTGATTGGTTCCGGAATGTAAGGAATGTATGTTGAGGTGCTATGGACTGAAGCTGAGTGTATGTGTTCTTAAACTTTGATCAGCGATTATTGTGCATAATAATCCTGGATCTGTCTCCCTAAATAATTGCCACAGTGTTCCCAAAATGGTTGCCAAAATGTAATAATGGTGTCATTCCATAGCAACACTAATCTGAATTGCAATATGGTTCCTCTACCTGCAAAAATAGTTGGGTCTAATTCATAAACTTGTAAATGGAAAATGCAGAGTAAATATTTCCCTATAATATTAATGTCACCAATTAATCTCCACAGTACATTGAAATACCAAAATAGCATGTATATATGTTGAGCTAAAGACTGCATGCAGGATGACAATTTCCTCTAAGCCCTGTTCTTCATACATGGTGCCCCCCCAGAATATGATGCTGGAGTACAAAAAAATATCAAGATTTTAAATATTGAGGGTATATATATAATTTTGACTTTAATATTGCTGTTTAAATTATTGTTTATTAAAACATTGTCGTATTCAGCATCATTTAAATGTTTTCTATGTGTTTATTTTGTTATAAATTACAATATAGAAATATACGTTATAATATTTGTAGGAAGCCGGCTCTCTATATAGGGATTGAAAACGAGGTATACTCTGCCGAGAGTCCAGGGACCCTTATTGATTATAGAAGTTATAGTCCCAAATGCTGTCTTTTGTGGTAGTGTGGACGAGCAGTTTAGGCTTATCAGAGGGTAGTGATAAGCATTTGCTGTACTCACAGAAGCAATAAATGAGACACACATTCAAAAATAAATCTGAGACCATGTAGGAACTGAGTTCACCAGGTCCCCTGGGGGTAGCTTGCCCCGAGCAGGAAGGCACCCGAAGCTTAGGTGTTAAGTGACTACACAGCACACACAACCGCTGAGATAATAAATGCACGCAAAGACTGAGACCACACGAATATGCTTGTTTCAAATTAATACGTTTTATCTAAGATCAAGATCATGGCAATCAAAATTGACAGTAGTAATAACTCATTACCTTTCCTTAAAAACACATGTTTTTCATTACTTGGCCATAAATACATAAATAAATAAATATTAAATAGTAAATAACTGTAGGCCCTTCAGATAATACTGCATTAGACAGGATCAAAACATTTCATTAGGTAATATCATTTCATTGCTTAGCAATACACATTTCCTTGTGTCAGAAATCTGCAGGTTATTAAACATGAACTTAACCTTTCATGTGGCTAGAGTAAAACGGTTCATTAATTAGCAGTAAACCTCTCAGTAATCACTTTGAGTAGAACACAGCACTTCCTCAGGCCAGGGTAAACATCTCTTTAAACAAAACAAGAGTATTCCAAGGAAGGATTGGAGACCATCAATATGGAGCAAGAAATGACTTCATTTAAGGCGTTTTTTGTTGAAAGAAAGCCCTCACTCACCACCTAGTGATGACATGCTTCATCATTGGGCCCCACAGAGGGAATCTAGCATCCCCTCTGTGTGCTGCGACGCCAGAACTACTGCGGAGCGGGTAGTGGGTAAGGACAGTGATGTGCAAAGAATATTAAGTGAGTGATGTGAGGTTCAAAATCAGTCTGTAGTGTATCACAACAATTTTATTAGGATCACTAAGGACTTTATCAATAAAATGATGTGTCGGAAATGCGTCCACAATTATTCAAGTGGTAGTTTCCTTAAGTCAGTCGACATGTTTCAGCCACGAAACGGTGTGAATTTACCTGGCATTCTTCAGGACTTGGTGTGAATAAACCCTGGCGGCATGGACTCGCTAAGGTCCACCCTAACCTAGGGACGTGAAAGTGAAAAATAAATAGTGAAAAAAGTGCAAAAAATTAGAAAGAAAAACTGTCTTTCTAATAACTCCTGGTTTAGGAGGCTTCCGATTTTAGGGTTTTCTGCACCTATTAGGGAAAGAAAGGACAGAGACAAACATAAAAACAAAACATACAATCAGTTGTCTTAATGGTTGCCTATTTACAGTCCAAGGTGCTCCAGTTGGTGGTATCAGAGACAACATGTGGTCGAATAACAGTATAGTTAACACCACCTTGGTCCCCAAAGTATAGAAAATTAAGGGTAGGCGGTGCGTAGTGCTATACGTGCTATGTACAACGCGTGATATTTACAAGGGTTGTGGGTTAAAAACGCTATCAACCTAAAATTGGGCACGATCAAAATCGTGCCGGAAGGTTAAAATCAGGGTAATTTCTCACTTTGATAGTGTGATAGATGCACACCATGGGTCACAGGAGGGGGGTGGAGGCGTAATCGGCACACCCTGCGGTCATCAGAAATAAACCAAGAAAATAAGGTAAGGCAGATGCAACACTCAGATCGGTACTTAGCTTAGTAGGAGGTAGAAGGTTTTGTGGCTCGTCTGTACTCACGCCCTCAACGCTCGGCACCCTCAGTATACCTAAGACGACCCTCAGCTGGACCCCGAAGATGTCTGCTCGAGGTAGCGAGGACGCTTTAGTAAACACTGCGTTGCACCGCTTCCTGGTGGGCGCGGTCAGCCTGCGTGAGAGCGTGCACAGCGGGCCAATCAACGTGCTGCAGGCGCCGGGAGTAACCAGCCAATGGTTACTGGAGCGTCGTTGTTAGTGGCAACCGATGCTATGCGCCTACACGAGTCACTGTTGATCGGTTCCGCTATTGTTAAGTACACGGCAATGGTATTATATGGAAGAATGCAACGTCGCGGTATCAGTTGTTATAATACACGGGACACTAGCGTTGGAATTGAATGGGTTCAGTTTACTTTTTAGAAAAAACGAATGAACGAATGCCGGTGCATTTTCCGGTTGGATTGGTATTGCTTGATTGCGTGCGGCTAATGTCACAGGTACAGATAGCTTTAGGATCAGTTAAGTATAGAATTTAGCTAACTACGTACCCGGCAGAGGTGATTTAGAGAGAATGTGCCGTTGTGGTATCAATTACAGAGCACACGGGACAGTGACAGGGCGGCTGGGTTTTGTTTCCTTGAAAAACACAAGAGAATGCGAGGGCACAATACTATGAGATGAGAATCAAGTCACAGGTACAGAGGACCTAAGGATCAGTTCAGGACAGAATTCCAAGGGATGTCATCGTTCATCCCCTGGAGGTGGGTCCCAAGTCTATAGACCCACCTTTGCTCTTTTTCAAACAGACGGCGATTAATGTTGGTACCAGTACCAATATGTTCTATTATCGTCCACTTCAGATCGTTGGTGGTGTGGTTACATTCCAGATAGTGTCTGCTCATTTTGGTGGTGGATTTTTTGCATCTAATGTTAGAGCGATGCTCGCAAATTCTCTGTTTCACTTTCCTCCCAGTCGATGTACCTGTGACTTGATTCTCATCTCATAGTATTGTGCCCTCGCATTCTCTTGTGTTTTTCAAGGAAACAAAACCCAGCCGCCCTGTCACTGTCCCGTGTGCTCTGTAATTGATACCACAACGGCACATTCTCTCTAAATCACCTCTGCCGGGTACGTAGTTAGCTAAATTCTATACTTAACTGATCCTAAAGCTATCTGTACCTGTGACATTAGCCGCACGCAATCAAGCAATACCAATCCAACCGGAAAATGCACCGGCATTCGTTCATTCGTTTTTTCTAAAAAGTAAACTGAACCCATTCAATTCCAACGCTAGTGTCCCGTGTATTATAACAACTGATACCGCGACGTTGCATTCTTCCATATAATACCATTGCCGTGTACTTAACAATAGCGGAACCGATCAACAGTGACTCGTGTAGGCGCATAGCATCGGTTGCCACTAACAACGACGCTCCAGTAACCATTGGCTGGTTACTCCCGGCGCCTGCAGCACGTTGATTGGCCCGCTGTGCACGCTCTCACGCAGGCTGACCGCGCCCACCAGGAAGCGGTGCAACGCAGTGTTTACTAAAGCGTCCTCGCTACCTCGAGCAGACATTTTCGGGGTCCAGCTGAGGGTCGTCTTAGGTATACTGAGGGTGCCGAGCGTTGAGGGCGTGAGTACAGACGAGCCACAAAACCTTCTACCTCCTACTAAGCTAAGTACCGATCTGAGTGTTGCATCTGCCTTACCTTATTTTCTTGGTTTATTTCTGATGACCGCAGGGTGTGCCGATTACGCCTCCACCCCCCTCCTGTGACCCATGGTGTGCATCTATCACACTATCAAAGTGAGAAATTACCCTGATTTTAACCTTCCGGCACGATTTTGATCGTGCCCAATTTTAGGTTGATAGCGTTTTTAACCCACAACCCTTGTAAATATCACGCGTTGTACATAGCACGTATAGCACTACGCACCGCCTACCCTTAATTTTCTATACTTTGGGGACCAAGGTGGTGTTAACTATACTGTTATTCGACCACATGTTGTCTCTGATACCACCAACTGGAGCACCTTGGACTGTAAATAGGCAACCATTAAGACAACTGATTGTATGTTTTGTTTTTATGTTTGTCTCTGTCCTTTCTTTCCCTAATAGGTGCAGAAAACCCTAAAATCGGAAGCCTCCTAAACCAGGAGTTATTAGAAAGACAGTTTTTCTTTCTAATTTTTTGCACTTTTTTCACTATTTATTTTTCACTTTCACGTCCCTAGGTTAGGGTGGACCTTAGCGAGTCCATGCCGCCAGGGTTTATTCACACCAAGTCCTGAAGAATGCCAGGTAAATTCACACCGTTTCGTGGCTGAAACATGTCGACTGACTTAAGGAAACTACCACTTGAATAATTGTGGACGCATTTCCGACACATCATTTTATTGATAAAGTCCTTAGTGATCCTAATAAAATTGTTGTGATACACTACAGACTGATTTTGAACCTCACATCACTCACTTAATATTCTTTGCACATCACTGTCCTTACCCACTACCCGCTCCGCAGTAGTTCTGGCGTCGCAGCACACAGAGGGGATGCTAGATTCCCTCTGTGGGGCCCGATGATGAAGCATGTCATCACTAGGTGGTGAGTGAGGGCTTTCTTTCAACAAAAAACGCCTTAAATGAAGTCATTTCTTGCTCCATATTGATGGTCTCCAATCCTTCCTTGGAATACTCTTGTTTTGTTTATGAGATTAACACTGGGGTGTGAGAGTATCCCACTACCCTATCTCTCTTTTTGTTGCAATAAACATCTCTTTAACCACGGAGAACATCACATCAGTAATAACCAGCGCAGCAGGTAAGGATAAACGCTGCTTTATGAGGCCCTGATAATCAAGGCATCCAGCACAGTTAAGCATTTCATCTTATTTAAACTAAGCCAGGCAAAAGGCTAACGTGACTGGCACTTAACTGTACTCTAGGCAGGGGTTAACTCTTTTCCCATAGGGCCCTCACAGTGTCTAGGGGCCCTGGCCCTGGTCCAGCACTCCAGAGGGGCAAATAGGGCCGACAGGGCCCAGTCTTAAGTCTTCCCCAGGGAGGGGCGAACTCTGGGCCTCCACCGGCCTTCCGCCCTCCTCCCCGGGGGTTTACCTAACTCTTCGGCCTACTCCGGGCCCTTGCGACGATTCTGGCAGGCCTCGGGAGGGAGTAGGGCCTATCCAAGGAGGACCACCCGGTTCTGCCGCCCCTCCCGAGGCTGATGAGGGTTCTCTCTCTCTTTGAGCGTTGGCGCTGGTTCCTTCATCAGGCCCGGGCTTTCCTGGGCCTGGCTGCACCTGGGCACCGATGGGGGCGCGGCGCCGGCAGCCAATCAGAGCGCGAGGGGTCGAAGTCACTTCCGACGCCCGTCACGTGAGGATAGCAGGATGGCTTCAGGCCTAGTAGAGCCTAGCGCAGCCCAGTGCAACAATGCGGCGGCCCTCTCCTGGCTCCTGGGGGGTGATGAGGTCGGCGCTTCAGAAGCGGCCGTGACCAGCGTTTGGGGCTCCGGTGAGGCGGCAAGGGCCGCGGTGGTGAGTGAGGCCGCTAGTGCTCTTCAGGCATAGCACGGGGGGGGAGGGATTGCAAGGTTCCGAGGCCCACCACAGCACGGTGCTGGCAACAGGCTGACGATCGTAGCGCCGTGAGGAGCAGAGCGCTCGAAGGGTAGTAGCGCTTCAGCGGCGTCAGGATACCGGTAGCCAGCTCTTAGCAGAGATAGCGCTTGGGGCCACAGCTCTTCATGGCACAATAATCTCTAGCACCTCAGCGCTTCAGGACATCGCGATTCAGGGCAGCAAGGGCTCTGGACTCACAGAGCTTCTCAGCAATGGCGCTTCAGGGGTATAGCGCTTTGGGGGCAACAACTGTCTCTAGCGTCCCGGCGCTTCACAGTTCAGGCAGCATAGGCAAGGCAGGACAGCAGAGGGGATGAGACAGGACAGTGCAGGGGCCCAGGTCGAAGTAGAGGAGGGCAAAGTGGACACAGCCCTGTACCTGGTTGATCCCCAGTAGTCCTGTGGCAGTCAGGTGGGTTTCTTCTTTGGCGCGAGATGGTTCCTGTGCCCTTGTGCAGTAGATTCTTAGTTTCCTGAGGAGGGAGGGGGGTTTTGAGTTGAAGGCTTCCCTCAGCAGGTCACTTCAGATGTTCCCTGGGTTCCCGTCCCGCCGGGCCAGATCAGTGGGCTAGTTCAGTGTTCCTCACACAGCTTGGTGGGCTGTGCCTAAACCCTGTCACCCCCAGTGGTGTAGGTTTCTGACTAGGCCCTACCACCTAAATCTCCTGCGTAGGGACCCCCAGGTCAGTGATGCCCCAACCGACTAGAAAGTTTCCCTCCCTTTTCTTTTATAGTGGCAGTTGGTGACCACTCCCCTATTCTGGAAGGTTCCAGGAGCTTCCTCACTCTAGCTATGGGCAGGCAGGCAGGCTGGCATTGCTACAATGTTTAGGGGTTCCAGCCAGCCTCTGGCTACTAGAGTGCATCTAACAAGACCACGCTGCGGTAGCAGGGGTCAGTGGCAGCCATGTTGGGGGAAGAGAGCACCAGCACCTTAGCATTGGTTGGCAATGGGAAGGTGCCTAGAGACCTAAGGCCAACAAAAAGAGGGTGGAAAAAAATAACGCAAGGGTGGAAAAAACAGGGAAAGACCACCCTAGGGCTGACAGGTCTAACATGCGCCCCCCCAGCTGAAAGTGGGGAGAGCTACCCAACCTCTAGGGAGTTCTCTTCACTAAGGCCGAAAAACCGGGAGAGACCGTCAGCATTGGCGTGGTCAACTCCGGGCCGATGTTCCACCCTAAAGTCCATCCCCTGTAGGGAAATGGACCACCTTAGCAACTTGGGGTTTTCACCTCTCATCTGCATGAGCCAGCGAAGGGGTCGGTGGTCAATTTGAATTAGGAAGTGAGAGCCAAAAAGGTATGGCCTCAACTTCTTCAAGGCCCAGACCACAGCGAAGACTTCTCGCTCGATGGTACTCCATCGCCGTTCCTGAGGGAGGAGTCTTCTAGAGATGAATGCCACAGGTTGGTCTTGGCCATCGTTGTTGAGTTGCGAAAGCATAGCGCCTATGCCGTGCTCAGAGGCGTCCGTCTGCACAATGAATTCCTTCGAGAAGTCAGGTGTTGCAAGCGCCGGAGCAGTGCACATCGCGTGCTTTAGTGTTTCGAATGCCTCTTGGCAAGCAGCCGTCCAGATCACTTTTCCTGGGTGCTTCTTGTTTTTTTTTTTTTTTTTTATTTTTTTTTTTTTTCAAAGGCAGAGGCAGAACAAAATACAAAGATGGAACAAGGTACAACAGTAACAGAGATAAGACAGTAATAAGACGATAGACTTCAATGACAAAATTCAAAACAAAACATAACACTCAGATACTGTCTCTTTAAAGGTATGAGCATGGTTAAATTAAATCCAGTTATCAATAGGAAGCCATAACTTCCTAGCAAATGACTTTTTTCTTCGTCCTTTCAATTTGTAAACTGCATTGTCCATTCGATAAGTATCTAGCAATTTACCTAGCCATTGTTCAAATGAAGGTGGGTCAGCATCTAACCATCTTGAGGTTATACAAAAGCGGTAAATGGACATTCCAATGAAAAGAAAATACTCTTGATCAACAGATAGACTCTCGGGTGGAAAGTATACACCGAAGATAGTGACAGAAGGGCATAGTTTGATGTTGACATTTAGCAAATTAGTCAAAAAATTTTCTATCTTATTTTTATATACAATAAGTTTAGGACAGCTAAAGAACATATGACATGAGTCAGCTGCTAAAATTCCACACCGACTACAATTGATGCCTTTCGTAGCTTTCCATTTAACAAGTTTGGCAGGTGTGTAATACAGATCCAGGGAGGCCATATAATGTTGACTTTTAAGAGAGCTGTTAATTAATACTGTGTTACTGATCTCAAATGCCCTTGCCAAATCGATCCCTTCTATAGACAGTTTCCTCTCCCACTTCTGGGCTTGTTGATCGAGGTCATCGTGTAACCTATTTATCATCAACTGATAGATGGTGCCAATACAGGCATCCTTCCTACCACTCTCCAAAACTTCATTAGGCTCCATTACATCACTATGAAGCAGATTTTTTCTATCCAAAAAGCTACGGATTTGTAGGTACTTAAAAAAATCGTGTCTAGAAAGACCGAATGTGTTTTGGAGTTCAGAGAAGGACATTAAGGTCCCATCTGAATACAATTGCCCAATTGAGTGAATCGATCCCAAACGAAATCCAGAAGTAGGAATACTTTGAGGAATCCCTGATGTTGAAATGTTACAACGTATAGGTGTATAGAAATTATATTTAGGAATAATCCGCAAAACTTTATTCATCTGTTTCCAAGCCGAAAAAGCAGAAAGCAAAATCTTAAATTTTGTTTTTTTATAATAGCTCGGCTCCATAAATATCAATAATAATTGACGCACATGATCACCCATAAGCATTTCAAAGATAGAAGGTGCCTTACTAATTTCATTAACATGGTCATGAAATAGTAAAACTTTAATAGTTTTAAGGGTAATGGCCCAATAGTATAGCCTAAAATTCGGAAATCCTAACCCAGCACGCCCTTGCGAGAGTGTACACCATTTAATAGATCTTCTTGACCGACGATACCCCCATAAAAATCTAGACAACATCCTATCTATTTTATTAAAAAGAGACATGGAAAAAAATAAAGGAATAGTACGAAAAAAATAAAGAAACTTTGGAAAGATTAGCATCTTAATGACATTGGTCCGTCCAAATAGGGATAAATGTAAGTTGTTTATCCTTTCCAAAGTCCTATTAGTGGATACAAGTAAAGGGTCCAGATTTAGTCCAACGATGTCGTCTATTTTGGGAGATAAAGTTACACCGAGATATGTAGCAGTAGAATTGATTGGCAAATCAAGGGGCGTACCTGTTTTAGAATGTATAATTTGGGTTTTGGAAACGTTCAATTTATAGCCAGAGAATTTGCCAAATTCGCTGGCAACTTCAATTATTTTAGGTAAAGCTAAAGAAGAGTCAGAAGTTACGATGGCCACGTCGTCGGCGTATGCTAAAACTTTATGGTCTACTTCATGGAGTCGGACAGGAGGAATACCAGGTTCTGTAATTAATCTGTTCAAATAAGGCTCTAAATAAAGTGCAAATAAAAGTGGAGAACAGGGGCACCCTTGTCTGGTCCCCCTAGTGATAGAGAATGGTCTGGAAATGTCAGTGCCAAGTCTTATTACTCCTTTTGCATTAAAATAGAGTGACTGTATAGCTTTAATGAATTGTAATGGGAAGCCCTTCCATTCTAACACCGACCAAAGGAACCCCCAGTCTACTCTATCAAACGCTTTTTCAGCATCGAGTAAAATCACTCCGACTGGGGATTCCTTTGCTTGGGCCCAGTCCAACAGTGCAATAACACGTTTAACATGGTCTGTGGTATCCCTATGTTTGATAAACCCGTGTTGAATATGAGAGACCAGACCGGCCATGACATCGTTTAATCTATTGGCAAGAATTTTGGAATATATCTTGCTATCTGCCGTGATGAGGGAGATGGGACGATATGAACCTAATTCCTTTGCATCCTTGTTTTTTTTTACAAAAACAACGATAATGGCAGTCGACCAAGAATCAGGAGGATAATCTTGGAATGCTACATTAAAAAATTTTAATAGTTCTGCCTTCAACAAATGTCTAAACGTCCGATAGAATTCGAGAGGGATCTGATCGGACCCCATAGCTTTGCCGGCAGCTAGACTCAAAATAGCCTCTTCGATCTCTTCCCAGCTTATTGGCCTAGCAAAGAAGTCAATATCATCTGTACACAATGACAGTTGATTAGAGTTTGGAAGGTAGTTTATAGGGTTAAGAGTCTTATCGACTTCATTATTTTCGTCGTTATACAACGCCTTATAAAAACCATGAAATGCGTCTAGTATTCCTGCCTTATTTTCTTTAAGGACCCCATTAATGTCTTTGATACATTGTATTTCGTTAAAAGAAGATTTTTGACGTAGGCGCTGCGCTAAGATTTTCCCCGTACGTTCGCTGAGTTCATAACGTTCTGTTTTATATTGTTTAAATTTTACGGCTACTTCTTCAGCAAAATGTGTTCGGAGTCCTGAACGTTCAATAGTTAGTCGAATTTGTGCATCCTCTATACTGACATTGTTTTTACAGGCGGTAGATAATTCAAGCTCCGCCAGTCTAACCTTATTTAGCCTATCTTTGAAATCTTTTTGATTTTTTTGCCTTCTGTAATTTGCAAAGCTAATAGTCTCCCCCCGTACAACGGATTTAAAAGAATCCCAAACTACCTGAGGAGAGGCAGAATCATTATTTATGGAAAAATATTCTTTAATGATTGTGACCATGAACTGGAGATACTCTTCGTCTAGTAATAAACTCCTCTGAAATGACCAAGATCTGTTGGGACTTTGACAATCGGTAGGGAATTGGATCTCGGCAATGATAGGATTATGATCTGAAATGACCTGTGGTAATATTTCGATACGAATTTGCTCCAGAAAAACTGAAGATACAAAAAAATAATCTAGACGGACACATTTTCGATGGGGGGTAGAAAAAAAAGTGTGACCAGGATCATTATAGTAAAGCTTATTCCAGACATCAGTTAACCCGTTACATAATACCAAATCTCTAAGTGCTTTATAGGCTTGAATCTTACGGCCCACATATCTTTTTCCTAGTTTAATATTCCAATCGGCTGGTATATGGATATTAAGGTCCCCACACATTATTATCGGTTGTGTCCAAGAGGATAACTCTGTGTTGATAAGATTGAATAATTCAGCGTCATCCAAATTGGGGCCATACAGACAACATAGAGTAAATCTACAACTCCCTATTTTTAATTCAGCGAGCCCCCATCTCCCCCATTTATCAGAGGATGTTTTAACGCACTTCCCTACTCCCTTTCGCATACAGATAGCAACGCCTCTCTTGATACCCATTTGTTTAGATGTAATCAAAACTTCCAACCCCAAATTATTCAGGAGAGAGCGTTTGTCCCATGAAATGTGAGTTTCCTGAACACATAACAGGTCAATATTCAGAGTTAGAAGCATGGTACGAAACATAGCAATCTTCTTTAAATCATTAAGGCCATTAATATTAATAGTGCATATTTTCAGCCTTTTATACATTTCAAAAACAATATAGAATAGCAATTATTGGCCATCATCACAAAAATTTGCGCCTCCAAATTATACTTTATCAACATTATAACCATCCCTGCCATGGGCACGTCAGCCTTAGTAACCATCCCTGTATTGAACACCTCTGCCTTACACCCCCACCACCCCCCGCTGCCCATACCCACCCCCACCCCAACCCCCGAGACCCCTCCCCCCACCCTCCCCACTATAGGAGGCACAGGAACTATTAGCTCCTGAAACATATGGATGCCGTGTCCCTGGCTCCTAGCATCTTTACCAAAAAAAAAACGAGAGGAAAAGTAAAAAGAAGCAGAATAAGAGAGGAGAAAATTCAAAATTCAGACAAAATTCAAACAAAATTCAGACAGATAATAAAAGGAGTATAAGGAAATTTGAGAACAAAGAGAAACATAGAAAATCCTACATGAAAATAATGATTATTATTACTCAGTGTAATTCCTGAACTTAAATTCTGGCATTTTCTTACACACGTTTGAGTTGGTCAGAATCGTTCAAAGTGAATCTAAATACTCCTTAGCTTTAATTGTAGAAATGAAAAATTTTGTTTGGCCTTTATATATAGTTTTAAGTTTTGCAGGACCTTGAAGGAATACTGCAACTTCCTTCTTCTGAAAGTCAGGTATTAGTTGCTTCAAATGCCAGCGTTGAGCCACAGTGGCTTGGCAGTAGTCTGGTCGCACGAAAAACTGAACGCCAAGACCATCCGCTTTCTTGTCTGGCCTTGCGTTAACAAAAATGGCTTCACGGGCAAGAAAGTTATTGAATGATACCAAAATGGCCCTAGGGTAGCTTTCTTGGCCTTGTCGCGGTCTCCTTGCAGTAAAAGGGAATCTATGAGCTCGTTGAATCTCCCGAGCCCAGTCCCAATCAGTGATTTCTGGGAAAGCATCGCTTAGTAGATTAATAATGAACCGCCTCGGGTCCCCTCCTTCTTTGTTTTCAGGGATTCCCAAAAAACGCAAGTTACATCTGCGGGCCTGGTTTTCCAAACTAGCTAGCTTATCAGATAAATCATTTTTTTGCATTTTAAAGTCTCCCACTTCTTGCCTTTGAGCCATACATTCCTCTTCCAGGACGGATATCCTGGCCTCTGCTTCAGTGACCCTATCCGCAGTCTCTGAGCATAGTTTAATTGCACGACGTACTACATTTTTAACTTTAGCACATGTCATTTGCGTGCGTTGATTCTCCGCCTTACTTTCTGCCCTATGAGTCATCATGGTGTCAAATATCGTTTTCAGTGTGATCTCTGCAGAATCATCTAGTGGCAGAATTGAGTCAGGTAAGCCATTATGATTAGATCGAGGAGTTTCATCAACAATAGCAGAAGCAGTAGCTACTAAATTAGGAGATAGAGAATCCACATTGTTTGATAGCCTAAGAGTAGTCTCTTTGCTCGCTGCACGAAAGGATCTTTTCTTCTTCAGCCTCTTTTTAATAATGGTAGCTGTGTTTGCATTATCAGGGCTGAAACTATTCTCTCCAGCAGAGGATAAGGTCTCACAGCTAATGTCTGCCCAATCTTTGTTTACACCTATCGCCTCATCAGATGAGAGATCAGAGAGAGAATAAAAGTTTTCGGGAAGCTCCTGGTTGTTTTGCTGCGTAATAACTTCTTTTTCAGAGCGCAGATCGCTAGGTACGTCGTTTAATACCAAAGATGATGATGGAAGCGAGCAAGACCGATTGGAAATGGCTCCAGCAGGGACTACAGTTCCCATAATGCCCCTCCTCAAGGAATCAGTCGGTATCGGTATCGGAATCGGAGCCATTATCAAACTTGAAGGAATATTAGTATTATGCTGAATACCGCCGCTAGTAGGTGATTGATTTGAAAACTGTATAGCAGTTAAATCAGTACTTTGATTATCCATGCCATTATCCAAAGTTTTCTTTTTAGCGGCATGCTTCTCAAACAAGACAGGTAATGTTTGTGATACATTAGGTTTAGTAGCAGCCCCCTTGTTGGAGCTCTTACCCGGTTTAGTAACAGTTTTGCCAGGAATCAGTGGGGCTGCCTCTGCCATCGCGACCTCCACGCTCACTTGTCCCACGTCCTTCGACTTAGACCCAGTGTTGTTTTTCTTACTGCTACGTGTTGCAATGGAGGAGGGAAGCGGCGTCCTCTTCTTCTTTCGTGAGCCCCCTCTGCCAGGAAAAACGTTCCTCTGAGCCCAGCAGAGGCAGAGTGTAGCGCGCCACAGCGGAGACCGCCGTCGAAGCTCAGAGAAGTTTAGTATCATTCGTGAACACCGCCCGCCACGAAGATAGTTTGTTGCAATGATAGTTTGTAGCAGTTTGTAGCTGTTTGTAGCAATTTGTCAGAGCTAGATACAGCTATAACGTAGTACACCCAAAGGGAATCGGCATTCGCCACCAGAAAAAACAGCCGACGCCTCTCGGCAACTGTAAGGCTCCAAATCAGGTCCGAAGGTAGTGGACGGAAGTGGGAAACACCCTTCAGTCTCCCAGTCTCCGCGCAGCTCGCGGCTCCACAGCCGCCTCCGAGTAGCCCAGCCCAGGGCAGCCTCCGTCAGCCTCCGCCAGCAGCGGCAACGGCTCCAATCAGCCGGCGATAATCGCACCACTCTGCAGATAAGCGGTTAAAGTGCGCCCGCTTTTCGAAGAATCAACAGGAGTTGCATAGAGTCTCAAAGTCGACTCTTGTAGTAATTAGACAGAAGAATTAACTAGATATCCTCCTCCCTTCACGTTAAGAAGCCAGGAGCAGGGGAGCTAGCTGCCTACACAGCCTTCCCCATGGCAGCCATCTTGCCTCGTGTGACCAATCCTGGCTGCTTCTTGGACGTCAAATCAGTCAAGGGGGCTACGATGGTACCATATCGTTCGACGAACCGGCGGTAATAGCCAGTGAGGCCGAGGAAAGCTCGGACCTCAGTCTGGGTTTTGGGGGGCTCCCAGGCCATGATGGTCTCAATTTTGGCCTGGAGGGGTTGCACCTTACCCCCGCCCACCAGGTGTCCCAGGTAGATGACAGATCCCTGTCCAATCTGGCACTTGCTAGCCTTGATGGTCAGGCCAGCACGTTGCAAAGCCTGCAGCACCTCCTGGAGATGCTGCAGATGGTCCTCCCAGGTGCTACTGAAGACAGCTATGTCATCCAGGTACGCCGCTGAGAAGGACTCCAGGCCAGACAGCGCCTGGTTCACCAACCGCTGGTAGGTGGCCAGAGCATTCTTGAGCCCAAAGGGCATCACTCTAAATTGAAAGTGGCCCTCGGGGGTGGAGAACGCTATTTTCTCCTTTGCTCCGTCAGCCATGGCAATCTGCCAGTACCCTGATGTTAGATCAATGGTGCTGAGGTACCGGGCTGCTCCCAGCCGGTCAATCAGTTCATCTGCCAGTGGGATCGGGTGAGCGTCTGCCTTGCTGACAGAGTTCAATCCCCGATAGTCCACACAGAACCGAAGTTCTGGTGTGGTGCCCGGTGGGCCGTTTTCGGCACCAACACAACCGGACTAGCCCAAGGGCTGCTGGAAGGTTCGATAACCCCCAGCTCCAGCATTTTGGCCACCTCACCCTGGATGCTGTTCTTAACTTCATCGGACAGTTGGTAAGACTTGGTTTTTACAGGCGGACTGTCCCCTGTGTCCACATCATGGGTACACAGATGTGTAATTCCAGGCGTGAGGGAGAACAACGAGGCGTACTGCTCCAACACCTGGCGGCAGTCCCTCTGTTGTTCTGGGGTCAAGGATGGGGAGAGGACAACTCCCTCCACTGAACCATCCTTCTCCTGGGCCGCCAGAAGGTCAGGAAGAGGCTGACTCTCTTCCTCCTCACTCCCATCTGTCACCATGAGGAGAGCAAGCTCAGATTGCTCATGGTGGGGCTTCAGGCGGTTGACGTGGAGCCCCTGATGGGGCTGACGGGGGGGTCTTCAAGTCAACAACAGAGGTGGTCTGGCCTCGACGCTCCACAATTTTGTACGGACCAGTCCACTGGTCCTGGAGGGCACTAAGCTCCCCAGGCTCCATGACCCACACCTTCTGTCCAGCGTCCAACTCCACCGTCCGAGCATTGCGGTCGTACCACTCCTTCATGACGGCTTGGCTAGCCTCCAAGTTGTCTGAGGTTTCCTTCCAGAGCTTGGCCATCTGGCTACGGAACGCCAGCATGTAGCTGACAACATCACGGAGAAGCTTCTTCGAAGTCTTCTCCCACCCCTCCTTGACAAGGCTGAGGGGCCCTCTAACGGAATGGCCATAGAGCAGTTCAAAGGGGCTGAACCTGACTCCCTTCTGTGGCACCTCGCGGTATGAAAACAGCAGGCAAGGGAACAGCAGACAAGGGAGGAGGATGTCCCATTTCCGACTCAAGTCCTCTGGCAGGCTCCGGATCATCCCCTTCAAGGTCTTGTCGAAGCGCTCTACGAGCCCGTTAGTCTGGGGGTGTTAAGGAGTGGAGAACCGGTAGGTCACTCCGCATTCCTTCCACATGGCCTGCAAGTAGGCCGACATGAAGTTCGTGCCCCTGTCTGATACCACGACCGTGGGGAATCCCACTCTGGTAAATATCCCCATCAGGGCCCGCGCCACCACAGGTGCAGTGACGGTCCTCAGAGGAATAGCCTCCGGGTATCGAGTTTCGTGGTCCACTAACACCAAGATGAACCGGTGTCCCGCAGAGGTCGGAGGGTCCAACGGCCCAACGATGTCAATTCCAACCCGCTCAAAAGGGGTCCCGACCACCGGGAGCAGCTCCAAAGGGACCTCCACTTTATTCCCAGTCTTGCCACTTGCCCGGCAAGTCTTGCAGGATCTTGCAATAGGTGTCAGAGGCAACTCTCATCCTGGGCCAATAAAAATGCGGGACCAACCGCGCAAAGGTTTTGTCCTGGCCCAGGTGTCCAGCCAAAGGAATCTCATGCGCCAATTCCAATAGGAAGGCCCAGTAGCATTGGGGGACCACTAAGGCCCTTGAGGATCCATGCACCGGAACCTTAGGCTCACTGTAAAGGAGGCCATCCTCCCAGTACACGTGAAAACTGCCGGTCTCAAGATCCGTCGCTTGGGCTTCGGCCTGTCACCGCATGCCTTCAAGCGTGGGTCACTCTTTCTGCGCCCGACAGAATTCCTCCTAGGTAGGCCCCCCTTCCACATGCCACTCGGCAAGGGTCGGCAAGTCCCCCACGGGAACAACCTCCATCTCCGCGGACTCCGGGGGTACCTCCGTGGGCTCCCCATCCATCACACGGGGTGTGTTCTCCTCCGGACCGACATTGGGTAGGGCCGTATTTTCAGGCTCCAACCCAGGTTGAGTTTCTTGCCGGGCAGCCATGGACCGCGTGACCTTGCAAGTCCAGCCTGGTAACCCCAGCATCTCAGTGTGGGCCTTAAACTCCACTTCCTTCCAGGCGGTATGTTCCAGGTCGTTTCCTAGCAGACAGTCCACAAGCAAGGCAGGGCTTATTGCAACTCTCAACGGGCCTTTCACTCCTCCCCACTCGAAGGGAACCTGAGCCACGGGATAGTAGCTCAGACTGCCGTCAGCCAACACAGCCGGATGGAACATATCAGGTACTACTTGCTCAGGGGATACCAGCCGCCTCACTACAGTGGTCATGCTGGCACCTTTGTGTCCCTCAGAGCCTCCTTCATGGGGGAATACCTGAACTGATCCGCCTTATCCAAGTACAGGAGGGTGTCCCTGACATTGGGAGGTATGTAACGATACAGGCCACCTCCCCAGTGTTTCTCGGGCACCCCATGGGCGGTCAAGGCCACTTCATATGCCTCCAACCACTTGGCGATGTCATCCCCCTGAGTGTAGCTCGCTATCACCTCCTTGGGTAACCAAAATCAAGGCTTGTGTTGAGCCCCTTGTACGCTGCCACCATTGGGACTTCCTGGCGCACTCAATTGCAAGGCTCTCAGCTCCAACTCCTTAAGCTGAAGCTCGTGCACCAACTTCCTCTCCTCCATTGCTAACTTCTTTTCTTCTATTGCGAGCTTTTTATCTTCCCTTTCTCTTTCCCTCTTGTGCTCTAGCTTGGCAAGCTCCCACTTCAATTGCCTCTCCTCCCTCCTGTCCTCATATTCCTATGACGACGCACTCCTTCTAGACCCACTACTACCTGCCCTGGAACGTCTTCCTGGCAACACATTTTCAGACACAACTATGTTTAGTAGATCTAGTTCTCCTGGAGCACCCGCCTCCCCTTGTGTGACCTGCCCCTCCTGTTCCCCATCCCCTCTCCCCTCTGGGTGGGCCCTTACCCATGCCCTCAAAGCGGTATGGAGCTCCTCCTTTGCAGCTCTCCGCCCAACTGCACCCCCATCCCCTGACAAAATTCCCTTAGCTGCACCACTGTGTACTCTTCCAGGTCGGCTAGCTGGAACTCCATTTTGACAGGTGGGGACCCAGATACAATAAAGGGAAAGCACTAGAACGTAAGTCACAGGATGAGGTCAAAACAGGTCTCTATATACTCAGGTTAGACAGTGGGGGGTCAATTGAGTAGGCTTGCATGCACGATAGGTGTCTAGTCTAATTGTAGCGCACTCTGTCTCACTGGAGGGTGCTGTATAGTCACAGGTCCTGAATCCCACTGCTCGCCACCAAATATAGGAACTGGGTTCACCAGGTCCCCTGGGGCTAGCTTGGCCCGAGCAGGAAGGCACCCAAAGCTTAGGTGTTAAGTGACTACACAGCACACACAACCGCTGAGACAATAAATGCACGCAAAGACTGAGACCACACCAATATGCTTGATTCAAATAAATAAGTTTTATCTAAGATCAAGATCAGGGCAATCAAAAATCACAGTAGTAATAACTCATTACCTTTCCTTAAAAACACATGTTTTTCATTACTTGGCCATAACTACATAAATAAAAAAATTATTAAATAGTAAATAACTGTAGGCCCTTCAGATAATACTGCATTAGACAGGATCAAAACATTTCATTAGGTAATAGAA
Organism: Lissotriton helveticus; assembly: GCF_964261635.1. Classification (NCBI taxonomy): domain Eukaryota; kingdom Metazoa; phylum Chordata; class Amphibia; order Caudata; family Salamandridae; genus Lissotriton; species Lissotriton helveticus. The sequence goes on along the minus strand of NC_136063.1, from coordinate 1,945,803,781 downwards.
TTTCATTGCTTAGCAATACACATTTCCTTGTGTCAGAAATCCGCAGGTTATTAAACATGAACTTAACCTTTCATGTGGCTAGAGAAAAACGGTTCATTAATTAGCAGTAAACCTCTCAGTAATCACTTTGAGTAGAACTCAGCACTTCCTCAGGCCAGGGTAAACATCTATTTAACCACGGAGAACATCACATCAATAATAACCAGCGCAGCAGGTAAGGATAAACGCTGCTTTATGAGGCCCTGAAAATCAAGGCATCCAGCACAGTTAAGCATTTCATCTTATTCAAACTAAGCCAGGCAAAAGGCTATTGTGACTGGCACTTAGCTGTACTCTAGGCAGGGGTTAACTCTTTTCCCATAGGGCCCTCACAGTGTCTAGGGGCCCTGGCCGCGGTCCAGCACTCCAGAGGGGCCAAATAGGGCCAACTGGCCCCAGTCTTAAGTCTTCCCCAGGAAGGGGCTAACACTGGGCCTCCACCGGCCTTCCGCCCTCCTCCCCGGGGGTTTACCTAAATCTTCGGCCCACTCCGGGCCCTTGCGACAATTCTGGCAGGCCTCGGGAGGGAGGGGGTCCTATCCAAGGAGGCCCACCCGGTTCCGCCGCTCCTCCCGAGGCTGATGGGGGTTCTCGCTCTCTTCGAGCGCTGGCGCTGGTTCCTTAGTCGGGCCCGGGTTTCAATGGGCCTGGCTGCACCTGGGGACCGATGGGGGCGCGGCGCTGGCAGCCAATCAGAGCGCGGCGGGGGCGGAGTCACTTCCGACACCCCGTCACGTGAGGCTAGGAGGATGGCTTCAGGCCTAGTAGGGCCTAGCGCAGCCCAGTGCAACAATGCGGCGGCCCTCTCCTGGCTCCCGGGGGCTGCCGTGGGGGGTGATGAGGTCGGCACTTCAGAAGCGGCCGCGACGAGCCTTTGGGGCTCCGGTGAGGCGGCAAGGGCCGCGGCGGTGAGTGAGTCGCTAGTGCTCTTCAGGCATAGCGCGGGGGGAATTGCAAGGTTCCAAGGCCCACCACAGCGTGGTGCCGGCAACAGGATGACGATCGTAGCGCCGTGAGGAGCAGAGCGCTCGAAGGGCAGTAGCGCTTCAGCGGCGTCAGGAAATCGGGAGCCAGCGCTTAGCAGAGATAGCGCTTGGGGCCACAGCTCTGCAGGGCACAATAATCTCTAGCACCTCAGCGCTTCAGGACATCGCGCTTCAGGGCAGCAAGGGCTCTGGACTCACAGCGCTTCTCAGCAATGCCGCTTCCGGGGTATAGCGCTTTGGGGGCAGCCACTGTCTCTAGCGTTCCGGCGCTTCCCAGTTCAGGCAGCATAGGCAAGGCAGAACAGCAGAGGGGATGAGACAGGACAGTGCTGGGGCCCAGGTCAAAGTAGAGAGGCGCAAAGTGGGCACAGCCCTGTACCTGGTTGATCCCCAGTAGTCCTGTGTCAGTCAGGTGGGTTTCTTCATTGGCGCGAGATGGTTCCTGCGCCCTTGTGCAGTAGATTCTTGGTTTCCTGAGGAGGGAGGGTTTGAGTTGAAGGCTTCCCTCAGCAGTTCACTTCAGATGTTCCCTGGGTTCCCCTCCCGCCGGGCCAGATCAGTGGGCTAGTTCAGTGTTCCTCACACACCTTGGTGGGCAGTGCCTAAACCCTGTCACCCCCAGTGGTGTAGGTTTCTGACTAGACCCTACCGTCTAAATCTCCTACGTAAGGACCCCCAGGTCAGTGATGCCCCAACCGACCAGAAAGTTTCCCTCCCTTTTCTTTTATAGTGGCAGTTGCCAGTTGGTGACCACTCCCCTATTCTGGAAGGTTCCAGGAGCTTCCTCACTCTAGCTATGGGCAGGCAGGCAGGCTGGCATTGCTACAATGTTTAGGGGTTCTAGCCAGCTTTTGGCTACTAGAGTGTGTCTAACAAGACCACGCTGTGGTAGCAGGGGTCAGTGGCAGCCATGTTGGGGGAAGAGAGCACCTGCACCTTAGCATTGGTTGGCAATGGGAAGGTGCCCAGAGACCTAAGGCCAACAAAAAGAGGGTGGAAAAAAATAAGGCAAGGGAAAGACCACCCTAGGGCTAACAGGTCTAACAGACCAAATTAGAAAAATAGAACTTTGTGATCAATTAAGTACTTTTGAGTTATCGATTTTTGCATGTAAGTAAGATGTTCACTTAAATGTGTCTTCATACAGTAACGCTTTCCTATGGTAGAAAAAGACATATATTGCATACCGTTACTTGCAAAAGGTTTCCTGGGGTCCCCTTCAGGACTTAAGGTTATAGAGGGCCATGGTCCAAAGACTTACCAGCAATTAGTTGTTACCTGTGTTGGAGCATCTGAGTGCAGAGGTCCTGGTCGGGTTGGTAGCTTTGGTGCACTACAATGAAAGGGGGGACACCTAGAAACAGGCTGCAGTGGGGGACTTGGTAACAAGTCCAGGAGCTCCTAATGGGGGACACGACTCGTGAGGGCCCTCAGAGTCAGGATGCACAGTTGATTCTCGGAAACTCGTGCTGCGAGCTCGGGTGCAGAAAGGTTAGGTAGGCTGGGCTTATGCATCACAGGCGCTCATGGTTGTTGATCTTGACCTGTTGAGGGGAAAGAATCAGGACATCTGGGCCACTTTCGGAGTGTGTCTCTGTGGTGCTGTTTGGTCTTGGAGTCCTGGGAGTCCGGATTGGACTCAAACAGTCATTGGTTGCTATAAGGGGTCCGGTACCCCAAGTATTGTTGCTGTCCGGCTCCAGCTTGTCCTCACTTGGTGGGGAGATGGATCTGACTTTCTGGAGCATGGAGACCTCTGCCTAGGTGACTGCTGTGTTGACGTAACCAGGGGGCAGCATAATGGTGGACCAGACTTTGCTGTCTGGTTTCTGCAAGCTGCAAGGGAGTAGCTCCTCTACTCCAAGGGAGATTGCTGGCAATTTGAGAAGTGCTGACAGTCCACCAGGGTCCTTGGCAGATGCACAGGGGCATGACGAGTCAGTTTGGTGTAATTGTCAAGACAGGTGAAAGTAGGCAGGGTTTGTTCTTAACACAAGACAAAGAGGGGGGACAGGGAGCTAAATTTTGGAAAAAGCGAGGTCCAGTACTCATGCTCCCACACATCAAATTGACTGCACACAGGGGGTAAAAGTTACTCTAATGAAAAATTAGTAAACCAAATTCTGGGTTACACAAGAGAGGGGTGATAGAAAGGTCAGTTTGCTCATTAGTCAGAACCTTGGTTGGTTGGTATCTAGAAGTGTGGTGTAGGCATTTCTCCTATGGTATCTAGTGCCCTCAGACACCCTTGCAAGTTTCATTTGTCATCATATGGCGTTACTCCTTGTGTGGGTAGCGCTGCAGTCCCTCACGGGCCCCAAAGGGGGCTCTTTGGCGGAGTTCTTTTGTAGGAGTAGCCGCAGTTGTGCATGAGGGTGTGAGGGCCTAAGTAAAAAGGTGTAGGTGAGAAGATAAAATGACCTAACAGTGCCAAGAATACACTTTATTCGAGGGTCCGGTGGTCAGTTAAAAGGGTGTGGATCCTGGAGCGTCCCTGAAAAGAAAATATAAGGGGCGGTTGAATGACTAGCCGCTGCTCTCAGGATAAGTGTTCTAGTGAGGAAAAAATAAGGCCAACATGTTTTGCGCTCCTGGTGGTCCCTAGAGGATCCAATAGCACTTCGTCAGGACCAGTTTTGAATGTGTAGAGAATAAATAAGGAAGACTACCAGGTACCAGGCCTAGAGCACGTGGACCAGTGGTACCTTGTTCTTCAAGGTGTAGAGCGTCTGGGCGCTGACAGGTACTTTTCTGTTGTAGTACCTATCCCCAACCTGTTAAGACATAAAGGTGTAACACAAGAGACAAACTGAAAATTTAAAAAACACACTTGTCTAAAAAGGTGTGATTCTTTATACATGTAACACATTTTCTTTCACATCCATTAACTCATGTGTGAGAGAATTATTGATCAGCTCAACATAACTATTCTTATGCCACATTCCTGAAATGAGTGTGTGCTGGAGGTGCGCTTGTTGTGTCTACAAGTTGTCAGAATAGTTAAGCTAAAAAAAGTCAACTCACATGCTGAGTGACCTGCAAGCTCAAGGGCAGTCCTTGCTAATCATCCCCTGAAAAAAACCGTGTTGAGTTAAAGAAGTTACCGCCAAAGTACATTAATAATATACCATGCCCCAAGGCTTGGGCCATGTTGGTGAGTTGCGCAGTGGACCCACGCCATACCCTACTCTATTTTATTTATCAGAAACGGTATGCCAGTGCTGGGCCCTCCCCTCGTGTTCACCATGAGACGGGGATGTGTTGTACACCTATGTTAAATGAGGCAAAATAAACAAGCTTACCCCAAATATTGAAGGAGTGGGCTCTGTCGGCTTCTGCTTAGTAGGAGCAGCAGTACTAGGTAAATTAAAACAAAAAGGGGCTGGCTGTTAACACAGAGTTGTGTGCTCCCTAACTGCTGCCCAGAAGCAGCTGTTAACAAGGATCAATAACAAAGGGTCTGTGCTCTGTAACGGGTGCCAAGAGGTAGATTTAGAAAAAGGGGGGGATGGTTTGTACTCACAGGTGTCTGTCTCCTCGGTGGTCCGTAACCTACCCCAACCGATGCGGAATGTCGGAATAGTGAGGAGGGCTCCCTTATGGCTATTTAAATCCAGAATCACAGGAAAAAGCAAACATAAACACCTAGGAAGACCGACCACGTCATGGTGTGACGTGTTGATCTATCGTCAGTACGTGGTTAATAGGTCTCGCGCCACCCCCAGATCACGTGAAAACTTGGCTAAACGTGGCGGCCATTTTACAAAGGGTTTGGGTGCATAAGGGCCTCCATTAATTCGTGACGGATGGTGCCACCACTGAATCTAGCCTATGATAGTGATATAATACAATCAATTACACTGATATTGGACATAAATATTGTGTGTAATTTGCTTGTCCCTGATGCTAAACGGGACTCTGCGCGAACAAATGTCAATGTGGCTGCCATATTGTATTGGGTAGAGGCATAATAGAACTTACATGGACTGGTAGGGGGAGTATTCGAGAACTACGTTGAGATAAAATAATATATATATACATATCTAGAGGTGGGGTAATTAGTTGCAAAGGGCATTGCCTAGGAATGCTGGATGTCTCTCAGAAGTTTGTGTGTATTGTAATAGACGAATGGTCCCAGATCACAGGTTCAACATGATTTCCTGATGTGGTGACTTGAATATAAATATATAGAGGGGGGCAATTAGATGCAAAGGGCATTGCCTAGGAATGCTGGATGTCTCTCAAAAGTTTGTATGTATTGTGACAGACAGATGGTCCCAGATAACAGGTTCAATATGATTCCCAGAGTGTCTCTCAAAAGTTTAATTCCACCCACGGTATCTCATCATTAACGCCTTCTGTGTCACATTTCAATCTGTGGACCCATCTTTGTTCACGCCTAAACAGGGTCTTAGTAGTCCAATCCGGATTGGAGTCAATCACTGACCATCTCATACCCTTGGCTGCATGTTGCATCTCTGTGAAATGAACCAGCATCTTGGTGTCGGGTTTACCTCTCCTAATCGTGCTCTTGTGCTCTCCTATCCTGATTTTGACCTCTTGTGTCGTCATACCTATATATCTTTTGCCACATGGACAAAGAATGGTGTAAATGCAGTTTTTAGTGTTGAAGTTGGTATGGCGGGTTTGGCGCCATGGTGTACTAAGTCCAGGTCTATCTCCTTAGATGCCCTCGTCTCTGGACAGGTGGCACACGAACCGTAGGAATAGTGTCCTACGGCTGGAGTTAATGCCCATCAGGTTGGTCTTTTCTCCTTGGTAGGTTTGGGTCGGGTGTGTACGAGGTGGTCCCTCAAATTTTGTGTGCGCTTAAATGCAAATAACGGGGGGGACATAGTGTGAATGTCCCAGTGTTTTTCACAATCTTTTGTATTGAATTGGAGTTAGGCATAAATGTGGTGACACAAGTGATGGTATCTGTTCTGGGTTTGTCATCCACTTCCAGGAGGGCCATCCGTGGGTTATTCCTGGCTCTCTTTCGTGCCTGATGTACTATGTTGTTGGATAGTTACGTTTTTACAGGTTAGCCTTTAGAATCTCCACTTGGTTCTTAAATTCTTTAATGGTGTCGCAATTTTTTCTTAGGCGTAGAAATTGGCCTACTGGCAGATTGTTCCTCAATGCCTTTGGATGATGGCTCTCATAGACCAGGAGGCTATTGCTGTCTGTGGGTTTTCTGTAGTTGGTTGTGTGTAGGGCTCCATTGCCCAGGGAGATCAAAAGATCTAGAAAGGGAATTTCCTTACGTGACCTGGTGCTGGTGAATTTCAAAAACGGATCAAGTGTGTTCACCCAGTCGCAGAACGTGACACATAATTCTTCATCTCCTGTCCAGAAGGCGATGACGCCCTCGATAAACCGACGCCACATCAAGACATTCTGTCTGAATGGGTTAGATTCTCCCAAGATATGTTTCTCCTCAAAGTTGGCCATATACAAACAGGCCTGACTTGGAGCGAATGTGCTTCCCATGCTGGTCCCTTGTATATGGTGGTATAGTTGGTTGGGATTTGAAGGCAAAAAAGTTCTCTTTTAGTGCAATCGATGCACATTCACAAATGAAGGGTATTGGTGCTTTATGGGGCCATGGTGTGATGTTCCGTAGGGTCGACTCCAGAATCTCCAGGGTGGCGTCCTGCGGTATATTTGTGTATAAGGCCTCCACGTCCATGGTGACCAGGAGGTCAATGGTGCCTGGTTCTGGGAAAGTTTCTATCAAGTCAGTACTTCTGTGGTGTCCCTGGGGTATGAGGGTGTCTTGCTCACCAATGGACGTAGCTAGAAATCACAAAACTTGCTGAGTGGCTCCAATACTGAGTCAATACTGGATGCGATTGGTCGGCCAGGTGGAGGGCTGACTCCTTTGTGGATCTTTGGCAGTGTATAGTAATAAGGCACTCTTGGGTCCTCGTTGGTCAGAAAAGCTGCTTCTTGTTGTGAGATCCACCCTTCTGTTGTTGCTTCATATACAATGCTCCTGATCCATTTTTTTAGCTGTGTGGTGGGATCATCAGTGATGGGCTGGTAATAGGTCCTGTTAGATAGTTCACGGTTACATTCAGCCTCGTACATTGCTACGTCATGAATGACGATGGCCCCGCCCTTGTCTGCTGGTTTTAAGATGATCGTGGTGTCTTCCATGATAGATTTTAGTGTCCTCCTTTCTACATCGGAAAGGTTGTTGTAGGGTCGTTTCCTGTCAAGTGATGCCACGTCCTTAAGAACGGCCTGTTTGAATGTCAGGATTTCATTAGGTGTCATAGCAGCTGTGGGTGTGAATTTGGAAGGTTTCTTAAGGCCTGTCTCAGTAGGTTGTGTATCAGGTTTGCCCTAGAAGAAAACCTTCCGTCTGACTTTTCTGAAAAACTGATGAAGTTCCTGATGTAAACGGAATGGATCTTCGGTTGGAGTAGGTACAAAACCTAAACCCTTCTCCAAGAGTTTAGTTTCTCCAGTTGCTAGTGCTCTGGAGGACAGGTTGACTACTAGAGTCTCTGTCCTCTGATCTTGTTCTGCTGTGTTGTTGGTTCTTGATCTTGCCACTGCACCGTCTTGGATCCTCCTCTTCTTCTGCCTCTTCCTCTGCCCCTCCCTCTGTTGAGAAAAGGGGGTTTTGAAATTGGTTAAAAAGAGGGGGTTGTAGAGGATGTCCTGGTTGTATGTTCCACATCGATGGATGGCCCATCCACTGTCCTGTGTATACTGGTGGCTGGAAAGGGTGTTGCGGGAAATGTTGTAATAGTGGGGAGGAGGAAACTGCCTGTGTGCTCTTCCGCTGCGAGGTGTGTAGTCTCTCTCTTCATTGCTTGAATCGTTCCCGAATGATCTCGTTCTGCTCGACTGATTGCTGCTCTCATCTGTCGAGGTCTCATCATTTTGGAACACATAGTCTTCCTTCGTGTACGGGTAGACTTTTTTTTTGCTGAAACGCTTCAAGTCCTTCTGAAGTTTCGTTATCTTTTGTTTCGTTAGAAATTCCTTATGTTCATTCAATTCTTTATTAATTTCCAATAATCGGGATTTAAATGATGTTATTGTGATTCCTGCTTTGAGACCATTCTCTGCTAATGAAATCTGGATGAGTAGTTCGTCAGACAGGCGTTTGGCCGTGTTGATAATTAACACATGCCAGTCCCTTGTGCATTTCCAAGCAATTTTGGACCATTCTGTGCGGAACGTCATGTGGGAAAACAGCCAATCTTTAACAAATAACAAGGCTGTTCGGCGTAGGACGCCTTTAATCCCAATATCGATATTTACCAAATAAAGAGACAGGCGCGGGTAATCTAGAAAGCAAGAACGGGTTTATTGCTACAGTAGAGAACATAACAGTCCTGACACAAGTCAATGTCTTCAGGAGGTGTTCTAACAACGTCTCCGCGGTCCCACATTATATACAGTTTACAGTAAGTTTATTGGTGGTCAAACATCCTTGGAATTCCCGCACCCAGCAGTTTCTCACAGAGTCCCAACAGTTGATAGTCCCCCCCACCCGGATCTTGATTGGTGTTTGATATCACACAGCCGGACATTCCAATGGGGACTGTAAATGCGTGGGATCGATTAGATCTAAGAGTTATGTAGATGATAAGATCATGCATCTCTGTGTGTGCAACACGTCCTGCAGTGTGAGGGCAATAAAGTATGTCCGCAAGGCTTGGTTTACAGCCTGGGACCGACTCGAGTGGCCAGGTGCGGTTGGGGGATAAAAAAGGGCCTGCTCGAGCGGGGAGGATGAAAGGGCATGTGGGTTCGGCACGGGAAGTAGCTCAGGGGCAGGGTCGCGCTGAGGATGCTTTATGACTCTAGCATGTGTGCTTGGGGGCTGACAGCGCGCGGGGGATAATTGCGAAGTCAGGGAGACATGTAGGTGACTCGCAAAGCGTGAGATGGTCGTGGCACCTACAATGGATGCCGTTTACGTGTGGCCGATGGCTCTTGTTAAGCAAGATGGCGTCGGTGATGTTCACGTTTGTCCATTCTACTTTTAACAGTCCTCCCCTTGAACATTCCCAAGATATCTTGCTAGTCTATTTTGATCCCCATGATGTCCTGTATCTCGGTATCGTGTATTACATTTATTCGGGCTGTGTGTGAGTCTACATTTCTGGGGCATAAGGAGTACGTACATAGAGAACACAGAGGAGGTATGCAGTGTATCCCCAGACAGCAGGCACATATTATAAAGACTGGAATCAAGAGGATCATCAATACTTTCCATCCCCACTCTTTTAATATCCCCCAAAACCAGCTTCCAAGTGTCCAAGTCTCTTGTTCCTGATGGATCTCTGATGAGAGTCTGTGCAAATGTTCAATTGCCTTATAAACGGAAGGTGAACTATCAGGAATGAAGGTGCAACAGCTGGCACCGATGATGCGGCATGCTCCTCCGCGGTCTGCCAGTACTACGTCTAATACAAGACGATTTTGCAAAGTCATGAGGCGGACCGCTTGAAGCTCGGCAGTGTTGTTGGTGAGGATGCCAGCTGTCACATTCAAAGCTATCTTGACTGCCTTAGATAGATGTCGAATGGCCCGGCTGTTTGCCATTGGACCCCAAAATGGAACAAGGCCTTTAACTGCATCCAGAAACTGGGATGCAGCCGAGTCTGCTTGGTTGAGGTCTCCAGACCGCTTTTCTCTGTGATGCCCAGCCGGGGCAGTGTAGGTCGGAGGCAGAACAAAGGCAATGTAGCAAGTGCCCCCCCAGCCTTTTGGGAGCCAGGTGTAGGCTTTAGTACCACAGATGAAGTACATGTTTGGTGATGCAACAAATGAGGGAGGTCGGTGGTATGTAGAGTCCTGGTGATGCGACAAGTAATGTGGCCCACATTTTTCGTCCCATGGCCTTCAATGCAAACAAGACCTGAGACGTTCACCACAGATAGGGCCACAGTTGTGGTTGCAGCTGTTCTTTTCTTTTGAAAGGAGAAGGTGGGTCTGGCTGGATTATTGAACACTTGCATTTCCACTCGTTCTTTTGCAGGAATGTCCATTGGGAAGGTCGCATTTGAAGTGAGGGGACAAAAGGGAACAGCTGTTCTTCCAGTTTTGTTCAGCCAGAACTCGTTATAGAATTGTTTTATTGTTCCATCAGATGTGGTATTGTCTCTGTAGCTTTCTTGTAGCAGCATTAACCAGGCAAGGCTGGATCCATGTACAGAGAAAGGTGAAGGAATGAAAGGAATGGAGTGTTCAGTAGCATGTGGTAGCAGTCCACAGACCCAACAGTTCGTAGTATTTACAACAAGATTGTGTTGGTGCAGCAGTTGGACAAAGGAGTTATTCCAGAACTCTCTGCGTTGTTCTCGGAGGCGTGGTGATAGTGATACCAGATCGTTTTCTTTTTCAGTGGTGGGTTGCACAGTGGGCATAAATGTTCGATGAGCGGGAGCACTTTCTTCAATGATCCATACTGTTACCATTAGTAGGAGGCTTGTGAGAGATACTGCTATGAGTGCAATTGTCTTTATACTGTGAACTTTGGCATTCTTGGCGTCGTCGCGGTGGTTCTTCGGTCATCCGGGATCTTCCATCACCTTCAAGGGGCTCGATGGCTCACAGGACCACATACTTTGTCTAGCGTATCACCTGGTAGCCTTTGTAGTGTTGGCTACTGATCTGAGACTTTTGACTTAGTTAGTGGTCTGTGTGTCGAAATGCCCTTCTCTTGTCGACCACAGGTTGTACCCTTTCTTGGATGGTATAGTAGGGTCGGCATACTCTGCCAGTTCGAGTGTCTCTTTTTGTGGGTAACAGTTCAAGACTGGTTGGTCTTTGATCAGGAGCTCGTCTTGGACGTCCTCTTCCTCGCTGGTTGTCAGGGTTGGTGAAATCTGTCGACAGTGGTTGGCATGCAGCCAGTTTTTCTTTCCTTCCACTCGAAGGGTAGTTCGGGTGGCGATGAGGACCTGCCAGGGGCCCGTCCACCTGGGTTGCAGACTCCCCGACCTCTGGAAATTCTTTATGAGGACAAAGTCGCCAGGTTTGATATCATGTCCTGGACCCCTGGACACGTCCGGAATGGCATGCAGCTCCTGTTGGTGGATAAGTGTTAATTCGGTGGTAAGCTTATGCAGGTAATCAGACATTAGTATGTCCGGGACATCATTAATGGTGGATGGTTTCGGTGCTGCCCAAACATTCATTGGCCGGCCGAAAACCACTTCGTAGGGTGTCAATCTATGCTTGGTTGGGGTGGAGCGCATTGATGGCAATGCCAGTGGGAGTGCGTCGGACCATTTTAACCCAGTGGTGGCAACTATTTTCGCAAGTTTTAGTTTTAACATGGCGTTGTGCCGTTCTATTAGGCCTGCTGATTGGGGGGTGAAAGACAGCGTGGAATTTTTGTTTCACCCGTAAGCCCTTCAGGATGCCTTGGATTACTTCTGCTACAAAATGGGGGCCATTGTCGCTCCATAAAATTCGACAAAGGCCGTACCTAGGGAAGAATTCTTTCAACAACACCTTAGCTGTAGCCGGAGCGGTATTGTCTCGAGTGGGGTATGCTTCCACCCATTTGTTAAATGCACATACAATGACTAGGACGTATTTGAGACCATGGCACCTTTCTAACTGTATGTAGTCCATTTGGATGACTTCAAAGGGGTGATCGGGGACTCCAAACCCTCCCCGTGGTACCGCTGTTCCCTTCCCTGGGTTGTGATGTAGGCACACCATGCATTGTTGTACCAAACGTTTTGCAGAGTCAGCAATCTTGCTGTTGTGCCATACTCTTGTGATTAGCTCGATCATGGGGGCAGATCCTATGTGTGCGGGTAGGTGTGTCATGGTCAGTATGGGGATCAGATATGCGTTTAGTAACAACCATTTGCCACCGTCTTTTGTTCTCCAGCAGCCTTCCTCATCTTTCAGTACCACCAGTGCCCATTCTGTCAGTTCACTCTGTGTGCCTGTCGTTTGTATGTCTCTTATAGTCATCCTAGTGTCAGTCCAGTGTTCTGCTTGTGACCTGGTCACATACATATCTGTCGTTGTTCTGTCTTGTGCTACGGTTCGAGCGGTAATGTCTACTAGAGCGATTCCCTGTCCAATAAGGTTGGTAACCTTCTTATGAGCCTGGCACTTGATTACTGCTAGCTGCTTGGGGAGGAGTACTGCTTCTGTCAATGCAGAGACTAGATCTCCATGTAGGATGGGTGTGCCCTGTGATGTCAGGAACCCTCTCTCCCTCCAAAGGAGCCCGAAATGATGAACTACCCCAAAGGCATATTGGCTATCGGTGTATATGTTGATTGTCGTGCCAGCTGCTAGGACGCATGCTCGACTGAGGGCAATGAGCTCAGCTGCTTGGGCAGATCGCTGGGTGATGCAGGCAGTTTCTACAACAGTTTGGGCTGTGGTTACGGCGTATGCTGCTGAGGTAGTGCCGTCAGTGAGTTTGAGACATGAGCCGTCTACCCATAGTTCCCCATCTGGTTCTGGAAAGGCAGTGTCTCGGAGGTCAACTCTACTCTTAGTCTGTTAATCAGTGAGTGTAATGCAGTCGTGCAGTGAAGTCATATTGGGGTCGCTTTCAGGAAGAGGCAGCAATGTGGCCGGATTGAGGGTGGAACATCATTTCAGCGTAATGTGTGGTGCTAACAGGGTCAGCTCGTATCCTGTCAGTCGGGCACTCGTCAAATGTTATGTCTTAGTCTGATTCAGCAATGTGTCAACTGCATGTGGTATTAGGACTGTGATGGGGTTGGAGAGCACTATTCCCTCGCTCTGTCGAATGGAAACTGCTGCGGCTGCTACGGCGGGTAAGCACGTGGGCAGTGCTCTGGCTACCGGGTCAAGGGTGGCGGAGAAATACGCACAGGGGCGTTGCTTGTGGCCAATTGCTTGTGTCAGAACAGATAATGCGCATCCCTCCCTTTCGTGCGTGTAGAGGGAAAATGGTTTGGAGTAGTCCGGTGTTCCTAGAACGGGTGCTGAGCAAAGGGCATCACGTAATTCTTTGGACGCATACTGACATTCGGGTGTCCAAGGGAGTGGAAAGGGTGTGTCTTTGGCTAGGAGGAAGAGAAGGGGTTTGACAATGAGGCTAAATCTCGGTAACCATTGTCGGAAGTAAGAGGTGAGGGCAATCAGTGTGCGGGCTTGTTTCTGGGTTTGGGAACAGGAGTGTTGATAATGGTCTGGATCCTATCTGGTGTGAGCGTCCTTCCTTCCTTTGACAAGAGGTGTCCTAAATAAGTCACTTGGGGTTGGCAGAATTGTAGTTTCTTGCGAGAGACCTTGTGACCGTTCTCAGCAAGAAAGTGCAGTAATTGAAGAGTGGCGGTAATTGCTATGGGAGTGGTGTCTGCTGCTAGCAAGATGTTGACTACGTATTGTATCAGTGCTACCACGTCTGGCAATTGCATGGCGTCCAGCTGTCGTTTTAGTGCCTGGCTATAGATGCTCGGACTCTCTGTGTACCCCTGTGGTGCTCTACAAAATCTGAATGAGCGGGATCTGAGTGTAAATCCAAAAAGGTAGCGGCTGTCCTCATGAATGGATATGGAAAAGAATGCATTCTTGAGGTCGATTACAGTAAAAATGGAGGCACTGGATGGGATAAGGGTCAAAATGGTGGTGATGTCAGACACGACTGGGTATTGGGGCACTACGATCTTGTTCACCTCCCTTAGATCAATGATAAAGCGGTAGGCTTTTCCGTCTCCCTCTCCTTGCTTCTTTATGATCGGCAGAATAGGACTGTACAAATGTTGCTCACCACCTCTTCCACCACCCCTGCCTCTACAAGTGAGTGAATGATATCTGTGAGTGCTCTCTCTCCCTCTGGCGATATTTTGTACTGCGGTATCTTTGGCAAAATCGCGTCCTGTCGAATTTTCACATGTACTGGGTCAATCATCATCTGTCCTACGTTCGAGTCAGCCCTAGCCCATAATGTTATAATGTTATAAAGAATTTTATAACGCGCTCTGTCACTAGCAAGTATCCTGGCGCAAACGATAAGAGTGAGGGTAGAGTGTCCAGTAGGGATGTGTCTGCTGTGGAAATGGGATACATGTGTTGGGGTGAACTATCTCTCTTTTGTGGGTTATTGTCATATAAAATGACTCGCACTCCGTCCGGGGAACATCGGATAGTTGCACGGAAGTGCTTCAGCAAGTCGAGGCCCATAATAGCGTCTGGGGTGTTGCAAGAGAGAAGGAATGTCGTGTCAGTGATATTGTTTTCTAGATTAAAAGGGATGGGTCTGGACAAAGGGTTAGTGGAGGGCGTACCATCAAATCCTATTGAGGTCACATGTGAGCCAAACAAGGGTGCCCTTGGAATCAGTCGTTTGGATAGTGCACTACGTGTTGCTCCTGTGTCTACCCAAAATGGCGACTCTGTGCCCAGGACCTTTGCGGTAACATAAGGGCCTTGCTGATCAACATAGAGCTCGACTGGATCCCTCCCTTGCCCTTGGCTGTCCTATGCAAAGTCGTACGTGTTGTCGTAGTCCGATTGCTGGTACTGGTTCTGTCGGGGACGGACAAAAGCATTCATCCTAGCTGGCCTTTCTTCGCTAATGTTGTTTGTGTGTCCTCTTCCTCGTCCTCTACCTCTGGGCCCATTCGCTACTTCTCTCGTACCTTTGTCTCTATTTATCTCTGCCAGGATCGGGCATTGGGATTTCCAGTGTCCAAACCCTTTACAAAATGCACACTGATCTTCCCCTAATTCTCGGGGTCCGTTGTATGGGGCAGGCACGTTATTCCTAGGTGGTGGCGCTCAAGGGGTACTTTGTTGATATCCTCCCTTGTATGTTCCCTTCCTGAATTTACACCTTGTAGCTGTGCGATCATGACTCTTTCCTTTAAGTCTTTCTTTTTCTTTTCATTGGCCCTTACGTTCTCGTTTTTCTGGTGCTCATAGTACTTGGCCATCTGGAGGATGGCTGCTGGTTTAGAAGCCGCCCAACTACTCTCACTAGTCTGTAATTTCTGTGAGACTTCTGGTAATAAACCTTTGACATAGTTCTGTACGAACAAGTGTTGTCCAGTTGCAGTGGACATGTCTTGTCCACTATAGTCGGAGAACACTGTCTCAAACCGAGAGAAGAACTCTGACACATCTTCCTGCGGCTTTTGGCAGCAAGCTGTCACGATAGACCAGTCTATCTTTTTCTCAGGGATTAATGTTTTCACTTTCTGCATTATTTTGTCCGGGAGGTCTAATATCGCTTTTAAAGGTTTCTGTCCAGGGTGTCGTTGCTTATCCAGTCCGTCTAGTTGTCCCCAGGTATGTCCGAACAGATCTGAGTGGTCTACCTTTCTAATTTGTTTCCAAACATCGGCTGGTAGACATAGCCGAAAGAACAAGTCGATGTCGGTTAGCGTCATGATCGTCGATCCTAGAGCTGTGCCTAACTCTGTGTAGAACGCAGTAGGGTTCTTTCGTAAGTCTGGCAGGGATTTTCAAAATGTCAAAATGTCCTGTCTATCCCAGGGCTGATATACCCAATTATAGACCACCCTTCCTTTAGCGTCTTGGCGATTTATTTCTTCATGTGTTCCTTGTCCTCTAGGGGGGACCCAATAGGGGGCGGCTTCCTTGATGGGCATCATGCTATCTATTCTGTCTATCGGGGTTCTGTTATGATTGATGCCGCTTCTTTGCCTGTCTGTCCTTGTTCCATAAGGTGGCGAAAGATTTCCAACGTTTGAGAGAATAGTTCAGCTATATCACATTCACTCTTATCTCCTATGTCTACCGTTCTGTACAGAATTATGAGCCGGTCGGGCTCTTTGGTGCTATATTTTTCTTCATATGCTGTGAGCATATGGTGGCAAAAGCGCACGACGAAGTGTCGTTCACGATTGTCGGTGTGCGAGTTACAGATGTCCGTTAAGTGTTCTTCAGTTTCCTTCCTGTTGATTAGAGTCTTAACTATTCTATCGATTCCTGCTCGCTCATCTTTACTGAGTCACGGGATTCTTACCGACTCCTTTATTTCCATTCTGTTTAGCGTGTTATCTGATAAGGCATTTGTCGCGAGAGGCTCGGTCGGTACGGAGGCCGTGGGTACCGGGGCCCTGGCGTTACCTTCAGTGGTACTCGGAGGTTCTTGCTGTTGTGCTAGGGGATGGGTAGGGGCATAAGGAGGGGGCATATAGATAATCAGTGGACCTAGAAGTAGATCATCATCGATCCTTTGTTTTGATGGGAGTTCAGGGTAAAGGGTTGAGGGAGCTCTAACCGGGTACTGACCCAAGATCTCCGCCTCTCGTTCTTTCCTAACTTTTTCCCTTTCTAGAATTTCTTCTTTTAACTTTTTGCCAGCTAGGTGAGCTGATTTTCGCAGTTCCTTTTCTACTTTTGCTTCCTCTCTTTTCTTTCGTTGCGTAGTTTCTTTTCCCCATAAGCCGAAGCTGTCAAGCATAGTTGGCGTAGTTTTCTTTTCACGTAAAGCTATCTCTAGCACATCTATTTTAGCAGGATCAAAAGATCCCGTCAGTGGCCACTGATTTTCCCTATCTTTCTTCGTATGTTTATGCCATAGCTTACTGTAAGCTACAGTGACTAGTCCATATTTTATAAACATGTCCTTATTAGGGGTGCCTTCCGGTGGAGCCAGATGACTGACCTCTAATAAACGGTCCGGCTTGAACCAATTACCAATAAGTGGGAAGAAGATAGGCATAACGTATAATCGGACAAATGAAAATCTCAAACAATGGTGGACAAAGGTCCGCACTACCTATCCTTCACTGCCTGCAAATAGAGAGAATATTTCTACTCTTCGTTGTTTGCAAACAGAGAATATCTCAAAGAGAACCAATATATCAATTAGCTAACGAGCTAAACAAACCAATAAAGCGCAATACTAGTATTTCAATAACAAACAATCAATCATCCTACAACTAGTCATTTTCACGACCTTACCCGGACCGTATGGACTGTTCTTCGTCTGCCACTTCCAGTGCCCGATCATCCTCTTTTCTCCTTAATTAGCTGTGGCACTCCTGTGGGATCCTAGTCCGGACCGTAGGTCACTCGAGAGAGGTCCGTTTGGAACTGGTGAGGTTCGGATGATCAGCCGCCAGACGAGGGTCTCTTTCAGGCAGGAGCTCTTCCCGATCGTTGCAGTAGTTCACTCCGTCGTTAGGACCTCTCTACTTGGACCCACGTGTCGCTGAGGTCCCCGCGTTGGGACGCCAAAATGTGGGAAAACAGCCAATCTTTAACGAATAACAAGGCTATTCGGCGTAGGACGCCTTTAATCCCAATATTGATATTTACCAAATAAAGAGACAAGCACTGGAAATCTGGAAAGCAAGAACGGGTTTATTGCTTCAGTAGAGAACACAATAGGCCTGACACAAGTCAATGTCTTCAGGAGGTGTTCTAACAACGTCTCTATGGTCCCACATTATATACAGTTTACAGTAAGTTTATTGGTGGTCAAACATCCTTGGAATTCCCGCCCCCAACAGGTTCTCACAGAGGCACAACAGTTGATAGTCCCCCCCACCCGGATCTTGATTGGTGATTGATATCACACAGGCGGACATTCCAATGGGGACTGTAAATGCGTGGGATCGATTAGATCTAAGAGTTATGTAGATGATAAGATCATGCATCTCTGTGTGTGCAACACGTCCTGCAGTGTGGGGGAAATAAAGTATGTCCGCAAGGCTTGATTTACAGCCTGGGACCGGATCGAGTGGCCAGGTGTGGTTGGGGGTTAAAAAAGGGCCTGCTCGAGCGGGGAGGATGAAAGAGCATGTGGGTTCAGCACGGGAAGTGGCTCCGGGGCAGGGTCGCGCTGAGGATGCTTTATGACTCTAGCATGTGTGCTTGGGGGCTGCCAGCGCGCGGGGGATGATTGCGAAGTCAGGGAGACATGTAGGTGACTCGCAAAGTGTGAGATGGCCGTGGCATCTAAAATGGATGCCGTTTACGTGCGGCCGATGGCTCTTGTTTAGCAAGATGGCGTCGGTGATGTTCACGTTTGTCGATTCTACTTTTAACAGTCAGGTTTTCTAGGAAGATGCGTGGCGATATTGTGACAAGGAATCCATCGGGTGCTATGTTGGCCCTCAAGTATTCTGTCATGATTATACCATGAAGAGCTGTTTTGATCTGTAATTTCCTTAAGGATTGTAGTGTCTTCCAGTCATCTTCTCTACTCCCCGTTGCAGCGCTCCCATCTTCAGCCAATAGTGAGGGTCCCCTCTATATATTTATATTCAACTCACCACATCAGGGAATCATGTTGAACCTGTGATCTGGGACCATTCGTCTGTTACAATAAATACAAACTTCTGGGAGACATCCAGCATTCCTAAACAATGCCCTTTGCAACTAATTACCCCACCTCTATATATATATATATATTATTTTATCTCAACATAGTTCTCGAATACTCCCCCTACCAGTCCATGTAAGTTCTATTATCCCTCTACCCAACACAATATGGCAGCCACATTGACATTTGTTCACACAGAGTCCGGTTTACCATCAGGGACAAGCGAATTACACGCAATATTTACATCCAATATCAGTGTAATTGATTGTATTGTATCACTATCACAGGCTAGATTCAGTAGTGGCACCATCCAACACGAATTAATGGAGGTCCTTATGCACCCAAACCCTTTGTAAAATGGATGCCACATTTAGCCAAGTTTTCACGTGATCTGGGGGTGGCGCGAGACCTACACACCACGTACTTACGATAGACCAAGGTGTCACACCATGACGTGGTCGGTCTTCCCAGGTGTTTATGTTCACTTTTTCCCGCGAGTCTGGATTTAAATAGCCGTTTACGGATCCCCCCTCACTATTCCGACCTCCCGCCTCGGTTGGGGTAGGTTACGGACCACCGAGGAGACAGACACCTGTGAGTACAAACCATCCCCCCCTTTTTCTAAATCTGCCTCTTGGCACCCGTTACGGAGCACAGACCGTTTGACATTCACAACTGGTCCTGACAAAGCGCTATTGGATCCTCTAGGGACCACCAGGAGGGCGAAACATGTTGACCTTATTTTTTCCTCACGAGAACACTTATCCTGAGAGTAGCAGCTAGTCATTCAACCGCCCCTATTATTTGCTTTTCAGGGACGCTCCAGGATCCACACCCTTTTAACTGACCACCCGGACCCTCGAATAAAGTGTATTCTGGGCACTGTTTGGTCATTTTATCTTCTCACCTATACCTTTTAACCTAGGCCCTCACACCGTCATGCACAACTGCGTCTACTCCTACAAAAGAACTCTACCAAAGAGCCCCCTTAGGGGCCCGTGAGGGACTGCAGCACCACCCACACGAGGAGCAACGCCCTATTATGACAAATGACACTCGCAAGGGTGTCTGAGGGCACTAGATACCATAGGAGAAATGCCTACACCACACCTCTAGATACCAACCAACCAAGGTTCTGACTAATGAGCACACTGACCTTTCTATCACCCCTCTCTTGTGTAACCCAGAATTTGGTTTACTAATTTTTCATTAGAGGAACTTTTACCCCCTGTGTGCAGTCAGGCAGGGTTTGTTGCCAAAAAGTCTGCAACTGATCCTCAGTTCTTACTTATTTGCTTTTTTTGTGCCCTTCTTGTTGTGTCACTTGAATCTGAGTTCATTTTTCCCAAGGTGCCACCTAAATACTCAATTTAGCGGTGCTAAGGGGAGTGTAAGGTTGTAGCCGATGGGCTACTTACCTTTGGGATGCCTAAACCCTCTATATGACCACTTCCTGTGTGGAGTGGGCATACCCCGGACCCAGTGTATCTAATTTTACCAAAGGTCAAGATGGAGGGATTCTACTTTTCACGTTCACTTCAGGTATCCCACATTAGAGGTGTAACAAGCCTGATAGTGAACACACCTCCTGACTAGCTAATTTTCCCATCTTTCCTGATGCCAGAGGTTTCCTGGGCAGGGGGTGGCATTTCCTCTCTCAGGGGGAAGTCAAGGCCACATATCAAAGGTAATAGAAGCCTTCGAAGCCAAATGCCCTGATATGCTGATTATTAGCCATCCTGCTTGGAGGAAGTGACAACACCTCCGGCCAGTGCTGGCATTGTTTCTGACCTCAAAGAGCTTGGGCTCTCACCTCCAGGGGGTCGGGAACAGGCAGGCTAGTTGATACCAGTCAGCTAGCACACCAGAGGCTGGCAGGTTTTCAGGAGAACTTCTAAGGTACTATCTGGGTGCATGTCTTACTCAATCCACTACTGACATCAGTATGGATTTATTAAGACAAGGTATTTGATAGCAAACACCATAGGTTTCAGTGAAGCCATCATGTAGATAGGGAAATCGTAATGACCAGTGCCCAGTACATATACTTAAGATGGCTTCCCTATTCACTTGTACTATTTAGTAATTGCACCAGACAGCACTGGGGCATTTCTGCTCATGCAGATATGACCGCACATGTAATATAATGCACACTGCCTTGTGAATGTAAGGCCTGCTGTAGGGGTGACTTGCATATATTTAATGCAGTGTATGGGGGCATGACACATGGTGTGTGTGCCATGTTGTGTTTGTCTGCACCATTCCATTTGGCTTACAATGGCAGTCTGCATGAGTTTTGGTGGTGGGTCTCTTAGGGTGATAGAATACGTGCTGCAGCCCTTAGGAGCCCTTTTTAGTACCCATGTCCTAAGTACCAGGGGTATTAATTACTAGGGACTTACAGGGGTGCTAAAAGACTTGCCAATTGTGGAACAATTGTACAGTTGCCTTGTTTTTGGGAAAGAACACTGGCACAGGGAACCTAGTTAACAGGGACCTAGTGCACTTCAATAAAAGTTGTATCAAATACCAGGCAACAAATGTGGACAAGCAAGTAAAGAAGCATTGGCATAGCCAATAGGTCTCGCTGTTGGGACCTTATAAGTGTTTAGCCATGCAACACTTGATGTTGTTGCACCACGGATATTCTGCTGGGTAACTAAACACTTTTAAGGTCCCAAAGGTGAAACCTATTGGCTATGCCAATGCTTGTTTTGAAACCCATTGTCCAAAAATTTACAAATCGCTGTTTATCACCTATCACATATACAGTAAAGGGAAAGCTAATGTACACCGAAAATGAAGGATACTAAAAATGCACTGCTTTAATTGGTTTACAGTGCATTAATACAATGTAAATACAATGTATTGGTGTTATGTTTATTGGCACTGGGGTTCCTGCATATGCAGTTTGTAAACAACTGGTGTATGTTTGTATTAGCATGTTGACGACTGTGACACAGGAGCACAGTGCAGTTGCTGTGACAGCAAGGTGACATCAGAGGGAGGAGAAGTGAGCTGGCTAGCCATGGAAGAGCAGTTAAGGAGAGACAGAGAGGATAGTGAGTATTTTAAGAGAGAAAAAAGGAAGAAGGAAAAGAACTGGTACTACTGTGGTATAGCATTCAGAGAGCTTGGCATTAATTCACCCAAAAGTTTAACGGGGTGCATAAAGTACACTGCTTCACTTTTTAAAGTCAGTAAATACTGGTGTGGTTATATTTAAGTGTGGTGGAAGGCAGTAGGATTTTCCCATTTTCTGATGGCTAGGCAATTACTCAATATCTTGCAAGTGCAAAGTGTTGGTAGCTAATGAAAACATTTAGTAAAACATTTTTTTTTAAATATTGCTTGCAAGGTTTTCGTTGCGACAAAACAGGAAAGAGCAGTGAATAGCAAAAGAAGACTGGAATCCTACCTTTCAAAATGTCTATGATAAATGCTCCTTTCCCATTTCTGTCTTTTTCTCACCCCCAGTCTTACCTCCACGATCCCATGATGTTCTTCAACAGCAGGCAAGTGACCTGTAGAAAAGGGCCTAAATGATCCCCTTCCACATAATGATGCGGATGGCGTCCTTATATTTGTGACACAGAAATTAAACTTTCCCGACGGAGATGGACACTTTATGTAGGGAGTTGATTCAATGCAAATGTAAACAAACGATGTGGATGGTGTCTCACTCGATGCACAGGGAAAGAGTGGGGGAGAGAAATGCTTCATTTGCACTCGGAGGGTGGGGGAGGGCTTAAAGCGAATCGGGACGGCATAGCATGAGAGCAGGCGACTTTAAAGCTCTAAGGTGCGCTTCTAGTGCAAATAAAAAATAAAACGACAGCCGTGAAGCACTTGTGTTGTGTGAGAAGCCTGCCCTTATGTTTGTAACACAAAAATGTAACTTTTCCGGCGGAGATGGACACTACATGTAGGGAGTCAATTCAATGTAAATGTAAACAAAAAAGCAAGCAAGAAGCGCAGCAGCGAGACACGCTCTGTGGTGGGGGAGGGGGAGGAGCATTGAAGTGCGTGCTTGGGAGAGAAAGCGGGAGGAAAGCCAGATGGTGCCTGATCATGCGCTGTAAGGGTGCCCGCGAGCAATGCGAGGAATGCGTGTTAGTGTGCACGTAACTGCACACAACTCTAGGCCACACATAAAACTGTGGTCGGCTTTTTAAAGCCCACTCATTAAATGTCTTGCCAGAGTAGCACATGTGCTGGCTCAGGCGAGACCTAAAAAGGGGCATTTTCCTACATTATTGTTTTACAGTATTTTCATTTTTATATATTTGTGGTGGGTTGTGTGGTTTATTGGGTAATTAGATGGGTGGAGTTTTTTAACTATATAATAATGAATACATTGTATTTTAAAATGTATGATAATTTTAACTTTATTAATATTATTTAAAATACATTATTTATATTTTAGATTATTTTTCATTATGTTGCAATTACCTGTGTTTTTATGGTTGTAGGGTCTGCTAAAGATTGAGTGTGGATTTCCATCATATATTTTTTATTCAAATTCGTATTATAAAATGTAATACATCTAAATATTAATACTACAAATATTGAGTTTCATTATCATAATTCTTTTTAATCTGGAGAATTTGATGGATACTTTATTAATAATAAAAAGACTAATTCACATAAATATATTCAGGACGTTAATTATATTGTATTAAATGTATTTGGATTTTTAATGACAAATAGTCATCAAATATATTGATATTGTGTACGTAGTTATATATGATAATTGTATTAAACCTTCTGGGATTCAGAATTACTTCATTTGTTAACTCATATTGTATGTGTATAAATAGTTTATTTCGGCCAATGGTCATAAAAGATTTCATTATAATACATCATTCATAAAATAATCTAAAATATATCCAGCCGAATGTTACTTGATTTCCGTAAAAGGATCAAACAATCACAATAAAACAATTTCATTCAATAAAAAACTTTTTTTGAAGTATACAATGAATAGTTGTCTAATTGTTTATACAGTCCAAGGTAAGTTCCACGATCACAGATATCTTAATCTTTAGTACATAACAGTTTTAACCCCATTCTCTTCCTTATTAGACCCACTATAAACATATATCTTGACAACGCAATGTGGTAGGGTACTTGTTGTCAATACCCTCAGTGCCTCTTTGTGTTTTCTAAATCCAAGCGAATTACATAGTGGTCGGTTCCATTTACTCCTTGTCCTGTCATACGCCGGGCAAAAAAACAGAATATGTGCAATATTTTCGGTGATATTTATAGGCCCTGAAGTGCGTCTAGTGCATATACAGGAGCAATCTTCCTTCCCCCCCAACTTTGCAGTATGGCTCTTGATCTGTAGTATTTTATATCTTAGCTTTAGGTACAGAATTCTTGCAAGAAACGGTTGTATCTGATCAAGGAAATCCTCACGATTCGGCTTTGGCTTAAGAGAAAGGAATTCAGTTGTTAACCTTCCTAATCTTGGATCGCAATGAAGTGTATTGAGTGTGTATTGACAGTAAATACCCTTCAGGTTGCCTGTACAGCTTGGCGTTAAGCTGTGCGGGTTAGTCCAATACGATTCAAGGCCTAACTCTATCAGCCATGTCCGGACAAATCTTAACCATGGAAAGGTAAGACATGTATCAATATCCAATAATTCAGGGGCACCTTCTCTATATACTAGTAATTCCGGCATTGTCCATAGCCGTATCCAGTAGAGCAGTGGGCGTAGGGTTACGAGGTGTCCTATTCGCTTCAGATTCAGGTCGTGGAACATTGGGACAAGTGGTGCTGATTGGGGTAATACCAATATTCTTCTTGCAAATTTGTTTCCCCCGATTGTCAGTTGTTTGATATCACTTATGCCCCATAACTACGATCCATACAGTGCTGCTGCCTGGACCTTACATTTGTATATCTCGAGGGCTGGTGTCACAGATTTACTTGTAGTTGAGCTAAACTTCCTGAAGATAACCCCTGACCCTTGGGCTAACCTTGAAGCTGAGTGGCTAATTTGCTGATTCCAGACTAGTTTTGTTTCTAATAATATGCCCAAGTAAGTACAATTTGTGGTGTATTCTATTTTCTGATTCCTCAGCACGAGGTTCTGTTTGAGGTCCTTTTGTGGGTTTATGGCCATGTACTTAGTTTTATTTGCATTTATTTCTAGACCCTTTTCTGTGCAATATCTATTAAAACCATTCAGCATATTTTGTAATCCCTTTATGGCCTGTGATATCAGAATGGTGTCGTCTGCGAAGAGCAGCGTCGGCACCAAACTCCCATTTAGCTCTGGTGGATCATTTACTTGACCACGTCATTAATATAGAGTGAAAACAGAGTGTGAGCAAGTACGCAACCCTGTTTCACTCCTCTCTCTATTGGGATTGGCTTTGTGAGTTCCCTATTCATACCACAGCGAACTCTAGCGGAGTTCCCATTACGTAACCTTTTTAGCTGCGTGACCAAATTAGGGGGGGGCACCTTGTTTTTCAAGTGACTTCCATAATTAGGGTTCTGGGTATGAGGTCAAAAGCTGCCCTCAGATCAACGAATGCCACATAAATGTGCCCCTTCCTGATTTTAACAGATTTCCAGTTAAAGCACAGGAGTCTGAAAACTTGATCTGTTGGGCTAGTTAGATCTGTATCCTGCCTGATATGGGGACAGTATACTATTAGTCTCTATCCAGTTGTTAAACCCTGTTCAGAAACTGCCTGGCATACATTTTTTGGAGTACGTCTATCAGGCTAATTGGCCTGTAATTCTCGGGGTTTTCTTCCCTTTTTGTGGATAGGGACGATTTCTGCCCCTTTCGACGTTCCCGGTATTAGGGCACCGCTGATATTGCGTTGCTAAGAGCATTGACACATGGGACCCATACCTTTTTGTCATGTTGAAATAAGCCACCAGGGAGTCTATCTAGTCCCGGTGCTTTACCCAGTTTAATGGAGTCTAAAGTGTACTCCGTTTCTTGCATTGAGAAGACGATCACCCCACTGTCTCCCTCTGTGTAATTAGGCCGTCTATCTCTGCTCTGGGCTACAATAGCCCATACACTTGAGTACAATTCAGTAAAATGGTTGGTCCAAGTCACCAAGTCCAGATAGTACAGATAGTGCTCTGTTCTTCGTACTTGGTCCTTCCACCGCCATGCTATAATTTTCCAAAACTCTGCCTGGTTATTTGTTTTTGCTGCCTCCAAAAGATCCAGCCAGCTATTTTCCTCCTAGCTCCGCTTGGCAGCGGCCAATGCTTTCCGGTCTGCATCCCTGACACTTCTCACTGAATCTACACTTCCCTGCTTTATTGATTAAAGTAAAGCTGACTTAGATCTTCTACATTCAGTTGTGTACCATGGGTTTACCTTTAGTCCTGCCCTTGGATTGGGTTTCAAATTCTTCCCTGTTTTTGGTGAGAAGGGGCTCTAGTTTTGAGACCAGGGCAGCATGCATAGACGCTTGACTCTAGATGTACACCCACTATTTCTGCAAAAGTATTATAGATGGTATTCATAATTTCTATGCTACTGTGATCTTCGGCCACCCAATAGATTTTCGGTTCTTCCCTACTAAGGGCTGCACATCATGTATACCGGTATTTAATTGGTCATACCTTGCTAAATGGCCTATTCTATTACTTCCAAACATAATGGTAGGTGATTACTGTCATCCCTCATTTCTATTTAAAACTTACTATTCTGCTCCAGCTATGGATGCTATGCATTATACAGTTGATTCTCGACTGTGTGCTGCCACGATTGAAAGTATTGAGAGAGGCAGTTTCGTTCCCATTATTGAGAACCCTTCCATTACATGCCTTTAGATGGTATTCTACTATTAACTGTATTATCTGTAGCGCTATATTAGTGCAAGGTTTAGAAGGCCCAGCCACTAGTTGAGGTAGGCCTAGGGCCGTATCTTCTCCTTCTGTGTCACTTTCTAATTCAATTAGTGGCTCGTAGGCACAATTAAAATCCACACATACAATTACACTGTCACTTGGGTCTACGAGATGCAGAGAATTGCTTAGTGTGTTGATAATCTCAGAATTTAATGTTTGCCTTGTTGGTCTATTATAGATGTTAAACAACTATAGTTTTTCATTATTATATTTTAAATATATCGCCAACAGGTATAAGGAATCTATACTAAGGTTTATGGATCGTGTCCCCAATGTAATTTTAATCCATATTACTAGGCCCACCCGATGGTCTCCCTCTCTGCATGGAAATTGCATCCTTATAAAATGTTTTTATAACCCAATTCATGTGGAGGTATCAATAGCCATGTCCCTTGGAAGAGACAGATATCAAATCTGTCAATGTAGTTATGCTAATCAGGATCTTCAAGCTTCTGTTTTAGGCCCGCTTTGATCTAGGATACTATAGCTATACTTTCTTGACCTATTGCGATAGTTTTAACTGTTTGGGTATTAGAATCTGTGGTCGAATACACACCCTCGCATCTTGGAGTCCCCTCCAGCTTATTTAAGTTGTTTAGATAACTAACACAACTCCTTGTCTATATAGCCGTTTGAAAGCCACTAGCATGTGATTTGGGCAGTGATCGTTGGAATTCTTTATTCAGTCTGGTATCACTCTGAGTTAGTAGAGGGGGTTGAGATCTAATGCATCAGTGAGTTTCCTCCAAGATTCAATCATTTTTATCAAGGCTAGAACTACCAGGTCTTCTATCTTGTATTGTAGTGGCTGGGCAGACATGTGGGGGATAGAGCATCTCAATTGGATCGACGAGGAGTCTGGAGAGCAGGTGCATATTTCCAGAGTGAGCAAGATGTCTTCCAATGCTGGCTCTGTTAGTGTCAACTGTATACAGTCTACTGTTTACCTAATCAAGTACACCTGCGTGGCCCGATAATAACCTCTCGGATCATTGAGCGACAACTCCTGACATGGCGAATCCAGTGGATCGTTTTGTTAATCAGGGAGTCTTCCCCCTCTAATCCCTGCCTTGCACTTAGTTTTGGAACATTTGCCATAATGATTTTATTTGCTGACGACATTCGAGTACATTGTGTATATACTGGATAGTTCTTACTATGCTGAGGGGGTAACAGATTTTGAGACAGATTGCGAATCCTCTGGTGATTAGATGTATCAGGTACACCTGCTCATGTAGAATAGTGATTAGCATAATTCCCATTTAGATCAGAAGGGGGTTTTGATTAGAATGAGCACCAGTTGCTGGGATTATTTGAGGGTGCCGGTGAAGGTGATTTGCCCTCTGGATGGTGTTTACTTTATATGGCTGAGGTTGGTTACTCGTGTCTTGTGATACCGCTTGAGATTGCTGTGCTATAACACATGACTCTTGTGTAATCGGAGGTTTGGGAGACAAACGATGTTGGAGTATTGTTTTAACTAGTGTGGTAAGACCCGCAATCATCGTTCTCAAAGACCCTAATTATATGTATTGCAAAGTCCTTTTAAAACCATACAGGATAAAACATAAATTTCATGTACAGGCAGGAAATTCATAAAATCAAGCTAGAGTCAATAAGTTCCAAGTCTGTAGCTTGCTGCTAGTTATCACAGGAATGGATAGTACAGTTGGAAGGTAACGACTAATCCAGCTTACAGATTCCAAAAGGAATATAATTAAAACATTCTTACCCACTTGCACCATTTACTTTTGTGCTATGACACAGCCAAGGGAGGTAGGGCTGCCCTGCGGCTCAGACTGCCTCTGACGGGCGCAGACGGGACCGCCCTTGGTCAGGGCTTCGCCCGGGCACAGCCCGGGTTCGGCCGCGTGCATCCCGCAATGTGCCTCCTGGTGCGGTTTGCTGACTTTAGTGGCCGAGCGCCGCTGTAAGACAAGGCAGGCTGGTCTTTGTGGTCCACCCTGGACCAGGAAACAGGCAGCGGCAACAACCAGCAAGATTCTCATATTGTATTTATATTTTTAAGTTTATAAAAATTATCACTATATATAAAATAATGTTTTTTAGAAAGTTAAAGTACTAAGAATATTATTTATATATAATGGTAATTTGTATAAATATATGTATAAAATGAATATTCTAACTCCAAAAACAACTATACAACTATATGCACTTTCTCAAAGTTAGTTGTGCTGTAGTTAGAATTGTAATTCTGGCTCCCCCTCCATCCTAAATATATGTACTTTATTGAATGTTAGTAGGACTGGAGTTAGAATATTTAATTTTCCCCCATCAAATAATGTGCACTTTGCCCAGTGTTTCTGGGACTGGACATAGAAAATGATATCTGATTCCCACATATATGGGCTTTCATCATTGTTTCCTGGACCCAAATTAGACTACCCAAGCCCGCCACTAAATATTTAAAGTTTCCAACAGTTTGTAAGACTAAAGTTAGAATAGCAAAACTGCTCCAATCCCAGTTAGATACACTTTGTCAAGTGCTCCCGGCACTGGAGTTAGAATAGTAAATTTGACTCACAACCCCCTTTATATTTGCCCTTTCCACAATATTTATAGGACTAGAGTTAGAATAGCAAATCTGGCACCCAGTCGGGAAATAAATGCATTTCCCCAGTGTTAGTAGGACTGAAGTTAGAATAGTATATCTCGTCCCTGTCACCCAAATAAGTGGCCAATAAAAGTTGAGCTTGTGTTCAAATAGTAAATCTGACCTCCCCCAGTTATATAAACTCTCCCCAATGTTTATGGCACTGGAGTTAGAATATGAAACATTACCTCCCCAATTGTATGCCCTTTCTCTAATAGTTGTGGGGTGAAATGCACAATAGTTAATCTGCCCCCACCAAAAATTGATTTATATATATATTTGTATAATGTTTGTAAAAGCGTAATTTAAAAGGAATCTTTTTTAAATAATATTATCTATTGATTATTGACCTTTATAATTACTTTGAAAATATTTAGGTAATTTATTTTACAAAAATTTTAGATCATTAACTATTATTAAAGATATATTTTAAATATTTGAATTATATTTTAGAACACTATAGTTTGCAGTCTTTTTTGTTACTTTTGATGAAATACTTTGGTATTGTACGAGATATTTCTACACCTTCTATATTACTGACAATAGATATTTTGATAGTACATAATTTGGTCATTTTTATTGTAAGTATAGAATTCGACAATTTGGTAGTAGTTATGTTGACGGGGGGCTTGGGGGGGGGCAGCCGACCCCTGGGAGGTCCCCCCCCCCGGGCTGTTTGGGAGGGGCGTGTGGGAGCCATTTTGGAGCAGGCTATTGTTTGGGCTGGTTTTGGGCTTCTTTTTAGTTTTGGAGGAGCCCAGCCTATAAGGGTCGTGGGCTCCTCCTCCCGGCCACCATTTTAGGCTTAGGTGACCTGGTGGCCGGGTGTTAGTATAGTGAATTTTTTGTCACAGTTAGGTTTTCTTCTTAGCTTCTCTTTTTCAAATGGCAGCCGAGGACTATCGTGTCCTGGAAGCGATCCGCCTCCTTAGCGAGGCGGGCCGCCTGGATTTGGTTATTGGTGAGCGGCAGGTCGAGCAGCAGCGGCCCCCGCGACGTGCGTCAGCGGGAGTGTCGGCCGTGGTGGCGGCGTGTTTGTCTCCGAAGCATCGCCGTAATGAGGCGGTGAGTGAAAGGGGCAGCTCGCGTTCTCGCAGAGCAGCCCCGGCGGTCAAAGCGCAGCGGGGGAGGGGCTCGGGGCTCTCTGAGCCCGCTAGTGCGGGCGGTTTTGCAGCAGGGGAGCTGGCGGTCGGGGAAATCATGCAGGCGGCGCCGGTTGAAGTACCGGTGTCCGCCTTTCGGGAGCGAGCTGCTTCAGCTCCTTCGCAGCAAGGTCGCAGGGCCTCTGTGCAATGTGGGGGTACGCGGCGCTCTGCCTCGACCTCTGCAGTGGCGGTTGGTGACGTCGCTGTGGGGGGAGGGGTAGAGGCCCCATTGGAGCGCGGGCCGCTTTCTATTTTACCTATACAGAGCTGGCATGGTGAGAAGGGGCATGGAGCGGTGGTTCCTGGACAGGTTGTTTTTTCTCAGGATGTTTTGCAAGCGCAGGGGACGGCAAGGGGAGGGTTTGTATTGACTCCTCCTCTGCCCCATAAAGTTTCTTTTTCAGCTGCTCAGGAGGCTGGTTCTTCTTTAGAGGGAGTTGGTGTGGCAGGTTTATCCGGGGTGCATTTTAGCCCCTTATTGTTTTCTCCTCCTTTATCTGTTGGGAGGGAGGTTGTTTCAGTATGCAGTGGTTCTGTGGGTGAGGGGGAGTGGGCGCAGACTGGGGGGCAGGATGTTTCCCCCTTTTTGCAATCAGTTTTAGGTGGTGAGGTATTTGTTTTTCCTCAGGTTCCTTCTTGTTCTGTGTCAGACAAGGGTTTGGTGGGTTCTGATACAGTGTTGGGGTCCGTGGGTGGGGATCCCCCGGGGGTTAGGGTTTGGTCTTGGGGGGGTCTGGATATTTTTCCCTCTTGGGCAGAAGGGCTGCGTGATGCCGCTCAGTTTGGTAATGCTGAGTCTCGGTGTGCAGAGGGTACGAGGTCTGGCGTTGTGCAATTCCCGGGTTTACGGGTTGGTGGACAGAATAGGGCGTCGGGTTCTTTGGAGGGGGCGCAACGGGATGGCATGGCTTTGGGTTCTCAGGTACAGGGTCCAGCGTCGGTTATGGTTCAGTCTATGCTGGAATGCAGCAGTGATGAGGAGGTTTGTTCCCCTTCTCCCCCTCCGCCTCGTTTGAGCGCGGTTCTTAAGAATAAGCGGCCTGTTTCAGTTGATTTTCAGGAGGGCAGACAGAGTTTTGACGGGGCAGCGGGGGATGTGTGCCCAGCTGCTGGTTATTTAGGTGGTTTTAACCCTGGCACATCAGTCCGGCCTTTTTCTTTTCAGGTTAGGGAGCGGTCTGGAGCAGCGGACTTGGTAGGGCGGAAGGCAGCCCATTTGCGCCAAGGTGAAAAGAGGGTGGAGCCTTGCGCGGCACGTCCCGTCACAACGAGGGATCCCGTCGTGGCCAGTAAAAGCAGGTTCAGCGCGACCTCAGTGGCCCCAACAAGGGATGGCGGCGCAGCCAGTGTAAGTAGGTCAAGCGCGATCTCCCTGGCTCCACCGAGGGATTCCAGCGCAGTTGCCAAGAGCAGGTCAAGCGCAACTTCTCTTGCTCCGCACGGTCTTACAAATTTGATGACGGAGAATGTTGTTGTGAGTGGTGTTAGTAGTGGGGCGTACCGGCGAGTACAGTCGGCTTCCCCGCCTCGCTCACATCTAAGGGTTGGTAAGGCCCGTGATCGTTCGCAGACCCTTGATAGGGTCCGGAAGGAGGTGGTGTTGCCTGCTCCTCCCCAGTTGGATGAATCGTTAATTCTTGACTACGATGAAGATAGTCCTGAGGAGGGTGAAGTGCGGGATACTGTGTCCGGGGGGGGGACATTTTCATGTATCTCTTAGTTCTTCACAGGCACCGGTGGTGCGTGCTAGAGCGGAATTGTCCAGACCACGAGCGCTCGGCCCCTCAGTGAGGGCTCATCGGACGGCAGTTGACGTTTCGCAGGTGGAGTGGAGAGCGGAGCCGAGTCAGCCTCCTTTGTTACGTCCAGGTGAGAATGTGGAGCCTCCGGCTAAAATGGTGTCTGTGGGGTCTGGGGAGGATTTAGTCTCTACAGGGTCTGAGGGTAGGTTACATAAGGGCCGCTATGTTAAGGACCAGAGTGTGGGTACTGAGGGAGCTGCCAAGGTTGTGGCGGCTAAGGTTGACAGTGGGACTTCTACAGTCGCAGTTGACACAGGTAAGGTTTTGCATAGTAAAGAGTTGAAAATTAAGAAGTTGCCCTATATGGGCGTCACTAAGCCATTGGGAGCTCATTTAATGTTGAGCACTAAGGAGAAAATATGGAATGGTGAGTTTGTGGAACTCTTAAAGTTATTACATAGGGAAGTGCGTGCTAAAGAGGGTTCCAAGGAGGAGGAATACGAATTAGCTAAGCGCCCTAAAGTCCCATTGACCATCGAGAATTGGACGGCGGCGTTTTTAATATACGCCAGTGTATACTGTGAGAAGTTCCCTGAGCGCTGCGTTTCACTGTTCAAATACATGGATGTGATTCGTAAGGCTCAAATCACGAGAAATGACTTTGCTTGGGCGCAATATGATGAGGAGTTTAGGGCGCGTATGGCTTGGGATCCTGAGGCGAAATGGGGGGAATTAGACACAGACCTTTGGCAACACACTATGGGTGCGTCCACTAGTGGTAAAACAATCTTTACGGCCAGTGGTTTGCCTTTACTTTACCGCCCCTTTCAGGCGCGACCCACCCGGGGAGGGGTGGGGACAGGTACATCAGCACAGGCTAATGTTGGGACCTGCTGGGATTTCAATCGAGGGATATGCACTAGAGAGTTTTGTAAGTTCCGACATGAATGTTCGCAGTGTGGGAAGAAGAGCCACCCTCTGTCAAGATGTTGGGGACTCAGACCTCCGGGTGGGCAACAGTGGTCATAGCAGGGTGCAACACATCATGCCACGCCACAGACACCTCAGGCTCCCAGGGGAGGGAGAGGTTCATCAGGTGTTGGGCCCAAAGGCTCATACACCGGTTAATGTGCTACATTTGTCTGAGGCGCTACAAGGTTATGGGTCTGCTGAGCTGAGAGAGTTTTTGGTGTCTGGTTTCAGAGATGGTTTTCATCTCGGTTATGTGGGGCCTCGTGTGAGGAGGTGGTCGAAGAATCTTAAGTCAGCGGGTGACCATAAGGATATTGTCCAGGAGAAGTTGAACAAGGAAGTGTGTGAAGGCAGAATGGCAGGTCCTTTTGATGATTGGCCTTTGGAGAACTTAATTATTTCACCAATTGGAGTGGTTCCCAAAAAAGACCCGGGGCAGTTTAGGCTTATCCAACACTTGTCGTGGCCAGAGGGTAGTTCTGTGAATGACTTTATTGATGACGAAGCGGCCTCTGTCTCCTATTCTTCTGTTGATGTGGCCATGTCTTTGGTAGTGGCTGCGGGCCCTTCTGCTTTGATGGCAAAATGCGATATTAAATCCGCATTTCGACTGCTTCCAGTCCATCCTGAAGATTGGCCGCTTCTGGGTATCCAATTCCTTGGGAAGTGGTACGTGGACAAAGCATTGCCAATGGGCTGCTCCATGTCATGTGCGTTGTTTGAAACGTTCAGTACGTTTTTACAATGGTTCTTCACACAGGAATCTGGTCACACTTTGGTCACACATTATCTGGACGATTTCTTTTTTGTGGGTGCTGCTGATTCTTTAGACTGCCAGAATGCTTTGGTTATGTTCCAGACACTTATGGTCCATTTGGGTGTTCCTTTGGCTCCAGAGAAGACCATGGGTCCTTGCGCGACCATGTCTTTTTTGGGCATAGAGATTGACTCTCAGTCCATGCAAGCCCGTTTACCCCTTGATAAGAAACAGAACATTTGGTTTCTGGAATAGTGGTAGTTTGTACTAGGTTAAAAGCGCCACTGGGAGATGTGCACTTTCCTTATATATAATTGAGCAATAATTGATAACGGTGCTAAAAGGAGAAGAGAACCACTTTCCCTCTTCTAGTCAGGCGATGCCACAAAAGTTTGTTACTCCCTAGCACACGTTTAGTATTGTAAATGGTTGTTAAATACAAGTGTTTTCACAGTTCAATTCATACAACATAAAATAAATTTCTTATACTCTTACACGAAGCAGAAGGGACGAATCTCAATCCCGCTAAGAAAACAACTAAAAGCTTGCAGAGAGTGAACCATGATTTGAAGTTCACATCAATGAAGCTGGAATAATAAGAAAAACGACATCAATACCAGAACCCCATTGAGGGTTGGAAGTATCACCTCAATCTACAACGAACTTCAACAACGGAGAATAGCCTTGAAAAAGTCGGGGGTTACATTCCCCAGAACGACGAAACACGTGTCGGCTGTGACATCTCCATCAATAAAGAACAACAAAACCCTGAACAAAAGGATTTAGAAATTTATTTTATGTTGTATGAATTGAACTGTGAAAACACTTGTATTTAAGAAACAGAACATGTTGGAGTTGGTGGAGAAAATGTTACCTAGAGAGAAAGTCATGGTGCGGGAGGTTCAAGTCTTACTGGGTCACCTTAATTTTGCATGTCGGGTGGTCCGGGCGGGCAGGACTTTCTGTAGGCGTCTAGGCAGGGCTCTGTCTGGTTGTTACTTGCCACATCACCGGGTTCGGCTGTCAGCGGGTGTCAAAGAGGATTTGCGTATGTGGGTCACCTTTCTGCATTCCTTCAATGGTGTTCCTCTATACAGGGAGGTTGATTGGATTTGGGATGTGCAGATATTTTCTGATGCGGCTGGTAGTGAGGGTTTTGGCTTGTATTGGCAAGGAAGATGGTGTGCTCAGCAGTGGCCCGAGGATTGGAAGAATGGTGGCCGGAGCATTGCCTTTTTGGAACTGTTTCCGGTTGTTGTGGCAGTTACGCTGTGGGGCCAGGATTTAGCTCACAAGAAGGTTCTTTTCAGGATTGACAATCTGGCTGTGGTGCAGGTGATCAATAGACAATCTGCGAAGGATGTGCAAGTTCTGAAATTGCTCAGGGTCTTTGTGTTGGGATGCCTGAGATTTGATATTTGCTTTAGGGCCCTGCACATTCCTGGTATGGACAATGACATTGCGGATGCTTTGTCTCGTTCACAGTGGGAGAGATTCCGTGGGCTAGCTTTGGAGGCAGACGAGACGCCGACTCCCATGCCGGAACATCTGTGGACGGTAGGCAACACAGGGTCTTTCAGCTGGTGGTAGGGTCATTGGCACCTTCTACAAGAACAGCTTATGAGTTGGCGTGGAAAGACTTTTTGGCTTCTGGAGCTATCAAGAGGGAACTGCCGTGGCAAAGATCAGAGGATGTGGTTCAGTTTATTTTGTGTTTAATGGATAACGGTTGTCATGTATTCCTATAGGTTCTGAATCGATCCCCCTATTCCTGACCCTATTCTAGTTAAACAAACCAACAGGTTAACTAGCAGTCAGCCCATGAGGCAGAAAACCCCCATGATGCAGATACCGTTATCTGACGCAGTCACACTACGGCACAGGAACGTGTTATCTGATTAAGTCATAACGCTTGCGATCTAATTAGACAAGCGATATTCCTCCAGCCCCTGCTAAGGCATACGGAGTTCTCATAACAAATCAAACCTATGACAACCTGGGCAAAACCCTGCGGCCATTGTTTTGATTTCACCGAGAACTTCAGTAAAAGAATGTGCTAACGAGCAAGTCGTATGACATCCTTATTGACGTATCTATGTCCATCCTTACGTCAATCTCGGCACCTTAAAGGTATAAATATTACCGATCTTGCCCTATGCAAACACACGCGTGGTGACGAGACGGAGCAGCCATACTTGCCGAAGCCAAGAGCAGAGCAGACCCCGCTGGCAGCAGCCCCGCCTTCCTGACGCGCTGAGAGACGCGCTGCTTTCTCCTGCCGAGAATCCAGCACCGGCGTTTCTGGGCAGCCCTCACAGGCAGCCTGGAATATCGAGACCAGAGAGAGAGATACCATTCCTCATTCATCCTAACTTCCAGGTACAGAACTGAATAACCCCTCACAGAGAATTCTTTAGTTATTCACTTGGCAAAAACAAACTTAACTTAAACTGTAACTTTCTATTCCCGCCCACGTATTAGACTTAGGTCAGGTACACGGGGTAGGCGTATCTAGAAACACCAGTTGAGTACGTTTAGTCAAATGTAGATGTGTATGTAATATATTTAATTCATTTTAAAACATCTTATGGCTTAGAAACCATATCAATGTT
This sequence comes from Lissotriton helveticus, assembly GCF_964261635.1. NCBI lineage: Eukaryota > Metazoa > Chordata > Amphibia > Caudata > Salamandridae > Lissotriton > Lissotriton helveticus. The sequence goes on along the minus strand of NC_136063.1, from coordinate 1,945,767,743 downwards.
TTTACAGTATTATTTTATACTATTGCTTTTAATGTATGCACTTTACTTAGCTATAAGTATTGCAATAATATCGATCCATTTCTCTTGTATGAGAAAAGAGACTGATCAATAAATAACACCTTTTTATTGAACACGCCCGTCTCTTCCTTTTCTCTACAATCTGATGAGACTAAGAATGCACGTACTGACTGAGTAAAATAGTTTGCCTTTTGTTCACACGACTCTCGAGATTTACTCTTGATTAGGGGAGAGCAAAGTTGTCATGTTCTATGGTTGTCAGAAACTAAATCCCTTCTTGTCTAATCAGGGAAGTTAAGTCCTCCTTGAACATTCGAGAAAGTTTCTAGTGAACTCTGAGCTAAGCTGGCAAACCCAAAACTTTAAGTCTAGTATCGACAGTAGTAGACCTAGTTAACGTCTGGCCTAGGCCTTTACTGCTGTAGGTATTATTCCAATGCGCAGAGCCTATTGGGATGATAGGAACTACACTACATGGCGCCCAACGTGTTTGGAAAGGGCGATAAAACTAACGTAAGACATTTAGAGTAACTCAGTCGTGCTTTCTCACTCAGACCCCTTTTCCCAAATACTCCAAAGACGTCTGGAGTGGGTGAAAGGTTATATCCGCCAGACCTCGCAGGAGTGAACTCCTATGTATGGTTCTTGGTATAGTCAACGCTGAAGGATAAACAGTTCCTAAATATTGTGCATCTAATCTTTGTTTCCATAAGAAACCTGATCTGCAAACAAAAGAAATAACCTTCAGGACAGTAAAATGTCAGACAATGAAGAAGAAAGAGAGGCAGTTAGATTAGCAGCTGAACTCGCAGCGGCTGATGCTGCAGCACTAGATGCGGACGGGGATATAATACTCATCCCGGTCATCAAAAGGAGATCTATAACCCTGAAACTTATAGAAAATGGACTGACACCTAGAGGTGGCACAGTCATATTCGTAATTGAGGCACACGAATATCGGCAGACAGAGGTATACTATTCATGGATACATTTTCCAGCAGCAAATGCTGTAACAAAGTACTTCCACTATTACAAAATAGAGGAACCTCCTAATGAGTACACTCCTTTCGAGGAGGTGGAAGTACCACTCAAATTCCAAGAGCATTTGCTCTTATTTGATGGCGCCCTAAAACATAACAATCACATCACCAGGCTCGGTCCTTTAGGTAGACCAGGAGCAACGTGGCCGGTCCTAGCCGGATACACACCACATCCAGACATCAATGGGATGTCTGTAGCAGAGCTGTTAACACAGCTAAAACAATTAATAAAAATTCATAGACAATTAGTTCAGTATGTGATGCGGACTTCAACAATTCAGCCAGAGATTAAACTTCCACAGCTGACCCCTCACCAGGGGAACACAAATAAAATTACACCACAGAACATCCAATCCTGCCTAGGTAAAGTACCGGCTAAACGGGAACAAATACCATTCTGGTTGGCACAGAAAATTACCCAAATAGAGGCGGTGTTTCCTGACACCACCCCGCTAGAAAAGCACAGGATTCTGACTATCTGTCTCCCAATGGGAATCGCACCACACATAGAGGACTGTGACACTTGGGGTACAGTCTTTGCTTCCATCTACACAAAAACGCACAGTGTTCCATCCATTTCGGTAATACCAGATGTGCTAAAACAAATTCAAGATGAATATGGTCCTGAACCCGCTTTAACTCTTGGTATGAAATTACTAAAAGACTTCAAGCAGGTCTCGGCTATACTATTAGCCAACATAAAAGGAGAAGCAGCAAACGTGGCGATCCGCCAGAGGTTAAAAGAGACAGATATAGCAGACCAACCAGCTGAAATTGCCAGAATCATAGAAAAATCCTATGAGGAACTAGGTAGAGATAGTTTAGGTGGAATACCAGTAAAACCACAACTGACTGAAAGTCCAGAAAAAATATTTTTTAATAATAATTCACCAAAAAAGAACTGGGATGGAAACAAACAATCCAATCCTAAAGAAAAGAAATTCCAGTCCAGAGGAAGGTCTCCTAGGCGAAGAGAGAAATCTCCGAACCAAAGACACAGGTCACCCCAGAGTGACCCCTCTGGGAGAAGATATAACCTTAGAAATAGGGATAATATAAAAAAGCCTGATAGATATCAAGACATTGATACACGTCCCTCTCAATCTTTTCAGACTTCCTCGCAGAAATCGGAAAGAAGAGGACGATCAGAACAAAGAGAAGAGCACACCAAGTCCAAAGACAAGGAACCTGCTCAGCTAAAAAAGAAATTACAATTTCCAAAAAAGAAGGTAGCCAGTATCAAGGTAGTTAACAATGCCGAGAATACTGAGGACACAACTGAAAAACGGAGAGTGGGCTCAGACAATGCTAGACAGTGCAGCAGAAGTGAGCATAGCTCGCAAAGTCCTTATGAATCATCTGGAGACAGTGGACACAAATGAATATCTTCAAGTGGAAACTGCGGACACCAGAGTTAGCAAACCTCACAAAATATACGAAATAACATTGCGTATAGAGGGGGATAAGACTAGGAAAATAAGGGGACTATTTTGGGATAATCTCTCCAAGGGCTATGATATCCTTCTAGCTGAAAAAGACTGGCCACCAGAGTTTGTCAGGGAGTGCCCTCATGGCGAAGAAGTAATTATGCCTGCCTTCTCAAATCAAATTCCAATTCATAAAAAATACACACTTGCTAGAAAGTGGGCAGTGGCTTTAGCTCCTGCTTTATATAAAAATCACGTGGGATGGGATGAGGATTCTCCTCCTCACAAAATCCAGTTAAAATCACAACCAACTGCACAAAGGCAGTACCCAATTAAGCAAGAAGCTAAAAAACAGGTAAATGAAATACTAGATCAGCTAGAATACCAGGGGGTGATTGAAACTTGCACCTCACAAATGAACAACCCTTTGTTTCCGGTCTCCAAACCAGACAATTCATATCGTCTAGTTTTGGATTACCGACACCTTAACACATGTTGCAAAACTTTTGCAGTGCAAAACTCACATAGTGCTGCACTAATGAATAACATAGTGCGCAAAAAATACAAAACAACATTAGACATCTCTAACGGATTCTTTTGTCAAAACATAGCACCAGAGAGCAGATATTTAACTGCATTCTCAATAAATGGCACTCAAAAACAATTCTGTCGGTTAGCCCAGGGGTACAAGAACAGCCCGGGGGTATTCTCAGCGAGAGTAACAGAATTACTACAACTATATGATGATGAAGCATTATCTTATGTCGATGACATTTACTTAACAGATGATGACTTGGAGACTCACTTGAAGAGAGTGAACACCATAATACTTGGGTTCGCAGCAGAGGGTTACAAATTCAACTTTAAAAAATCCAGAATTGCCCATCTGAAAGTCCTGTTCGTAGGATATGAATTATCAAATGTAGCCTGGCTTACAATCTTCTAGAACTAGGAGAAATGAAAAATTTAGAATATGAAAAAACATACCCTCTGCCAATCGACATTCTGCCTTTACGACATTACGCCTGTGTAATCTATACAGACGGACATGCTCAACCTCCCGTTTGGGGAGAACAGGCATACAACCCCACATGTGAGATTACAAAAGAAGTGTGGCGCGGAGGTAAACTAAAACCTCTATTAACAAAGACACACTCAGTAGAAACTAATTCAGAACAACAAACTGAAATATTAGCATTGAAAATGGCGCTAGATAATGCGGATCGCGAATTCCCGACACTTATAGTGTCAGATTCATATTACTGCGTCAAATCATATAACAAGGATTTGCAGACATGGATTCGAAACGGTTACAAAGATGACACAGATGCACCAATAAAGCAGAAACTGCTCTGGGAACAAATAGCTCTTTTACAAAAAGAACTACCAAAGACTCACGTGACACACTCACTGAGTCATCAGCGTGATGGCGTTCACGTTGCAGGGAATTCATTGGCTGAAACAGCCACAGCGGCAGCCACTAAAGCGGCTCCCGTAGATCGAAAAAAGCGTACATTAAAACACATTGACGGTGAAACAGTGCTGGCAGTGAAAACGTCATCAAAAGGCGACTGCTCAGCGTTACCGATCAACTATCCACTCAATTATACATACATAATAGATGCAAACTCCGTCCCTTTTGCTCGAATCCCTGGAGTGGGGGATAGGGTGATTCCAAACATGGACAGGAGAAACTTGTTAATCGCAGACGCACATATGGGCGAGGGTCTCAGACACCTAAAAATAAAAGATTCTCTGGAAGAATTACAATCACGGTACTGGTGGCCAGGCATGAGTCTGTGTCACACCATGTTTGTAAAAAACTGCCCAAACTGCAACAGAGATCGCAGTGGGGAGAGAAACAGTTTAATACCTCGTCGGTTTACTCCAGGAAAAATCAGGAGTAAAAAGGAAGGGTTGCGATTAACATATACAGGCTAGTTCCACTTATAATGTAGATCACCAGCACTCGGCTGACGTCCGGACATTAGTCTAAATGGCATATACGCTAAGAGCATGCTATGTTTGACCATTGTCTCCACTCTAGCCCTCAAGCCTGGGGGGAAACATGGCCAAATGAGCATAGTCCAGCGGGAATCTTCTCACTTCCTTCCTGAGGGTACGGGATGGTGTAAAGAAAAAACCAAGGCATAAAGCAATCTATAACGGAAAGGATATTAGGTTCGGGAGCTGGGTGGGTCAAACATCTAATAAGTGTCCAACGTAGTCTCAATAACTTGCCAAGAAATTCTCTGAAGGGATTCAGTGCGTACGAATTATTATTTGGAACTAGGATGATGATCTCTGACATTGATAGTCAGACTTCAGTGGTGAAAGAAAAAAGCTTTGATATCAAAGACCGTTTGGCTATTTTGCAGGACTTAAACAAAACAAGAAAAGACCTGAGCAACATAAAGTTGAAACAACAGCCAACAACCACTGAAGAACCACCACCTGTCCCAGCAAGACCTGTCTGGATTCCAAAAGTCGGGGATCTAGTCAGGGAAAAGATCGCGGTAAAGAAGGAATTTGGGCCTTCTTACAGAAAATCAGTTCCTGTCTTGTCTGTCAACGGGACAAGATCAGTTGTACTACCGCCACTTGCTGGTAAAAAGGAGAACCGAGTTGTATCCATCGACCTGGTAAAACCACAACATGTGGCCGATAACAAACAGTAGGCCAAGTGGACTCCCAATAAGTAGCAGAACACCAAGGTTTGCTACCAGTACAGAGGTCCTAACGAAGAGGCTCATCACATTCGAAACGCCTACAGAAGAACAACAAGGACTATGCAGCAATGCAATAGAACTCAGACCTCTGAAAACCCAAATAAAAACATTTAGCAGAGACACACCAATCTATAATGAAGTACCAAGTGAAAATGCAAGAAACAGAAATCCTGAACCAATTGGAACAATTGACAGAACTGCATCCGGCTACTTCATAAACTTCGATGATTCCTCTGAAGGCTTCAGTGAATCAAAGACACAGCCATCATCAAAAACCTTTAAAGCTAAAGCTAAGGAACTTTTGAAACAACTGAAAGAAACATATCTGATTTCTCCATGGATTGAATTTTGGGTGGGTTTTGGTGCATTTATCCTCATACTTTGGCTCATCATGATACTAACATTGGGACGCTTCATTGAGGGAAAATATGCTAAAATGGACACAGCAAGTCAGAAAATCAACTTGATCCTCAAACCACACACATCTTCACACGTCGAGAAAAGAGAACTTTCTTCAGCCAACTTCACAGCCAATCCGATACCTGGTGGGGTAGCCTGGGACAACACTGACTATGAAATTTATGGTCCGGTCGAGATCCTGAAATATCCACACCAAATTAAGATCTCCTTGAGTGACTTTGCAAAACCAAACTCATTTGCTGATGATTGGGACTTCGAAAGCATTAATAATATGATGTCTGACTTAGTAATGTCTGCTAAATTTACCAAACATGATTATTTGCAGGGTTCTACAAATTATGATAGTATGTATTGCTATGCCCACTATGGTAACCAGTTTTTACATAGATCTGCACAACCTAGAAATGTTTTAAATTATAATCAATGGGAACATTGTGCAACACCTCCAAAAGGGAGCTCAAGAACCGTTTACGACAAATATTCATATTTTCAGGTTTTAACACAAGTAATGCTGAAACATTTTATTTTAAATTGTCAAACAAAACAGCGACCAAGACCATGATAACCAACACAAAATTGTTATATTCAGACTCATTCTTTGAAAAAATGAATACTTTTGGATTTGATTATTGGGACAAAAATGTTGAATTGAAAAGTGTTTGGGGTACAAAAGAATGGCAAGTACAGGGTATAGAAGCTTTGTTTAGAGCCTGCATGATCCCAGAACAAATGATATTTTTAAATGACACTGTTCAACAAACCACCTGTCTTGGCCTAGCCAAAATCAAAGATTTAAATAAACCGTCTATTCCAAAGCCAACAATGTTTAGCAATAACTCTGATACAGATGAAGAGATAGACGTAAACCATATATTAAACCAAAACAGAACACATCCTGATTGGAAACAGTGGTTGATCTGGCCCACAGATACTAATAACTGTCAAGACAGATTCCTGAACAAAACACAGGGGTTCAAAATGACCAGGCCAGACCCTAGATATCCTCAAAGACATCACCCAGGGATAATAACAACCTACAGTGTGGGCAAATTATGCCTTCAGTGGCTACAAACTTCCACACTGGCAGAAATTAAGCAACACCTAACTTTACTTACTGATGGTGCTGACTTGCGTGATTTTACTTTGGGACCACGCAAACAGCGTCAAAAGCGTTTCATAGCAGCCTCTGTATATGCAGCATACAATGAGGCCTGGAAGGTTACTCAAATTGAAACAGCAGAGAGAATACGGGAAATTGACCGTATTAATTTGGAAAAATCACTTTCTGTAGTGGACAATGGGTTAATGACTCTGTCCTCCAGAATTTTTTCTTTGGACAGCATTGTGTCTTCAGCAATCGATATATTATCGCAAGACTTACTGTTATTACAACACGGTCAGTCACAATTGCGTTCTATTGTACAGCTTGGCTGGACGTTACAAAATCTGCGTTCAGGCTATGTGCCTTGGCGTCTAATCAACACAACGTCATTATTCCAAATCTTTAACCTTACTGATAGACAAATCAGTATGGCACAAAAGGGTGCTGATTATACAATCTTGAGCATTGAAAAACTCGAAAGATTACCAGTGACAATGTCAGAACGACCTGTCAGTGAATGGATAATACATGGGATAATAAATATTCCAATCTCAACCTTCAGGTTTCAATACTGCCAAAAATATATACAGGCTGGCATGTACGAGAAATTGGGAAAGGGGTACCTTAAAACAACATGGAACCTGCCCTATTCACATGCATGTGTCAGTAATAAAGGACAGAAAGTGTTTCTTAGTGGCAACAATTGTGCGATGTCACTAAGTGGCACACTTCTGTGTAACGGAATTAGTTTGCATGGAGCCTGTGAAGGGAATTCATACAACCTTTCATGTCACCAGCAAGGCGCACCTGCAACAGAAATAGAACCATTCTTTCAAAGACTCTATAATGGGAGTTACATCCTTATTGTAGACCGCAGATGTTGTAGTCTTATGCCCGGGACTCCTTATCTAGTAACTACGACTGCGAAGGTCAAGTGCTGTGGACGCTCATTGTTCCCCAGCTCCTTCCCAGACAGGGAGGCAAGGGCATGGCCCGATTTGAAAATTACTTCTATTCGAATAGATACTTTAAGCAGAATGAAAACAGTGCTTCTTCAGACGCCTACCAGGCTCTCGTCATCAAAAGAAACGTATGATCTACAAGTCACAAGGACGACTGCAGAGATACATACATTATTATCAACTAATTCCCCCGTACATTTCGCGGAAATCCTGAATGAAATCTTAAATATTTCTGATACCAATGGGGTCTCAAAGGTATTTAAGACAGTATTTTCGATGGCATTAACACCATTCAAAGCCATACTGGGTATTTTTCCAGATTTCGTCCATTCGATTTTTGGCGGACTTCCCCTGATCTTGGGACTAATTGCAGGAATCCTATTCTTAGTCCTTATTTTTCGTTATGGCAACCCATGTCACAGACAAAACTCTTGCGACAAGGGAAGAAACAATCCTAGCCATTGGATACCGGGACCGGATATCAAAAATCCTGGGACTCTCCCGGCTTAGAGACCTGAACATGACTTGGTTTCTATCATTTCGACCAATGTGGCAAAGATGTGTTTTACCTGTATTAAGGTGTCTGCTATGCGGAGAAGAATGCGTGTTAGACACCTGTCTGACGCTACAATCGGATGCGCCGATGGATGCAGAAACATTGTTGAGCCCGATCAAGGTTCATGCTTTGTGCTGCCCTCAAAGGCTACCAATCCTGATGACGGCATTCGTGGAAGCTTCACCACTACGATTGATGGGTAGTGAAGTTCAAGATGAAAGCAGCATCGAACAGGTACGACCTTCTGTCAGCAATGCGAATCAGAATGTCAATGGAGACAATCATGCACAAGAATGCATGATTACACCTATTTCCGAGTTAGTGGAACTTTCCCAGGAAGCTGTTGACAGTTTTTTCGAAAGCCTAAATGATATGATGTTCTCACCCGAACAGAAATAGAGACTTTTGAGCAAGCTCGCACACGGCGTTCCCTGAATTCGGCCTTCAACTTTAAATAATAAAGTCACATGAACTATTTTTCACTCCAGTTCACGGACAGCAACTCTTTCAGAAGCCCCAATTTATTTTTTCGGTTTTTCGGGACACTTATCTTCTGCTTAAAGTAAGAAACTATTCCTAAAGAACTAAGATTTCTATTTTTTAGATACTTTATAGACTTTAGCTGCCCGCTGGTATGTTCACAAATATTTTATTCTGTGATGGAATGGTCTCGAAACTTTTTTCTGTATTTAAGAAACCATTTCATGTGTAATTCTCATATACCAAATAAGCAATAATGTATACAAATGCGTGATTACTTTAGCATTATTCCATAGCTTGAGTGCATACAGTATATATGTCTGCAAATTTTCCGTATATTTGAAGAATTTCAAAATGCATTTATGTATTTTGGGGTGGTAAGGTATACACACTACTCTATAGTATGTTGTACTATGTTATACTATGCCTAGATTAGTAAATATGTCCATAGTTAGCGTGGAGTGGGTGTCATGTATTCCTATAGGTTCTGAATCGATCCCCCTATTCCTGACCCTATTCTAGTTAAACAAACCAACAGGTTAACTAGCAGTCAGCCCATGAGGCAGAAAACCCCCATGATGCAGATACCGTTATCTGACGCAGTCACACTACGGCACAGGAACGTGTTATCTGATTAAGTCATAACGCTTGCGATCTAATTAGACAAGCGATATTCCTCCAGCCCCTGATAAGGCATACGGAGTTCTCATAACAAATCAAACCTATGACAACCTGGGCAAAACCCTGCGGCCATTGTTTTGATTTCACCGAGAACTTCAGTAAAAGAATGTGCTAACGAGCAAGTCGTATGACATCCTTATTGACGTATCTATGTCCATCCTTACGTCAATCTCGGCACCTTAAAGGTATAAATATTACCGATCTTGCCCTATGCAAACACACGCGTGGTGACGAGACGGAGCAGCCATACTTGCCGAAGCCAAGAGCAGAGCAGACCCCGCTGGCAGCAGCCCCGCCTTCCTGACGCGCTGAGAGACGCGCTGCTTTCTCCTGCCGAGAATCCAGCACCGGCGTTTCTGGGCAGCCCTCGCAGGCAGCCTGGAATATCGAGACCAGAGAGAGAGATACCATTCCTCATTCATCCTAACTTCCAGGTACAGAACTGAATAACCCCTCACAGAGAATTCTTTAGTTATTCACTTGGCAAAAACAAACTTAACTTAAACTGTAACTTTCTATTCCCGCCTACGTATTAGACTTAGGTCAGGTACACGGGGTAGGCGTATCTAGAAACACCAGTTGAGTACGTTTAGTCAAATGTATATGTGTATGTAATATATTTTATTCATTTTAAAACATCTTATGGCTTAGAAACCATATAAATGTTTTTACAGTATTATTTTATACTATTGCTTTTAATGTATGCACTTTACTTAGCTATAAGTATTGCAATAATATCGATCCATTTCTCTTGTATGAGAAAAGAGACTGATCAATAAATAACACCTTTTTATTGAACACGCCCGTCTCTTCCTTTTCTCTACAATCTGATGAGACTAAGAATGCACGTACTGACTGAGTAAAATAATTTTCCTTTTGTTCACACGACTCTCGAGATTTACTCTTGATTAGGGGAGAGCAAAGTTGTCATGTTCTATGGTTGTCAGAAACTAAATCCCTTCTTGTCTAATCAGGGAAGTTAAGTCCTCCTTGAACATTCGAGAAAGTTTCTAGTGAACTCTGAGCTAAGCTGGCAAACCCAAAACTTTAAGTCTAGTATCGACAGTAGTAGACCTAGTTAACGTCTGGCCTAGGCCTTTACTGCTGTAGGTATTATTCCAATGCGCAGAGCCTATTGGGATGATAGGAACTACACTACAGGGTTTAACCAGAGTTACTATTGCTGGGAAGTTGGCGGGCGTTTCATTTATGGGTAAGTTGTTATGGGGTTATTCCCCGTCTGCGGGGGAATTGGGTCGGAGAATGTTGGAAGGGTGGGCTCGGGAGTGGGGTGGTGTTCAGGCGGTGAGGTCTCCTTTGTCATGGCAGAGGCTGGCAAGTGTAGTGGCGATTTTGCCGGCAGTTTGTAGGGATGAGTCGGAAGCTTGCCTGTTTGCCACCTTGATGGTTTGGATGTTTTTTGGCGCTTTTCGGGTGTCTGAGTTGTTGGGTAATCGGTTTAACAAAGGAGTTTTGTGGGATGATGTTCGTTTGTCAGGTAAAGGAGTTCATATCTGGCTTTCACATTCGAAGACAGATCAGAGGCAACAAGGCAAGGGTGTTTGGTTGGAAGCTGTTTCTTCATTGGAGACTTGCCCTTTGCGCTGGGCGCGACGCTGGTGGGAGCTTTCGGGTGGGGTTTTGGAACACAATGTTTTTCAACACTTGGATGGTTCTGTGGTCACTACATATCAACTGCGCATGGTGTTGCGGAAAGCGCTGCGTCAGCTTGGTTTTGATGAGTCTCGTTATGACACACATTCTTTTCGAATTGGAGCTGCGACGGAGGCTTTTAACAGGGGTTGGTCAAGGGAGGACATTATGCGTTTGGGGCGCTGGACTTCAAACTGCTTTCAGCGCTATGTCCGATGTGAGGTTGGGGATGCGCCCTCGTCTTCTTCTGTTTTGCCTTTCTGATACTTCTTTTTCTTGCAGGTTCTGTGGCTGGTCCTCGTTCCGCTTTCCTGACGATATGGATTGTGGGACACTCCTTCGTTAAAAGAGCTCAACTTCAAGCTCGTTTGAGTTACTTTGGTGCTATGCTGGGCTTCAATTAACGTTTATTTAATGTTGTTTGGAAGGGTAGGGGGGTATGTTGTGGAAGGATCTTATTCCAGCTCTTAACTCGTGGTTGGTGGGTGGGGTTTGTCCTGATATTTTAGTGTTACATCTTGGTGAGAATGACCTGTGTTCAGTTAAAGGTGTTGTTCTTCTTAGGACCATGAAAAAGGATCTTTCTTTGTTACATCAGCAATGGGCTGGGTGTCACGTCCTGTGGACAGAATTGATCCCGAGGAGGTGTTGGCGAAATGCGGTTAAACCTAAGGCTATTGACAAGTCTCGCAGGAAGGTTAATCTTGAGGTGTCTCGGTTTTGTCGAGATTTGGGGTTTGGTCGGATTGTTCATAGTGACATCCGTTATGATGCTGTAGCCTTTTTCCACAGTGACGGGGTTCATTTGTCCCGGATGGGGATGGATTTGTATCTTTTGGAACTGCGGGAGGTTCTGTCCCGCTGTTTGAAGGTCCGAAGTGTTTTGGTTTAGTGTGGTTTTACCCCCCAATTTTTTCCCAGGTTTTGAGCGCTGTTTGGGGGGGCAGAAAGGTGGGTTTCGGTGTTCCTCCCCCACTGCTTTCTGGGTGGCGGATTATTTTGATTTCACACTGTTGGGCATGAGGGGAGTTGATATTTTGGAATTTGGATTTTGTCAGGGGAAGTTGTGCAGGTGGAATTCGGGTTTGGAGGCATAGGCTGGGGGATCTGGTCGGGCTTTGGCTGTAAGTGGGGTTTTGAGATATGGTTTTGGGGCATGTTGAAGTTATAATGTTGTAATGGGGCTGTTGTATGGTTTTAATATGTGATGGGGTATGTACGGGTGGGGGCGGGTTTGAAGGAGGGTGAGGGGCGGGGGTGGGTGTTTTGGGGGTTGGAAAAACAATACAATCAATTGGTAAAGGTTTAGATTGTTAGGCTGTTGCCGAGGTTATGTTGTGTAAATGTGCACCTGTTTCATTAAAGCGGCCTTTTTCACACTCTACTTGGTCTCTGAGTCTGCTCACTCCCCCCCACCACTCCCTCCCAAATCACTATTTTGATACATAGATATTTTTGGTACAGATATTTAGAGCAACAACTATGAAAGAACTAACATTAGGTTTTCCACCTCTATTTTTGTAATGTGTCTGCAAACATTTTCGGTTTTTTGTTTCTCCAGTAGTCCGAAAGTATCAAGATGCTTTTTTCGCTGCAGACTGGCAGGATGGAATCGACCAACCTCCATCTACTGTATTTTTGTGTTGCTATATTAGGCTCTGTATTCTGTAAGTCCATCTTTCAAGTAATATGCGTTTCTAACCCTGTTTTCCAAATTCTCACAAGCACTAAACGAATATATCTTCCGTTCACTATTGCTGTAAACCACATCAAAACTAACTCAAACCCCACCAGCCTTACAGTGGTTTTCAGACAGTAGGATGCCCAGATGGATAGCGTGATGCTGTCTAGTGGCAAACTGCACTATATTTAGTGTTCACGTAAATAGAAATAAATGCAACTGTTACAGAGAGGAGCAAAAGGCTTTAAAGGTGGCCTGCTTCCTGTTTTATTAAAAGGTGTATCTCAAATAAACAAGATGAAAAGTCGAACTAAACAGCACTTGCACGTGGAAACTGTGATTCTTTTATCAGAAATGGTCACCGAGTTCGGCCATTTGTATTCATTGTCATTCCCAAAATCCAGCAGATCGATAAAGAAATAATGAACATATCTCTACAGAAAAACCTTTCATTCGCACAGAATCTCAAAGCGGTCTCCGGATAGAGGAATCGGCCCGCAGCCGCCACCACTGAGGTGAAACGCAGCGGCCTTTCTTTGCAGAGAGCTACAGTAGGCAGCCATGATATTTTTTCCCTAGCTGATTTGAAATTACAAAAGGAATGTGGAGAGTTCAGGAAGTGTAGCCAGTATTGTAATTCATCCAAGACGCTGTCAGCCGAAGTCCTGCCTTCACATTCATGTGCGCCCAAGCATTGCTGACATCTGAGAGTCAGAGCGCCGCACAATGGAGCGGCGGGATAACACGATGCGCGAGCTAGGTATGAAAGAGCGGAGACATGGCGTTAAGAGGTCGGGCGGCTCGCAGGGCTCATGCTAGAGATGGTCCTTTCTTTCCGGAGAAGAGTTTCAAAAGCTCGACTTGGGCACAAAGAACGTACATTGTATGGCCTCCAGTGGGCCTTTGAAGGGCTCTGGCCACACTACAGGGCTGCGTGCCGCACAAAATGTGGCAAACGGAGACGTCAGCGCCTTGGCCAGAGCGCCAACAGAACGTGCAGGTGGGACGGCCCACCTCAGTATTTCTACAGGTTGGAAATTCGAAGGCTGAAAGGCAAAGCGCAAGAAGCGTAAGAGAGATGTTCCAAAAAAGTAATACAAAATATACATTCGATTAGAAGCAGGAGTGGGAGAAACTGTGTGATTTTCTACAGGTGTGTACTACTACAATTTTGGCAAATATTAACCGCATTGTGTGAATTAAGCTTGCCAGTTCTCTAGACAAAAATTGTACTCGAATAATGCATTTGAATACAAAAGTCATGCAAGATACCTGTCCGATGTATTTTCTAGACAGTTTCTGTAAAATACATTAAACATTGCAAGTGCAGAGTACGCACCCGCAGCACACTTCTGGTGCTCACTAGACATTTTCGTTTCGAACGAGTCTCCTGTCAGTGAAAAATATGTCCAAATCAAAAGTGCATGAAAAACAACAAAACATGTGAAATACTTATACTCCAATTATCAGAAATGACACTAGATTATGCTCGAGTAAAATATATTTTACACAACGCTAACTGTATGTTAGGCCTGGGCAAATTTGTTTCACCAGCGTAATCCCTTGTAATTTTGGTAATTTCATGTTACGCTTGTTAGGTGCAATCAGTGAAATCATGCTATTCTGCCACGTCATGTAATTATGCACACTTTGTGGCAGAACTTAAATGCAAATTTACACAAACAATGCAAACTACCAGAGCCTGAGTTGTTGCTGTTTGCAGCGCTTGTATTTTTGGCACTATATTTTAGATGGAATGAATCCTCCCGTCCAGAATGGATGAGAAGATCTATTTCTTAAAATACAGCACCAAATGCCAGTTTTGCATTCTCACAATTGTATGTAATGTCGCATAATTTTTCAGAAATCTTGTGTAATTACGCAAAAACAGATTGCATGAATTTCACACACCCTAATATGTATTTACCACATTTTATAAAGTGAACTGTATTGACTACCTGGTGCTGCTAGATCTGGTGGCTCAGTGCACTAATGCACCCACTCAGTGGTTGCCGGCACAGGTAAGCACGGTGCGGTGCGACAGGTGCGGGGTGGAAAGGGTAAGCCGACAGACCTATAGGCATAATAAAATAAATAATACCTATTCCGTCATCTGTTTGCTTCCCCCCCGTCGCACCCCGCCCCACCCCACCACCTCACCATACCTACCTGTGCAGGCCAACGCTGCATCAACTCCAAGGATCAGAGCTTGACTTCACAATCATAGTTCAAAATCCTGATAGCTCCACTCTCCTTTCATACATACTTCTAAGGTTAATAAAGTGTACCATTGAGTTGGGTAGCAATAACCATCATTCACTGCCAAGATGTCAGAAGGGATGATCATGCACCTTCTTAAAAAAGTCAAGATGTACAACACTGACTTGATGAGCAGCATTCAGATCTGCGACGTTCATATTCCATACAGAACACTGCTGAAGGTGCATTATCACAGTACCAAACACGAACAGCTAAAATTCTATGGTGGAAATGTTTTGTCTTGGCTCGCTAACTGACTCTATATAGTGTCACCACCCTAACATGTCTCTTGGCATCATGCACACACTATTCTCAGAAATCTGATTTCAGACTTTCTGACCTATACTGGAATGACAGAGAAAATAAAAGCCATCTAAACGAATGGCTTGCATATTACCCTAAATGTATATGCTAGAGCATGGGAAATAGGGCTTGGGCAAAATTGAAAAGTGTACTAGAAAGCATCCACAATAATCTTTTACATTCAACACAACACACTCCATACCCACGCATCCAAGCGTGGACAATTGGCATATTGCAAAACAAATCCACCCTCAAATTATTCAAATGAAAGTGTCATAACTGTGGAATATTTACACCAACAATTAAAGATGAATACAAATAAAAAGGCCACAAAGACTCTATGCACAGGGCAATCAATAACTTATTCCACAGCCCATATACAACATATATTACAAGTCTCTGCAGGCAACATTTCAAATATTGTCAACCACTCAAAAGGCTTCATTCTGAAAGCCATATTCTCAGTTCCACCCCGGGTAGTGGAGGATCACAACACTGGCAGGACAATGTGAGCAAACCAAAGCTTTAAGGAGACCGATAGGTACTAGGCTGGGTGAAATTTTAAATAAGCAGAACAAATTCTTAAAATCTATAATGTTTCGCACATATTTTTTAAAATATTTTTCGGAAGATATCCATTGCACAATTTCGAGAATTTGTTTTTGCCCAAAGGAGATTGATTAATATAGAAAATAACTCACTGAGAAATATTGTCTGTTGGAATGAGTTTCCAGGAGCAACCTCATGTGACTTTTTTTTATTTGAGATATGCCCTCGCATGAAAAGTAATGCGAGATTCTAGAAAATCACATCTCATGATCTTAGGGTATTTGGACAAAATATTGAGTTTTATATATCGGTTGCAGGAATATCAGAAAAAAAAATGTAATACAAAAATATCATGATGCAGAAATATTGTTGTCAAGAATATCGATTTTTTAGTAATATCATTTTCAAGAATGTTGTAATGGTTAATCTTATTTTCAATAACACAGTTGTAAAAATATTGTTTTTTTAATTATGTTTAAGTGTGTTAGCTTATACATTCATTTTATGTGTTATCATTGTTTGTATAATTGTTAATAATATTTTAAATAAAGTTTGAAATTGTAAGTGAGTTATTATTTTAATTTTAATTGCTAATAGCAATTTATATTGTCAAAGCAGGCTGCTAGGTTTGTAGGGGTGTAGGGTGGGAATTTAATTAAGTATAATTAATTATTAATTAATGTATTATTAATTAATTAATGGATTATTTATTATGTTAATTGTGTATTTATTATATATTGTTCCGTTATATATTATGTCCCATTTTCAGTTTTTATGGATATGGGGGGGAGTTAATGAAGTGATAATTAATTAACAATTATTTAACAATTTATTATTTATTTCATTGATTATTAATCATGTAAAGTGTGTACTAATTACATTTGTTAAATTAAACAGTAGGTGCAGGTTGCTGGGTTTCTGGGGGAATATGGTAGGAAGTTAATTATTAATTGAATAATCGATAATTAATTAATTAATAATTAAGACGTGACCATGTGTTAATTAAAATGTAATTAGTTATTAATTATGTTGATTGCGTTACGCCTATTTTTTTTATTTATACTTTAAGTGTGGACTGATAGGATTATGGGGGTATAGTGTGGTAAGTGAATTAAATAATATATATTGGCCAATTTCTTATAATTGTTAATCAATTATTAAAATTGCTTGATTATCATGTTAATTGTTTGTTGCTTATTTTTATATATATCATTTTTGGGGTTAATTAATAAAGTTCATACTAAAAATTTTATATTCGTAAAAAATGTAAAGGGTTATGTTTTTATATGTTATATGTTATGTGTCAGAAGTGAAGTACTTTCCCTACCATTGCATAGACTGAAGTAGGAATAGTACATTCAACCCCTACAATGTCCAAGGCTTCCCTACTGTTGCACAGACTGGGATGGGAATAGTTAAATATACTTCTCTGGAGTCCAACACTTTCTATACTGTTACACAGATAGGAGTGGGAATAGTACATTTTACCCCTCCGGAGTCCAATGCTTTCCCTACTCTTGCACAGACCAGAGTGGGAATAGTAAATGTTACCTCTCTAGATTCAAATAGTATTCGTACTGTTGAACATACTGGAGTGATAATAGTAAATTTTGTCCCCATAGGAGTCCAACATGTTTCCTATTGTTGCACAGACTGGAGTGGTAATAGCAAATTTTACTTCTCTGAAGTCCAACGCTTCCCTTACTGTTGCACAGACTGCAGAGAGAATAGTTAATGTCTCCCTTCCAAACTCCAACGCTTTCCCTACTGTTGCACAACTTCAAATGGGAATAGTAGATCAATTATTCCCAAACTTCAATACTTTTTTAAAACATTTTTTAAATATATCTAATATTATTATTTCTTTATGTGTTTAAATTCATATTATTTGTTTATATAAATATTTTTTATTTATACATATATTTTTAGAATTATTTTTATTAACTGTCTTTTTGTTTTTTATCTTCAATTAATGTGATAATGTATTTAATATTTAGCATTTTATTTGTTAACATGTGTTGCTTTATATATTTATATGTATATAACTATAAATATATGTATATATGCTTTTATAGTAGTAAATTAAAAAACAAAATTATTAAGTATTATGTAAATTATATTTTGTTAATATTAACGTTATTACATATATATATATATATATATATATATATATATATATATTTTTTACCAAACCAATCTTCTGATTAAAGAAGGCGCTGACTCCGTGAGTTTCAATTCAAACGTGTTTATTCCTTTTCAGTTTCTGCTTAGACGCGTTTCGACGGGCTCCTGCCGCCTTGATCACTAACAAATGCATACTGACATTGAGGTTTATATATACATAAAAGCACATTCTCACTGATTGGGTAGTCTCAGTTAATGCTAAATGACAGTTGCTATAGTTACATAGGTTACACCCAAGATGATGACGCTGCTTTAGCATATGACTTGCACATTTGGAACATCAATGAAGTCTTTCCACTGTTACTGTTAAATTCACATGTAACAAATACTTGCAGCATATATGACCAAACAATTTCGTGCTTAATTTGTACAATGTGATAAATTGTGCCCAACATTACTGTGAGATCGAGAATTAATGGTGACATAGCACAACCCCACTTTCAGCCTATTTTAGTTAACATGTTTTGTGTCCGCGCTTCAGCGAATCCCGTGTGTCCATGCACACAGGCTGGGCATTGCTGCTCATATGTACATGTGGATTGGTCCGGCGCTGTAATCTCAGAAATGTCAGTTCCCTGAGGCGCGCTTATGCGAATTGGCAGCATCTGGATTGTTCAGACTCGGTGAGTGTTTAAAGTGAGAACGCCGCGCGCGCGCTCTGTTGGCCTGATAGCCTAATGCAGTTAAACTATTGAATGTAGATTGATGCTCCTTCTACTTGAAGGATGGCGAGCGGGAACTGCCATTGTACTATTACATAACAAGTGCTGCTAAGCGTAGCGGCGGGGGTTGCCTACTGTGTGGCACAATGTGTGATGTTTGCTACCTATTGGTCGGTCATCTCCCTATAGTGATGAGTGTGTATAAAGTGTATTTACAGTGATTATAAATTAAAAACTATGCATATGTTCACGGGTACTAGGGACAAGGGAGGCAGACAGAGGCGCTGGGATGTGTTTGTTCAAATGTGGACACTAAGGGCCTCATCCGCATTCAAACCTGCCGGGATCTTGGAGTTCATTAGAATTATGTATCTAGACTCCAGGCGGCGTAGCGCAAGTTTCCGATTGCCACCTCTGGGATTCTTGGGGATGCTGTCTATAACAAAATAAGTTAGACCATCCATATTGCCCCCATGGGACTCATGGATGTGGCGCGCCACGGGGTACGTTTGGTCCAGGTTTGCAATCGCCCTTAGGTGCTGCAGAATTCTAACATGGACGGGATGAATAGTCGATCCCACATATCTTTTGCCGCACTGGCATGTCAGCACGTATACAGCAAACTCAGTTTTGCATGTGAAATGTGCCCTTAGGGAGTATTTCTTCCTTCTGAAAGGTAATTGGACCTCAGTGGTATTGATGCCATGCATGCAGGCTTTGCATTTCATGCATTTTTTGAACCCCTTCTGTGACTGTAACCAGTTTTTCTTCTGTTTAATAACCGGTGCATTCACCACCAGGGCGTTCCGCATTGATTTCGCTTTCCTGAACGATATCAGTGGACTCTCACCTACTTCGCTCCCTATAGTAGGGTCGTTGTGGATTAATGGCCAGTGCCTCTTTAGGATTTTGCGGAGGTTCGAGTGGTATCGGTTGTAGCCTGTTATTAGTCTGGGGGGTTGTCTCGCCTGGCTATGTGTAGCTGTTTCATTTACCACTGGGAATATTAGATCCTTTCTATTCTTGGTTTTACATTTCACGTCTGCTTTCCTGCATGTTTCTGGGGTATATCCTCTTTGTTGGAGTCGCGAGAATAGATTTGTTTTGGCATTGGTAAGACCCTCAGAAGTGCTGCAGTTGCGTGTCATCCTAAGGCATTCTGCATAAGGGATTGATTGTTTGAGGGGGGTGGGGTGGAAACTGTGGGCATGTAGGATTCCATTCCCTGCAGTCGGTTTGCGGTAAGTGCGTGTTTGGATCTTATCCTGCTCTACAAACAGCTCTATATCTAAAAATTGTATGGTTTCTGTGCTGGTGTTGCAAGTAAACTTTAGATTTAAACCATTCTCATTGAGTATTTTCGTGAATTCCACAGCACTCTCCACATCGCCATCCCACAAAATGAAAATGTCATCAATGAATCTGTTATACACAACCACATTTTTCTCCATAATTTCTCTGTGCTGTACCCACAGCACCCGCTCCTCCCACCAGCCCATGTGAAGATTCGCATAGCTGGGGGAGAAGCAAGTTCCCATGGCCGAACCTTGTACCTGTTTGTAATACAATTTGTCAAACATAAATGTGTTGTTCGTAAGACACCATTCTGTCATTGCCAAAATCATTTGGGTGTGTTCAAACAGACTTATAGGTCTTTTTCCCAGGAAGTATTTGATGGCGTTCAGGCCATCCGTATGTCTGATGCTAGTGTATAGGGCTTGGACATCCAGTGTCATGAACACATATTCCTTCTTCCATCCAATATCATACACTTTGGATAGGAAATCTCCTGTGTCTTTTATATAAGCAGGTAGTTTTTTGACTTCTGGTTGCAAGAACTGGTCAATGAATATGCTTGTGTTCTCAAACAGGCTGCCTATCGCTGAGATTATCGGCCTTCCCGGTGGTGTTTTGTCATCTTTGTGAATCTTCGGGATTAGGTACAGTTGTGCTGTTACTGGGTAGTCGTTTTTCAGAAATTCAAATTCATTTTTGCTCAAAAGACCTTTGCCTTTCCATTTGTACAGGTCACCGTGGTACTTTTCCTGGATTCCTACGATGTGCGTGGGGCTGATCCTTGTGTAGCACTCTCTGTCATGTAGTTGGTTCAATGCTTCTGCGTTATACATTTCAAGCGGCCAGAGCACTATGTTCCCGCCTTTGTCGGACCATCTTACCACAATGTCTGATCTTGCTTTTATTTTCTCCATTAAGTCATTGTATTTGCGTGTCTGATCCATGTTTTCCCAATATTTCTGTTTGGTACTCTTAATGGAAAGATCTTTGAGGTCTCTTGTTACACATTCTGCAAAAAGATCCAGCCCATCTTTTGGCATTATAGGCATAAACGTTGATTTTGGTTTGAAACCAGTTGTAGTAGACTGACAGATATCCATTTCTGAGTTTCGTGCTACCCCACTTAGTGTGATGCTTTCTGATTCATTTTCATTCTGCTGTTCGAGATCGATCATGATTTGTAATGTTGCCATATCTTCCACATTTAACCTTGTGTGTGATGTTATATATATATATTATTCCAGCTCCCAGGTACATCAGTACAGCACTCACTACAAACTTTTCACCCAAGTTTTTATTAGGGTTCTTTGTAACACAAAAGACGCGTTTCGGCGACTGCCTTTGTCAATTTCACACGGCAGCCCGAGACAGCGGTATTTAAATCAAATGTCAAAACAATTCATTGGATGTACGTGGTGAGGTACAACCATAACAAACAAAGGACTAACCAGATGGGCTTTAATTACATTTCGGCCATCTTGGAACGTGCAAATCCTTATAATAGTAGTGCAAGTGAGCGCAACTATATACCATCTTATAAGTGTGCATCTATGTATATATATACATAATAACACAAGAATTCATAAGAAATAATAATGCCTTGTATGGGCCCACGCTGTGCATTAGTTCATTAATCGGGTTGTAATTGGCAATTTGAGTAACCAAAAATGTAACAAAATTTAGCCCTGGATGGGCACATTGCCTGAACATTCAATATTGACCTCATCAGTCTGAACTCAATACCAATGAATAAAATCTATACATTTTATATAAACTGTACAGACCACAAAAAATGTTTTCATACTTAAAACTCAAAATTACAAATGGAGACCTAGCTTCCTCATGTAAAGATGATAAACTGATAATCAAGGAGCATCGGTTTAAAAAGAAGTTATGATGATGATGAAGAATATTGTTTCCTGAAATGGGATTATCCCAAATTGTCTTTCTGGTACCTTTTATCTAAGCTACATAAGGACTCTAGCTTACCTCCGGGTAGACCCATAGTTTAGTCTATTGGCAGTGCACTAGAGAACGTGTCTAATTATATTGACCATTTTCTTCGGGAGTATGTCATCTCTCCCCCATCGTATGTCAAAGATACTAGGGTTTTCTTTCTAAACTTGAAGGCATCATATGGGATACTAATGACCTCAGGATAACACTTGATGTCAACTCCCTCTACACCATAATTGATCACACTCAATGCATCACAACATGCCACCATTGTCTTAAAAACAGACCTATAGGATACTTAGAACATACAGAAATGATCTTAGAGATGATGAACCTATGTCTGACCAACAACATTTTTATGTTTAATGGCACCATCTTTAAACAGATACTTGGCACGGCCATGGGCACATGTTTTGCCCCAAGTTTTACCAACCTATTCTTGGACAAATGGGACGAAGACATACGGGCTGACGAAGCATTTAATATTGACTTTAGCAAAGTCAAGATCTGGCTTTGCTAAATTGACGACCTTTTCTTAATTTGGACAGGCACTAAAGAAGAAGCCACAGGATTTATAAACAGACTGAACACCAACAATCACAATATAAATCTTACTAGCAACATGAGCAGAAACAAAATTGAGTTCCTTGACCTGTCGTATGTATTAGAATGCCCATGCAAGTTGTGGTATTTGGGTAGCACTACATTCATGGCCAAAAAGAGAGTGCTCGAGCACATGCGTGCCATAAACAAAAAAGACATTCACTACCCCATAGCCAGACATTTTGAAGAATTCCACCTCAGTTCCCTTGCAATTGAATGGAAAATGGAATGGAAAAAGAACTTATATAGCGCAAAACTGCCACCCTACGGGTATCCTGGCGCTTGGTTGGAATAACAACAAAAGACAGCAGACTCAAGTGTCAATATCCGGAGAGCTAATAGGTATTCCTAGGAAAGAGCCAGGTTTTCAGGTTCTTCCTGAACCCTGTCTGTGAACTTTCCTGCCTAAGGTACAGGGGCAGCCCTTTCCATAGATGTGAGGCCAATATTCCGAATGCTCTTCCCCCCTGCCGGGACTTTTTAAATATGGTATTTGTGACCAGATTGGTATTTGACGATCGGAGCTGCCTACTTGGATTATACGAAGTGAAACATTTTTGCACAGGGATAGGACCCTGCCCATGTGTTGCCCTGTACACGATGCAGAGAGATTTAAAATAAATTCTCTCCTTGATGGGCAGCCAATGGAGATCTTTTAAGGCTAGTGCCGTAGAGGACCCACGTTGTCTGCTTAGCGTACATTTTTCTGCCACTGTCTGCACCCTCTGTAGCCTCTGCACAATGTATAATGGTGCTCCCAGATATAGGGAATTACAATAATCTAACCTGCTCAGTATTACACTTCTCACTACGAGCGGTCGAGAGTCTTCAGGGAGTAGAGGGAGGATCTTACGCAATACACGTAGCACAGAAAGGCACACACTGGCAGTTTTGTCGGCTTGTATATCTATCTGGAGGTTTTCATCAACCATAACTCCCAGATTGCGTACTACTTTAACCTGGACCAGATTTTCATTCTCCGGAGTAAGTTTAAATTCTATCGGCAAAGGTCGGAACACTCTGGTAGCTGGACAGTACACCACCTCAGTCTTTCCTCCGTTCAGCTGTAAGGAGTTTCTCCTGAGCCAACTTGCAGTTTGAGACATACACTCCTGAAAGGTGGCCATAGACACCACTTGCTTCCCCTCCAAGGAGAATATCAGTTGAGTGTCGTCCGAATAGTTGACCAGGTCTACCCCAAAGGACTTAATAAGGGGAAAGAGAGGGCGTAAATAGATGTTAAACAAAATTGGGCTTATTGCCGAGCCCTGTGGCACCCCGTGGTGTACTGGGGACATGTCGGAGATAAACGGTGTTACAGATACAGCTTGTTGTCTTCCTGACAGGTATGATCGTAACCACTGCAAGGCTCGACCTCTGATCCCCACGCTTTCCAGTCTCTCAACCAGCAAAACCCTGCTCACCGTATCAAATGCGGCTGATATGTCCAGTAATACAAGGACCGAGGAGTTACCATGATCAGCACGCATTCGCAGGTTATCCGTTGCCGTTACCAGCGCCGTCTCTGTCCCATGTCCCGGGCGGAAGCCAAATTGATCCCTATCCAGCAAGAAGTTGTCCTCGAGATAGCTTGACAACCTTTTGCTGACAATCTTCTGCAGGATTTTAACCGGATAGGGCAGTAGGGAGATGGGTCTGAAATTTGCTGGATCAGTGGGGTCTAGGGATGTTTTTTTCAGCAAGGGTGTTACGACAGCTTGTTTCCAGATCTCAGGAACCACCCCTTCCTCCAGTGACTGACAACAGATCTTCCATAGCCCGTGGAAGGTTTCTTTGCCCTTCCAGATCTAATGGGGAAGCGGGTCTAAGGGGGAGCCTGATGCTACACTAAGCGCGAGCTGGTTAAATAGGCCCTCCGAAGGGGCATGAAAGATGTCCAGTGAGGTGGTACTTTGGGAGAGGATGTCAGGCATCAAGGCCAAGTCATCTGGGGCATCAGGTTGAAGTTTACCGACAATGTTGGTTATTTTATCCCTTAAAAAGGAAGCTATTTCACCACAGAGTTCCTGTGATGCCACTACCTTGTGGCTTGCAGAGGCTGGGCTAGAAAGCTCCCTAACGATCTTAAAGAGGACTTTGGTGCTGTTGGGGGCTTGAAGAATGGCTTCAGCATAATATTCTGCTTTGGCCCTAGCAATCATTTCCTTATATTGGGTCTGAGCCCGTTTCAGCGCTTTTTTATCAGAGTCCCAGTAGGCCCTCCTCCATTTTCTCTCTGCTCTTTTGCAAGCTTCCCATAGCTGCTTCAGTTTGACATTATACCAGGGAGCCAAGATTTTTTTCTACATTTTAAGCGTCTTACTGGGGCCACTATGTGGAGTGGTGTGGCTCACTGGTTAGAGGCGGCAGACCCGTAAGCAGAGAACGGCCTGGGACCAGGGTTCAATTCCCGACGCGGCAGGGTTGTGGACCAAGGTCAAAACGGACTTGATAATTCTCGCCTCGGTGCCTACTCTAACCAGGGAACACACTCGGCAACTCTGGGCATTAAGCTTGCCTCATCTCTACAACGGCCCCCCACAGACGCCGGGGATGCCTGGTTTCACCTTGGAGATACCCAGAAAGGGACCATCTCACAGGGAAAACCAGGACGGGTTCCCCAGCGGTCTTCAGCGCCAGGATACTCCATGGAGTCGCAGTGCGCTTTACAAGTACACCCACATTTACATTTACACTACATCAAGAGTTTCCCCCACCGCCTCACAGTATGTCAGATAGTTTGCCTCTACCGAAGAGGAAGAGGAGAACGACAGCTGATCCTGAAAAGGCATTTGGGCCAATTTGTTTACCACCTTGTTCCATTCTCTACCCTTCTTAAAAAACAATGGCTGGTTGTTTTTATCCACTGAGCTGGGCAGCTTAATTAAAAAGTGAATCAGAAAGTGGTCCAGCCAGTTTTGAGGAACAATATCAACCACCTCCGTCTCTGCCTGATTCGCAAACAGGAGGTCCAAGGTATGTTCTCCTGTATGAGATGGTTGCATTACCAGTTGGTGGAGCCTGGGATTCTCAAAGGTATGCTTTAGGTCCCTTAGATGGTTATCTAGGCTTCCGTTATCCCATAGGTTGAAATCTCCCAGTACCAACATGCATGCATGTGTTAAGCTCAGATTGATAATAGAGTTGAGCAGGGCCTGGTACTGGGTATCCGCCCCCGGGGGTCTATAGCAAAGTATGCCTTGAGTAGTCTACCTCTAGTTTCCTGGAGTGAGAAACCCAGTCTTTCAATCCCCGCAACCTCATCAATCTGAAGAGGCGCAAAGTCCCATTCCTCCTTAAATATTACCCCAACCCACCCTCCTCTTCCCGAGGTCCGCGGCTTACGAAATATTTTATAGCCAGTGGGGCAAGCAAGACCCAAGAGCACCCCTGAATCTGAGGTGGTCCAAGTTTCAGTTAGAAAGAGAGCATCCAGCTTCATAATTTCTAACAGAGCGGAGACCTCGTGGTAATGTGTGTTCAAAGATCTACAATTAATCAAACCACACTTGAGTATATCTTACATTGGTCCACACCAGTGGGTGGGTGGGGAGCCCTTTCCCTCTTACCTAAAGAGAGTAGTTGTTTCCTGGTGTATTCAAAAGAGAGTGCTCGAGCACATGCATGCCAAAAACAAAAAAGACATTCACTACCCCATAGCCAGACATTTTGAAGAATTCCACCTCTCTAACAGTTCCCTTTTAAGTGACTTCATTCTTGAACAAGTGCATACAGGTCCTAGAGGCGGAAATACAGTTCTGAAACTGCGCAAACGAGAATGCAAATGGATATTGGAACTCAAAACTAATTATCCGAAGGGTCATAATCTGGACGAGGAATTATAATAAAACACTTACGAGATGAATGACACCTGCATCACCTGTATATCTGTTTATTCCTTTTCCGACTATGTTGATGATTCTGGTACATGCTAATGTTATGACTAATTTTAATATGTCTGTTACTTTGTGTACAATAGTAATTCAGGGTAAATTTTTAACGTCACTTTTCCTGTTTTCTGTTTGCACAGGAGGAAAGGGAGGGATTCACCGCCTGCGGACTGTCTCATTCGATACGGCCTCCCTACCCTTTTCTTCCCCATCTTCTGGGTCCACTCTACATTAAACTAAGATCTCGTGTATATAATGATTTATTCTATCTTTTCACTTTTTTCACTTTCCTTTGTTCTTTAGAAGGTTCATGCGTAGCCACCCTCCTTGCGAGGGTTCTACTATTTTGTTGAGCATACTCAACTCCTGATTATTTACATGCTTGAGGACTGTGCGGACTTTCAATCGTGAATGCCCGTAGATTATTCTGCTACTTCAAGGTCAATCACCATGTATGCCATCCTGGCTATTCCTATGAACTTTTCCTCAATACTGACACATTGGCATTGTAACATATTGAATCTGGTTAGAATATGCTTTATCTTTTCTGATAGTAATATCTGCTACGGTTAACTACAATTTTCAACTGTGTACTATTAACCACTATGAAAATTCTACTCAAGTATATCTGTCAACATTTGAGCACCTCATATTGATGAATATAATCATTTACAGTATCCCGCTACTAATTTATTTATTTATTACAAAGTTTTGTATAGAGTGAACATGACCCAAGCGGGTATCAGAGCGCTTCACAAGGGGGTTAAGGAGGATACAGGCCGATAAGGCAATTAGGCAATGTGCATCAGGAGCAGCATTGACATATATACAGGCGAAAGTGAGCCATGACAGAGGTCAGGTAATACTTACAACAAGTTACATTGGGAATAGCAATAACACAGTAGCAGGCAATACAGAGCTGTAGCATAGGGCAGTTGGTAACACATTACACTAAAACAGGGCGGGCGGTGAGGAAGAGAGGCTACTACCTCGGCGAATTGTTCATCAGTAGAGCCTTCACTTCCCTTTTGAATGCAAAAGTTGATTTAATCAGTCTTGTTTCTACAGCTAGGGAGTTCCAGATTCTTGGGGCAGAGCCGGAGAAAGTGTGTTTGTAGGTTTTTAGTTTTTCAAATTTCTTTGGCTTAAGGAGCAGAGTGCTGGTGCTCCTTGAGGACCAAGCACTACCAGATAGTTCAACCTTATTTTTCAGATATAGAGGGGTGTTAAAGTGAAGTGCTCTATGGGTCATACAGGCAATTTTTTATTGAATCCTTGCCTCGAGTGGGAGCCAGTAGAGTGATTTCAGGTCCGGCAAAATGTGGTTGGATTTCTTGGAGCCAGTGATAAGTCTAGTTGCAGCATTCAGAGATGCTTTGAGTGGAGCTAGGCTAAGTTTAGGGAGACCGCATAGAGTAGCACTGCCGTATTCGAGTCTTGAAATGAAAAGTGCTTGCACCGCCGATTTGGAGTCATCTTGTGGGAGGTATGTTTGAGTTTTCTTAGTATGCTAAGATGATAGGTTACTCCTTTGGTTGATGCTCTAATGTGGTTTTGCATGTTTAGATTCTTATATAAAATAACACCCAATGATTTAGTGGAGTCAATGATATGTGGTGTGCAGTTGAGAGCGGTGAGGTTTATGAGGAAGTTCACTACAGTGGGGGTTTGCTTAGTGGGTGAAATGAGGAGGAATTCAGTTTTAAGAGTGTTTAGTTTGATGTGGTTGGAGGTTAACCAGTTTAAGGATTTGCGCAGGGTTCCGTTGAGAGACTGGATATCTTCTGGTGAAGATAGTTGCATGTACAGTTGGGTATCATCCGCATTCATGTGGTATTGGGTGTTGGAATTATTGAGGATTACAGTCAGCGGTTCCATGATAAGGTTGAAGAGTGTAGGGGAGAGTGAGAAACCTTGTGGAACACCAAGCGTGCAGGGACAGGAGTTGGTTAGAGTATGATTGGATTTGAATCTTTGTTTTCTGTTGTTGAGGAAGGAGGCAAACCATTTAAGGGCAGTGCCTGAGAGTTCCATCCTACATTCCAAAAGGTTAAGTAGGTTGTCATGTTTGACCGTGTCAAAAACAGATGGGAGATTAAGTAGTATTAATAGGCAGGCTTTGTTCTGGTCAAGCATAGAGAGGGCATCATCACCTATATGAGTGATGGCCATCTCCGTGCTGTGGCCAGAATGGAAGCCCAATTTGTTTTGGTGGAGGAGTTGGAATTGGTCAATGTGTGTTTGCGCAGTTGATCATGTACACATTTCTCGAGGAGTTTAGCCAGGGTAGGGATGTTTGGGATTGGTCGATAGTTATTAAGGTCATCATAGTCAGCCATGGGGTTTTTGACAATGGGGAGAACTAGGCCCGCCTTCAGGCAGTCTGGGATCTCCCCTTGGAAAAGCTAAGGGTTGATGATCTTAGACCAGAGCGGGACAAGTGTTTTCACCATTTCTTTAAAGAAGTTGTGGGGCAGGGGGTCATTGAAATGATTAGAGGGTTTCAGGGTGGATACAATGCCAAGGATGGCAGTTTCGTTGAGGGGGAAATTGGCTCCAAGAGGCGCTGTTTTAGGGGAAAGAAAGGACAGCGTAGGAGGGGAGGCAGGTATGGAGGGGTCAGGATATTCCGGAGAAGGAGCGAGTTTGATGAGAGCCAATTTGAGGTCAGATTCGATCTTATTCGCCTTAGCGAGGAAGAAGTCAGCAAGGGCCTCACAGATTGGTTGAGGACAGGGGGAGATGTAAGATGATTGTCCGGAAGTGTTATTAGATTGTGACTTAACCAGCTCAAATAGTCTTTTAGGACGTTTTTTGGTTTTGTCAAGTTGTGTTTTGTAGAAATTTGCTTTAGCCGTTCTGATGAGATTATTGTACCTGCTCCTTTTTAGTCTGAGAGATTTTAGTAGCTCAGTTGATGGATCCGATCTCCATGCACGTTCCGCTAATCAAAGGCTGTGTATGTCCGAATTAAGGCTGTGATTAAACCATGGTTGGGAGTCTTTGGTGGGTATCTGTTTTAGTTGAAGGGGGCAGATGCATCGAGGGCAGACGACATGGAGATGTTATAGTGTTCCGTGAGGACGTGAACATTGTCTATGTTATCAGGGGGCCGAAAGGAGATATTGCAGTGTGAGATGAGTTCATTTTTGTTGGTATTATGTAGTGATCTTTTCCACTGTTTATGTTTGAGTGTTTGTGAGCTTTTGGAGTTCCAGCTTTCAAGGATACGGAAGGTGATGTAGTGATGGTCAGACCAGTCACAGGGGAGAATAGAGTAAAGTTGAATGGAATTGGGATTGGCCATGATTAGGTCTAGGCTTGAGCCTAGTTAGTGCGCGGGAGTGTCACAGATTTGGGACAGGTGGAGATCTGTTATAAAGTTTTTGAGAGTATTAACTGCCTGATCAAGCGGATCATTCCAGTGGAGGTTGAAGTCTCCAAGAAAGATCTGGGGGGAGTGTCGTCCCAGGTTGGAGGATATGGTTTCCATAATTTGTTCAATAAACAGGAGGTTGTCTCCCTGTGGACGGTAGAAGATGTGCAGGCTAAAAATCAGTCTATGTTTAGTAGTTATATCAAGGGAAAGATACTTACTGCATGAGAGGTTAGTTGAGGGGGACTGTTTTGCTGAGAGAGTGCTGTGGTGGATACAGGCTATGCCACCCCCGCTTTCTTAACTCAATCAAATCTGATAATGTTGCAGCTGGGCGGGACAAGAATGTCAAGGATGGGGCCCGTGGAGTCAGTGAGCCAAGTTTCCGTGAGGATAAGTAGGTTGAGTTCCTGAGCTAGGATGAGATCTGACCGGTCCGTGGCATGTTTCACCGCTGATCTATAGTCAAGTAGCAGGCATTTCAGGTGTGCTTTGTGTTCAATGACAGAGGGCTGTGTAACAGGGATCTTCAATGGTTTGGTGTTTAGTCTGGGGGCTCTATGTGGGTTAGGAGTGGTGCAGTGTATGGTCTCTGAGTTGTCTTGCTTGGGACCTCTCAATTCTGGTGGATAAAAAGTGGTGGTTTGAGAAGATCCAGAAGGGGATGAGAAGGCCGTCTGTGGGTCCTGGTACTCACGGAGGAGGGAGAAAATGTCTGTTTCTTATAGCTGATTTTTTGATCTGGCGGGTCGAGATGGGGTGTTAGGGTAAGGGGTGGTATTCCAGTTCTGGCTGATGGGCTTCAGCGCTGGGTCAGTAGGAGACATTGTGACATGCGAAGATGGGAAATGGTGCATACTGGTACGTTTTAACCACTATGGTTTTGCACAGGTAGTATATTCGCCTTGTACTTTTCCAGTGTATTTTTTGCTATGACATAATTTTTGTGCCAATAATTTTTTGTGGCATCATTACCTTTGCGGTATTTTACCACTATGGTAAACACACTGTTTTAATAAAGCACTTCAATACTAGACGTATTTGTACTTTATAGAGCGTACGTAAACGTGATGTATAATATGTTTGCCCATTTAAAAATGACCGCAACAGTTGCAAGATGCTTTCACAGTATTCCCGTTTGGAGTCCATCATTACTTTTGCTGAACTGTCTATGTATAGCCTCCCCACGTATATGCTCACTGTGTGTTCAAGACAGCTTGCCCGTCGAAACGTGTTACCGATTAAACTCACTTGGTTTAATTCCTGAGAGTGCGTCCCATCTTTTTGAATTAGTGTGGAAATACATATATATATATATATATATATATATATATATATATATATATATATATATATATATATATTACCTACTGGCGGTCGCCAGTAGGTAGTTATAGTTAGGATTGTTTTCTATAGGAAATCCACAACATTCTATTGGGAATAACTTTGGCGCCGGTTGAGGAATCTGCCTGTAATTT
This sequence comes from Lissotriton helveticus, assembly GCF_964261635.1. Taxonomy (NCBI): domain Eukaryota; kingdom Metazoa; phylum Chordata; class Amphibia; order Caudata; family Salamandridae; genus Lissotriton; species Lissotriton helveticus. Next base: position 1,945,736,438 of record NC_136063.1, on the reverse strand, counting down.
TCCTTAAATTTTCCTCGCTGCGCTCCGCTCCTTCCCTGAAAGGTTGGGGGGAATTCGTCAAGCGGGGGCCGAGATAAAAGGGGGTCCCAAAATGTGTTTTTCCCATGTTAATTTCCATAGGGCGGTTGGACTCACTTTTAGCCCGAACGGCTGAATGGGTTTCCACAAAACGTGGCAAAATTGTAGGGACTGGTAGCCCGATGTGCCTTTGCTATGTCTCAAGATATGTGCTCCAGTGGATTTCTAGAAATTTAGGTTAAAAAAAATATATATATCTGGGCGGAGCCTAATCACACATCTGATCTGATTGGCTGTCAGCACTTCATCCAAGAAGTGTTGGCAGCCATCTTGGGACCAATATACATGATAGCACCTCATTAAAAAGCATTGTAGTTAATAGAGGGTTTTAGGACTTTATTTACATTATAAATCATTTGTTGATGGTACCATACTCATTTTAGGGATTGTGGTGTGTTCTAAGGTGATTTTACCATGTGAAAAAGCCTTCTGCTGTGATATGAATCATGTTTGAAAGAAAACTAATATCTCATGATTTTCCCACAGTGGTTTGGAAGGGGATCTATAAGCTAAACTGAAAGCATATTTTCTGTAAATTCACATTATCTTTTTCAGTCATGTGAGAATGAAGTCTGACATTATCAGTAAAACATGTACATCCAACAAGGACATAGACTGTCAGTTGATTCCTTTGTGTTCTACTGCAGCCTCCTAGAGTGTTCTAAAGAACAACTAGAGCGCTAACAGTCCTACTTATTACAAAGGTATAGCACACCTGAAGCCATCGTGATGGGAATAAAGTGGTAACTCTTAAAACATTTAATTTAAAAAGGAACAAAATGAGGGGGTATATTAGTGCTGCAGAAAGAAAAATTAGGGCACATTTTGAGGGACTTCTCAAATCCTCTTCTATTTCATTAAAAAATTCTGACATGCAGTCTCCCAAGATGGCCACCAGAGACAAAAGAGCCCAAATGTAGCCCAAATATCACCCAGATGTAGCCCAAGTATAGCCCAATGACAGAATGTCCCAGAGTGTTCTAAAGAACAACTAGAGCGCTAACAGTCTTACTTATGACAAAAGTATGGCACACCAGAAGCCATCTTGATTGGAATGAAGTGGTATGTCTGAAAACATTTAATTTAAAAAGGAACAAAATGAGGGGGTTAATTTTGCCATAGAAAGTATGATTAGTGCTTCAGAAAGAAAAATTAGGGATCATTTTGAGTGACTTCTCAAATCCTCTTCCATTTCATTAAAAAAATTCTGACATGCTCACTGAAACATGCACTTTGAATACCAGCAGCAGACTTCCCTGGAGAGCAGTAGCTTTACTACAGTGATCTAATGAGCAACTAGAGTGCTAACATTCAGAATTTATGGCAAATGTGTGACACATCTGAATGCCTTCTTGATGGAACCAAAGTAAACAAGCATTGAAAATGCAATAGATCTCGCCCTCGTTTAAGTTAAAGCCATTCTGTTTGTAATGAGATGGCTTTTTAGCTTTGCTTTTATTAGTGTTTTTTAAACTTTCATGTAAATAACATGCATCTGTATGCATATATGTATATGTACGCATGCATTTCTATTTGTATTTATATAGATATACAGATTATATATGTTTATATATGTATGTATATATATATCTATACACATACACATACATATATACAAATGCATATGCATATATATATGCATATATATATGTGTATATATGTGCGTGTAGAGAGAGGTAGAGAGGTAGAGGTGTAGAGGTAGAGAGGTAGAGGTAGAGAGGTAGCGGTAGAGAGGTAGAGACTAGTAGATAGAGAAGTAGAGAGAGGTAGAGAGGTAGAGAGTAGAGAGTGAGTAATAGAGAGTAGAGAGTGAGTAGTAGAGAGTAGTAAAGAGCAGTAGATAGAGTAGCAGAGAGTGAGTAGTAGAGAGTAGTAGAGTGAATAGTAGAGTGAGTAGTAGAGAGTAGTAGAGAGTGAGTAGTAGAGAGTGAGTAGTAGAGAGTAGTAGATAGTAGAGAGCAGAAGAGAGTGAGTAGTAGAGAGTAGTAAAGAGTGAGTAGTAGAGAGTAGTAGAGAGTGAGTAGTAGAGAGTGAGTAGTAGAGAGTAGTAGAGAGTGAGTAGCATAGAGAGAGAATAGTAGAGAGTAGTAAAGAGTGAGTAGTAGAGTGAGTAGTAGAGACTAGTAGAGAGAGAGTAGTAGAGAGTGAGTAGTAGAGAGTAGTAGAGAGTGAGTAGTAGAGTGAATAGTAGAGAGTGAGTAGTAGAGAGAGAGTAGTAGATAGTGAGTAGTAGAGAGTGAGAAGTAGAGAGTGAGTAGTAGAGAGTAGTAGAGTGTGAGTAGTAAAGAGTGAGTAGTAGAGAGAGAGTAGTAGAGAGTGAGTAGTAGAGAGTAGTAGATAGTGAGTAGTAGGGAGTGAGTAGTAGAGAGAGAGTAGTAGAGAGTAGTAGAGTAGTAGAGAATGAGTAGTAGAGAGTGAGTATTTGAGAGTAGTGGAGTAGGAGAGAGTAAGTAGTAGAGAGTAGTGGAGAATATTCCAAAGTTTGGCACAGCACCACTTGCACAATAAGTCCAATCAAATCATATCACTTAGAGTCCTTATTGAAGCGCTGAATCTTGGTGTATATTCAAATGCTTTTATTTTCCTTAAGTTTATGTACCACAGCCAGCCGAAACGTTTCGTTCTGTACAACAGAACTTCTTCAGGGCGTTCTTATTTCCTTCAAGTTATGTCGGTATCCTGTTGTCATATAACTAGATATTTCTTCCAAATGTTAGATGAGACGTAAGTACATTCTTATTCAAAGTGACTAGGTATCAATTTTACCCACACAATTCGGGCAGACTTGAGTAATTTATAGCATCCTCAAAGTCAGTCTTTCAAAAATTCCAAAGTATAGGACATGATAATCCAAATCCAAATGTTTCTCAAGAAAAGTCATTTTCCATCGTTCGGAATATCGGTGTTTGGGCAGATATGACCCAGGGACCCCCAGTATGCAAGGGGAATTAGTCCCCCCTTTGCAAACGTGCCAGAGGCCTGCATTGCAGAGAGGTGTAAAAAGGGGCATGGCCTCATTACACCTCTGTGCAATGTAGCCCCCTGGCGCATAATGGAGGTTCCAGGTGGGCTAGTTGGCCCCCAGGGACCCCTAGTATGCAAGGGAAATTAGTTACCCCTCTTCAAACATGCACGGGGGCTGCGTTGCAGAGAGGTGTAAAAAAGGGTGTGGCCTCATTACACCTCTCTGCAATGCAGCCCCCTGGCGCATACTGGAGGCTCCTGGTGGGCTAGTTGGCCCCCAGGGAACCCAGTATGCAAGGGGAATTAGTTCCCCCTCTGCAAACGCGGCAGGGGGCTGCGTTGCAGAGAGGTGTAACAAGGGGCATAGCCTCATTACACCTCTGCAATGCAGCCCCCTGGCGCATACTGGAGGTTCCAGGTCGGCTAGTTGGCCCCCAGGGGCCCCAGTATGCAAGGGGAATTAGTTCCCCCTCTTCAAACATGCACGGGGGCTGCGTTGCAGAGAGGTGTAAAAAGGGGTGTGGCTTCATTACACCTCTCTGCAATGCAATCCCCTGGCGCTTACTGGAGATTCCTGGTGGGCTTTCAGGTCTAATATAGTTAGGAATTAGCATTAAAAAAAACTTTGAAATTAACTGAAAACAACATAGGTTTCAGGCCTTATATAGTTAGGAATTAGCATTTAAAAAACCTATGAAATTCACTGAAAAAACCATAGGTTTCACACCAGTTATAGTTAGGAATTAGCATTTAAAAACCTATTAAAATCACTGAAAAAAACATGAGTGATGTCACTGACCATGTCATGAGTGATGTAATATGTGACGTCATCAGCAGTGCATTGCAGGCGCGCAAGTTATAGTGAGTCCAACTAACTATAACATGGGAATTCCAATGGTTTTATGTCAGTAAAATTTCCAGCTAACTATAACTGGTGTCAAACCTATGGTTTTTTCAGTGAATATATATATATATATATATACATATATATATATATATATATATATATATATGTATATTCCAATCGTCATCACTCCCACACTCGGAAAGCCTCACACAGCGTGTTAGCAACTCCTTTATTGGCAGCTGCAGAATATACACTTGGGAGTTCAAGCGTCATTGTGCCTCTCATGCCATATGCATTTTTGTACCAACCTTTTTGAGACGCATAATGACACTTGAACTGCCAAGTGTGTAATCTGCAGCTGCCCCCCCCCGCTGAATGAGCGTGTCAATGGCACTGTTGAGAAAAAGGTGTGCCGAGTGAGCAACGTGTCACGGTTGGCAGCCGAACAGAAGGAGGATTACTCACCTGGCATGCTTCTGGCAAACCCACTGTAGTGAGAGAAGGAATTGTGGAATAGGAGGGGAGGCTCCCACTACGGGTTGAACAACATGGGACTCCAATGACCAGAATGCCCTGAAGAACACGCCCACTATGGCATAAAAATCATGCTTTAAGTGCAGCGTCACTTCTTGCCTCCCTGTTTCTACTTTTCCCAGCCAGTGAACAAGGGACAGTTGGTCCAGAAACTCGTATGGCATCAGAGGCACAATGACGCTTGAACTGCCAAGTGTATAATCTGCAGCTGCCAATAAAGGAGTTGTTAACACGCTGCGTGAGGCTTTACAATTGTGGGAGTAACGACTATTGGAATATATATATTTATATATATAATATATATATATATATATATTTATATATATATATATATATATATATATATATATATATATATATATATATATATATATATATATATATATATATATATATATATATATATATATATTCACTGAAAAAACCATAGGTTATAGACCATATATAGTTAGGAATTAGCATTTACAAAACCTTGAAAATTCACTGAAAAAACCATAGGTTATAGACCATATATAGTTAGGAATTAGCATTTAAAAAACCTTATTTTACTCACACAAAACCATTGAAATTCCATATATAGTTAGTTGCACTAACTATATATCGCGCACCCGCAATCCACTGCTGATCATGTCACATATTACATCATTCATGACATGGTCAGTGACATCACTGATGACATCACTGATGACAACATCCAGTGATTATGTGTTTCTGTAAAGTTTAAATATGTTTTACATATTGAAGAATGAGTGGATGTATAAGTGTCTGAATGAAGGTTTTAGTAGGTGCGTGATTGACTGTATGAGTGAGTGATTAAATGCGTCTTACTGAATGCACGGGTTAGTGACTAAACTGTCTAAAAGTGTGCATCAGTATGTCTGTTGTTGTGCAAGCTGCTGCACGTGTTGATCAGTAGCTATATAAGTAGCTATATGGGTTATTGATTGGTTGCACAAGTATTTGTATGGGAGACTGAGTGTGTGTATGGCTGGCTGGGAGGTGTGTGACTCTGTGCAGATCAATGTGTACTTGTATCAGTGATTCTATAAGAGAGTAACTATGTGTTAGTATATGTTTCAAAAATGTAAGGTGTTCTGTGTTTAACTGTATAGATGAGAAAATGGAAGTGTGATTGATTCTTTTCAGGACTGACTAGGTGTGTGAGTAACTCCATGGATGAGTGGCAGAGTGTGAGTGTCTGTATAGGTGTATGAGTGCATATGATAGTGTTGTAAAGATGAGTGATTGTATGTATGAATGATTGTATGAGTGAATGTGTGTGTAGACATAGGAATCAGTGAGTGCGTATGTAGTAACTAGTATTGGTGTGTCAATGGTTTCAAAAATGATACTCTCTATTTAACACTGGGTGTAACGGAGGTTATATTAGAGTGTGAGGAGATGCATTGTATTATCACATGAATGATATCATCAGTGATGTGATCATTGATGTCAAGTGAGATGTCATCAGTGATGTCATTTGAGATGTCATCAGTGATGTCATCAGTGATGTCACTGACCATGTCATGAATGATGTAATATGTGACATGATCAGCAGTGGATTGCGGGTGAGCGATATATAGTTAGTGCAACTAACTATATATGGAATTTCAATGGTTTTGTGTGAGTAAAATAAGGTTTTTTAAATGCTAATTCCTAACTATATATGGTCTATAACCTATGGTTTTTTCAGTGAATTTTCAAGGTTTTGTAAATGCTAATTCCTAACTATATATGGTCTATAACCTATGGGTTTTTCAGTGAATTTCATTGGTTTTTTAACAGCTAATATCTGTAGCTGTAAAATGTATTCTTTTTTAAATCCAAAAATATATTTTATATGTTTATTAATAACTTTTTTTTTAAATATTTTTTTTTCTTCGTTCCCGCTTCGCGAATCGGGAAGCTTCCCGTTAGCTGACCTTGATGCCGCGAAATAGACCGCGAGCCGGTAAACGTTTCTTTACCGCAACTGCCGCGTTAGAAAACAACATCGTGACGCCTCCCGTCCGCATGACGTTTCGCGTTGTCGCGTGATACGTCATATGACGTGCTACGTTAGCGAACTCGTACGCTTACCGAGTCGCAAAGCACAGGTTTCTGGAAGCAAACCGGGAGGCCCTGCAAAGCGCGTAACATACACACAGCAGATCATGTGACTTGGTAATAACACTTTTCATTGGTTCATTTCACTTTCGGTTTCCTAATGATGTAAGACTAGGTCATATGATCTAAAATGAACACTTTTCATTGGTTGAGAACTATTTTTTTTCCCAAATGGTGAAAATCCCTCCTTCTTTCCTCACTCTGACTTTCATCATTGTGAGAGAAAGACCCTTTGTTACCAGTGAGCAATTGCTTCTTTACTAGCTTCAGCTGGTGCTTCCCCACCACCTCCACCACATCCAAGGAAGAGTGGACCACCTGCTAAAGTTATAATTCAGCAAGAAGAGGAGGAAGAGGAACAGGACGACCTAGATAATCTCCCTATTATGGCCAGAAGATCTGTTGTACCGGAAGTAACGGGACCAGAGGGCAGGGAGATGGTGCCAAATATACAAACGAGATTTCGTGAAGTAAAACAAGTCTGCGTACATTGCAGTGGATTCATTTGCTACGCAGAAAGTAGCATCACTCTGATCAACAGAGCTATTGACAATCATACTAATGTTTGTCCGAAACTCCCCAAACAATAAATTCTTTTTTTTTGTTTTCTTGCTCCTGTTGAGCCCTTTACAATGAATCGTTTTCGTTGCCCCCTCCGAAAAAAAAACAAAAAAAATATAAAACTGTTCAGAAAAATTCAAAAAAAGTAAGAAAATGTTCAGAAAAATAATAAAAAAATATAAAACAACAAAAACAATTTAAAAAAAAGTTCTTTTCAGAACTACCTCCCCGTTATTAAAAAATTGGTACAATATTTGCAACTGTGCCAACCTCTATTTCTCTTAGTTCGCTTCCCAGTTCGCTCCCCGGTACGCGAACCGGAAGCGAACCCAAATTTTTTTTTTTTTAAAAAGAACAGTAAGTATAAGGGAAGGAAACAGACACTTATGTTAAAAGAAAGACAGCTATAAGGGAGTAAACTAGAGATACTATTACCCGTAATCCACTGCTGATGATGTCACATATTACATCATTCATGACATGCTCAGTGACATCATCAGCAGAGGATTGCGGGTAACAGTATCCCTAGTTTATTCCCTATAGCTGTGTTTCTTTTAACATAACTGTCTGTTTCCTTCCCTTATACTTACTGTTCTTTTTAAAAAAAAATTTTTAGATCAGTCAGAAACAGTGAAAGTAATGAAATATAAAAGACTACGTAGAATATGAGCACTGTATGCAACAACTTTGACACTTACAGAAGCCTCACCTTCTCCATGCCTCCTACACAGTTCTACATGTACATCATAAATGCAAACAGAACAGAATTAATTATACATGTTAAATGGTTTATTTTTGCTGTTCTCAGAATGTATCAAATTTCACTAAAACAGTGACTTGAAGGTATTCATCATATAACAGCGGGGAAAAAAAAACACAATCAAAATGATTGTGTTTAAAAAACCCATACAACATTAGAAATCAGAATTCAGAACTCCTTAAAGTTAACTTACTTTCCATGACGGCCAAGGATGTCCTATGAACAGCTTACACTCTGTTGTGCTGTTATTACTTTCAACCCGCCACTTTCTGAAAGAAAACCTCCATCGTTTTCAAAAACATGTTACATACAATAAATGACTTCTTGCTCTCTACCACAAGATTCCACAAGGCCAAATCTTGTCAGAGCCATGTATAACTCTTGGATTTCTTGTTAGCCAATCCCGTCTTTTTGCATTTCCGCAACTTTCAGAATTAAAATGTTGAAGATCATTTACACAATCCTGGACTAGTAATATCTTCCCCTTCTTGCTCAATCATGTTCTACATTTCCTATCACACTGATACTGCTTACTATGAAGCAGACTTACACTACCTTTATGACTAGTACAATTATTTAATTCTCTACATCACTTTTAATCACAAAGCAATGTAAAACAGTAGACAGCATTGCAGACTTACATTCCCTCTACTCCATGTTTTGATTGGCTGCTTCAATTAGCTTATAAAAAGAAATAGTTTTTCTGAACTCATTCAAAGTGCACGTATTTCTCAATAACGTCCAGTGTTATGGTAAAAAGTTATGTCTCTGTACTACACTTATCCTCAAGGCCAAATAGTGTAGGAGCCATGAGAACTTCTTGAAATTCCTCAGAGCACATCCCGAGATTCTTTCCCTAAAATTTTGGTTTTAAAAACACCAGGTAAGAGTTTTTAAGGTCATATGGCAATTTTTTTTTGAAAATTAAAACAGAATCATTGCAGAATGACCAGCCATTTCTACACTTTAAATAAGCTGTGTAATGTCCTGATGTTATTGAAGGACCATCATGATACATAATTGCTACAGTTACAAAAGTCCTTCCTGATATTGACAACTGTGAAGCCACAAAATTTTTAATTAAAGTTGTCAATTTTGTTCCATCAGGCCTACATCGTTGGAATATTAAAATGACATACTGGCCATATGTTCGTATAAATAATGTGGACATCATTTCAGATTTACATTGCCTACACTCCATATTGTGATCAGCTGCTTTTACTAGCTTATTAAAAGAGACTGATTTACTGTCTGGCAAAGTTAAATATATAAATCTTTCTGAGTCTACACTAGTACTACTTGATACCCTACAGTTCTCGCAGTCATGCTGCCATTGATAAGAAAGCCCAAACAGATGATCTACATCTACACCTTCAGCATACAATACATCAAGCATATACATTAAAAACTCCTGACAATCTTGCTGACTATTTTGAGAGAATTGTGTTTGGCCTGAACATCTGTCTAACAGATTTCGAATTTCAGACACACTTTCTATGTTTGTTCTATCAGTGCTACATTTCTCTAACACAGAATTTAACAAACTGCAAAATCTTTGATCAGAATTGACCACAATCTCTTCTTTTACATTTTGTAGAGAAAACAAAACATTAACCACTACATTAGCATAGCAGTTGACACCAGAACTGTTTTCAAATTGAAAACCAACAACATCTTCAACAGAATCCTTTTTGTTTCTGCTTATAATTTCAGGTTCATCGACTTTTCGTCTTTTTGCTACAACCTCCCCAGTATTGGTCACATTTCTTCGTTTCCGGCCTACCACACGTTTCTCAAACAAAGGATACTGAGGCAAATGTGGCGCATACTCTCTTCTCAACCTATTGTATTCCTTAACACAATCTAGATCCGCACAAATGTTTGTGACATCACACTCAATCAAGTACAATCCCGATAAAGTCCTAACTCGTGACAATGCCACATATGCCATACCCTCCTTGAACACAGAACTGCCAATATTCACCAATGCACAGTCTACACTTAAACCTTGCGATTTATGGATTGTCACCGCATATGCCAAGCAAACAGGAAACTGCTTACGACGAACATATAAGTCTTTTACAAGCAAAAATCTAGCAGAACAACGAGCAATTAGCTGTACTTCCTCAATGCCATCAAATTTAATTTTTAAAAATTCAATTCCATCTCTATTTCTGTATTTCACAAAATCAACAACATTACCCATTGATCCATTTACCAGACCTCTTTCAACATGTAAATTCCTTCTTAAAATTATACGGCAGTTCAAGCACACATTCAGAGTCTTTTCAAAACCCGCAGTTTTAGATATACTCTTCTCTAATGAATCCAATTTTGTTTTCAGATTCTCAGACAAAATAATTGTTGATCCCATATGCTCTACTCTGTCAATAGCTTCCAATTTCACAATCTCTTGCTTTTCTAAATGCAACATTTTGTTGTTGAATTTGGCACATTCTGCAAGAGTTGGCATCAAACATATTCCAGATTTTTTCTCAGTAACTTTCTGAAAAATATTCTCAGGCACAACATCTTCGTCTGGATATAAATTTGTCAGTAATCGTGCATGTAAAGCTTCTTTCCCATGCTCGGTCACTTTTCCAATTCTAACATCTTGTAGAATAGTCTTGTAAACTTCATCCTTTGCCTGACGCATATTTTCATGCAGTTCAGCATAATTGAAGTTTAACCATATATTGACGTTGCCAATACTCCCTAAGCACTTCCTGGTATCTTCATGCGTGAGCATTTTGAACACAGGTTGCCCTTTCACTGGTGTCAGCTGCAGAAGATCTCCGAAAACAATGATGTGTTTGCCACCAAATAACACATCATACTCTGTTTTGAGAACTTCTTGCATTCTCAAATGCACAAAGGCAAGCATGACATTGGAAACCATGCTTACTTCGTCAATGATAAGAAGTTTCATTTTCCTCAAGACTCTTGAAACTTCAAAACAAGCATCTCCAGATAGCTTGTGATATTCTAATTTGTTGTCATGCTCCACTGGCAGCATCAGTAAACGATGTAAAGTAATCCCTTTAATGTTATGTGCTGCCAGTCCAGTTGGAGCGGTGACAACACAAGACAGCGATGACTCTGTCCTTTCCTGCAAATAACATGAAATTGCTTTAATAAGGAAACTTTTTCCAGTTCCCGCTTCTCCACTCACGTACAGTCGGACAGGCTTCAACGACGTACATGAGCACTCTTTCTTGTCATGACTTAATCCATGATCAATTTGCATGGTAAGTTCGTCATATATTTTCCTCTGCTCAACGTTGAGTTGTCTTTCCAACTCTTCTAAGTTAACCGCATCCTCCTGAGCATGTGCCATGGCTCTTTCCACTTCATTCATAGCAGTGGCAGCTTCATTTTCGATAAGAGGTCCTCCTAGTGGATCCTGACTCAATGAAGCAGAACTCTGACTGTCCTGAGAACTGTCTCTGGCAATCTCGGCTGCAATTGTTGCTTCCTGCTCAATTTCCACATTCAACATTTCTACATATTTGGGAAAAGCAGGACATTCTATGGTCTCCTTGGCAGCATTGAATGAGTCTTCGTAACAAAGGAAATCTCCAAGCAGTTCCTCTTCTGCATGCCAAGGCTTAAAAAGTTGCAAAAGTGCTAAATAGAAAAACTCCTTTTTTTCAGGAGATTCGCCACTCAATTTTCGATGGTTTATCAAGTGGCATTTTCTTTGCTTGACCAGACATCCCTCACTTCCTATTACAGCATACACTCCTTTCTCAGTATCTTCTTTGATGTTCCTCTTGAATATGTAATTTTGCAGAACCTCATACAGACAAACATTCTCGAGGTGACTGCTTCGATTTGGATAATATGTATCCAACATGTTGCTCTTCAAAATGTCGGTACTGTTTGGCTCCTTTTCCGCCAAATACTCAATTTCCCGCACAGGTTTCAGAACTCGATTACGCGTTGCAGCAAGACCAACACTCGCCCAAACGATACTCCTGGACTTGGCATAGAGACTTGCTGAAGACAACCGGTCAGAACATTCGTAAGCTCCGATTTCTCGATGCGACAACATCTTCAGACTGAAACTGTACAACTTCTTGCTGAGGCTCTTTTCATGAGAAATGTCCTCCCACATATCCTTCAATTCTGTCTTCTCTTTTTTGGTGATGTAAGATGTCACATACCGAGCCACAGCCATACAGTTATCAGCCACAAACTGTATATCCATGTTAGCATTCCACATGGACAAAATCACCGGGTTGTAGTCGTTGATGTACTTAGACTCTTCGTTCCTCTTCAAATTGTATGTGTTTTTAGGTGATTTCTTCATCACATTATGTCGCAGCGAAGACATCAAACTGTTCACTCTTCCTTTAGAAATCACCGATCGTGGAAAGCCGAAACGACATTTGGTGTAGAACTTGTCTTTGTTCCGGAATTTACGACGACAGTACTTTCCACATCGATGGCTTTGGAAACGTAGAACTTTTTCTCTTAGGCTTTTTTTCTCCTTTGCGTTTGGAACAGCACACGTAGAATACTGTTCTATGAAACTCATCACTGAGTCGTCTGCATCCGTTCCAAATTTAGGTGCATCCTTGATCCACAGCAACATATGTATATGAGGAGCACCTCTTGCTTGGTACTCCTTCCTCCAGAAGAAATCCAACACCTCTCCAAGAGGTGGATTCTTCTTATTCATGACGAAAGACATCATACCTTCAAATCTATGATTGAAGTACCTACATACATTGACTGGATCCAAAGAGCACAGTTCTCCGGGTGTCTTGAATTCGATGTTTTCTACGTTAGCATTTGCCTCTCGTAGAAATTCAAGTAAGTCTTCCCAGCCATACTCAGCACAGCTCGAAGTGAGGAACCATGTGGGAGTTCCTAAGTTCCTCAGCATACATTTTAAATCACCATGACGACGGTACCAGTACTCATTAGTACCACGCTGACACGCCATGAGATTAATCAGGTGAGAATCCAAAATACTGTCTTGGACATTGACTTTATCCATAAAGTCACTTGCCGAGATGTTTTGCATGTGTATACCACTTTTCAAGATGTGGTTCACTGCATATGACAGTCCAGACAGATCGCTTTCAAACAGGAGATGAAACAAATAAGGAATGCATTGTCGAAACCTAGGATCTCCTGCATACAATCGCAAAGTCCGGTATTCAGAAGCAGGAATTTGATGAGGTCGCTCATCATATCTTCCTCCCTGACCTGTTGGAAAAAGCTGTGGGAAACACCGAGCTTCCAAACTTTCCTCCCAAACACTAATGGGACTCCCTTTTGCTTGTTTCATTTGAAACAACTCAATAGCATTCCCCATGACTTCCTTGGAATGCAAAGGATGAACACTATAATGTTCATATATTTCTTCACTAGTACAGGGTTCTACTTTCTCAATTTGACCAGCACACAAATCGCTATCCTCTTCCTCACTTACTTCCTCTTCTGCAACATATACATTTTTATAGTATTTATTATATTTTTTCAAATACTATGTTGCCCTTTTGACTTTCCTAACATCTACTAAATCTTGCCATATTTTCTTATTCTTTGTCGGAACCCCATTAACTAAGATAACAAGAGGTTCCTCTTCCACTTTTTCTACTCCAATTGTGTTAATGTTTTTCTTCAAATCTAGAGGCAAATAAACAACTCTTCCCTTTAATCCTCTCTGTAAATCTGATGGAGGCAATTTCCCTGTCTTTGGCTCCATTCTTACAATAGCCTGAAAGGGATGGATACTTTGAATCAAAATAGATTCATAAGTATTTAAATCCTTCAATTCAGAAGGAATCTCAACCAATTCCAGATTATTATGAACTGCTCTAGCAGGCATCTGGTTTTGATTTAATTTGTTACAACAATAAGTACACACACGTTGATCCAATCCCAAATCAAAACAATTTTCTACCATCAAGTATGTTGCAAAATCCTTCCATTCACTATTATTTTCCCTTTCACTTTTTCCATATAAATCCACTAACTTAGTCTGATTCTTATAATAAGTGCGTCGACAACACACACAAGTGAAATTTGGCCTCTCACTTGATTTCACCTCAAACGTCGCAATTTCCCTCTGGAAATTATCTGTACTGGAAACCTGTACACTATCTTCCACATTACTCTCTTCTTCTTGGTCAATTTCAACATTCTCCTCTTTACTTCCAAAGTAACAAAACTCAATTTCTTCACATATATTCTTCACATCTATTTCAGAACCATGCAAAAGAGCAGCGCATAATTGTTTAAGCATAATTGCTGGACTCTTAGCATAATACAACATTCTAACTAATTTCCTCACTTTATTATGATGCACTGCTAGCATCCTGAAATGATGAAAAACACTCTGGCATACTCTCCTGGAAAGACAAGCCAGTGAATGACCATGCAAACCTATCACTTCTCTCACTCTGCAAGGATCTAATTCTTGCAACAACTTCATTTTCTGCTTCAAACTTTTCTTACTAAATGACCGTATAAAATCACAAAGCAAATTGATGGAATCCTGTCGTACACTGCAAATACTACTACACTTCCAGGTGTACACAGGACCCTTAGGACGTCTCCCTAAAACCTCATTACCTAACACCTCTTCTATCTCTGTTCTCACAAGTTTTTCTTTTTCAACTGGACAACCATCTTTCACTTCATAAGCTCGACCACTGGTGTCAACTGCATGCACCAAATCATTATCCTGGAAATAACTCTCCTCATTAAAAAATGCCTCAGAGCTTGAACTATGCATCCATTCTCCAGAAAAAACTTCACAAAAATTACTACGATTAACTTTTCTCTTCCATCTACTATTTCTTTTGAAATCATAAATTACCTTGTTTAGCTTCCTAATTCTATTGATTGTCAAAATAAATAACTTACGTTTAATTTCAAATGCCTGATCAATAACTTTCTCAACTATTTTTTTTCTCTTATAAAAAACCACTTTCTGCTGACCTTTGTTAATATTTTTTAACAAATTCCAAATTATCCTGTGGCGGAACATTCGTTTACGAATATCCCTAAACTGTTGTTTCCTTCTACTTTCATGCATAGAGTTATCTCTTACTCTAGCAGTAACATTTCTCATTGGCCTTTCCTTACCATTTGAATTCTTTCTCCTTTTCTGGACTGAAACATTTTCTGTAGTAATATTTTTTTTACTACACATATTTCTTATGACTGTTTTTCGACTCTTACCCGGTGCTTTCTTGGTGACTTGACAAATCTTTTTGTTAGAGGACTGCTGCATTATTCCATGGTCCTGCTGTCTTTGACGTTTTGCAGCCTTTCTTACTCTTTCTTTGCTAGGCATCCTAAAATCTTGAAATAATCTGCAGTTGAATCTGTGGTAAAATATAATAAAAAATGTTATTAACCACTATTACCCAACAGTAAATTAATAACAGTCATCAAAAACTTAACACACTACTTAAGTATATAATATACTGAAGCCTATCTCCAATTTTTCACTGAACAGGACTCATCTCTTCTTAACCTTGGATAAACCTCACCTACTCTGTGTCCCCTGCACATAATTAAATGTAAAGGGGCAGATTTATATTAACTAGCACATCCCCAGGGATGCACCAGTTAACGTGCACCGCTGCTCTGCCACCCACGGTGTGCCGCATTTACAATCAGATAGGACAAAGCTACATCAAAACCCTGCGCCTGCTTGAAGCAGGCATAGATCTTGACGCAGGTAGGCTGAAAGCTAAAGCAACAACTAAGTGTCGTGTGCAGAAGTTACAAAAAAGGAAAAATGGCGTTTAAACCAGTAATGAGACCATGCTAACGTAATACAGAGTAAAAATATCCAGGATCTACATCAGTTTGGGGTTCACAAACCTGGCAGGTACAAGGCACTGAGGCTTTCCACCGTGCATGTCGCATCCCAAAACATATGTGGTTTGTGAATGAAACAATTTCCCAGACCAAATGCTTTGGATTGGCTACTTCTAAAAAATTAAACACCCCTACTATCCCGGAGTTAGAGGAATATGATGGTTGGAGTAATTTTACTCGTTGTCTATTAAAGATTTACAGGCCCTACTCCGTAACTCTTCCTTTAACATTTCCAGTATAAATCCAAAAGGTTGACTGCTTTGGCAACGTGCCTTATCCACGGTTTAATAACGCTACCTTTTGCTTTATATAAGTTTTCAAATTGTATGAAATATATACCAATAGGTCGTTATTAACCTTTAGGTAGTGGTTTTCTTCATGAAGTCTGGTCGCTTCCATACACATACAGATTTTCAAAGATGATCAAGAACTTTATCTGAATGGAGAGGAATGCACTGAGACGCCAGATCATTCACTAATGTGTAGGCACATACAGTTACACGGTTCATGCAACAAACACCAACCAAATATGGCTTGCGTGTTGCAAGGCACACCAGTTCCTGCTATCATCCCCACGTTCAAGTTCTTGGAAAATGGTAGTTATTTGATGCTCAATAATGAAGATTGTTCTGGGTTAATTAAAAGTATTCATTTTATCGTAACAGTAAATGAACGGGTTATTTGCTGCAGAAATGTTCTATTTCCTCCCACACATGAACATAGGGAGTTTTCAATCTGGCCACAAATACCAACCTTGGCAGCACATTTCAACGGCATGGCAAGAATAAGAGCTATTTTGTCTCAGAGAGAGGTGGCCTTGAGTTCGGCCCGTGAAACTTTCGTGCTTCACACAGCGAACACCCGTACAGAGGTGCAGACCCTTTTAAATACAGATTCGCCTTTCCATTTCAGCAAGATGGTTCGGACTATCTCTAACGCGTCCTCCACAAAGGGCCTGGCGCACTTTTTTAAAATTGTTACCAGTGGTCTCGTGACTTCATTTGAGAAAATCTTTGGAGTCATCCCTGCTTTCTTTCATTCTATATTTTTCCACTGTGCTTCGTGGATTCCCATTTTTACTTGCATTACCAGCGGACGCTCTTGTGCTTTTTTACATTTTTAAATATGGATGTCCCTCCTGTGCAAGCTCCCGCCCTGCAGCTGCTGACACTCTTCCGCAATCGCATGCTAGAATATTATGGCACAATGCCGTTGGCGATATTAAGCACGGCATATGGATTATCTTTTCTATGCTGATGTGATTCCTTCAAATCTAAGACACTAAAGTATCGGCACGCCCTAAACCAACACAAAGAGACCTTCTTAGCAAATAATATAATATGTGTATTAGGGAGGGTGAGATATAAGCAGCCGCGGGCCGTGGAGGGAGTTACGGTGAGGCAGGGAGGCGGGGAGGGGGAGAAGCAGGGTGGAGCCCTCTCTACCTTGCCCCTCCCCCTCCCCGCCTCCCTGCCCCACCGTAACTCCCTCCACGGCCCGCGGCTGCTTATAAGTGTTGCTAACTCTTATTCATTTACAGCATGTTAACATACTGTCACCATTCGCTTTTTATGTACTATTGACTATGCTGGTAATTTTGCTACTGATAATATGTGTACTTGTATAATCTAAGATACTACGCCTGAGAAGACGGCATTAGTAAATAAACATTTCAAATACACATGTGTTCTTCTTAACTCCATGTTCTCGTTTCTAAGAAATATATAACGACCGACTGTTCATGAGTTCCACGTATCCTGAGGTACTATAAGTTCATATTCTGGATTGTCTAAACATTGAGAGTTTGTTATATCCAATGTGACACTGTACCTAGCTTGCTAAGGGGTTTTGATTACTAAGGTGAGTTTTGGGACACCCTAATTCGCCGAGGTTCCAATCCTCTGTCCACAGTTCTGTGTCAGAACAGAAACCCTGCGACAGGGGCACCCCTCAACCTTACTGGAGCGTCATCACACTTGCGATACAACTCCAGCAATGCGCCAACTTTACGGCACAAATACGTCACGCATCTGTGCTGTTTTTGCCCCATGATGCGCCGCATTGTAAATGCAGCACACCATAGGTGACGGAACAGCGGCACAGAATGACTAACACATCCCTGGTGATGCGCCAGTCATCATAAATCTATCCCTATGCTTCTTATCTTGTTAGAGATAAACCGCCATATGTATCATCAAAGTTTTTTGCATTTCCTAAATAGCGAACTTTAAGGAATAAATAGCGATTCTTTACCATTCCTAGTTTGCGATGAGCTATTTGCTAATTACAAATTACCCATTCATTTCCATGCAGCAGGAGGCCCATAGGAATGAAGGTGCAATTTGCGATTAGCAATTACCTCATCGCAAATTACGAATTTTTCCGACGGTGCAGGGGTGTCTCAAGAACACCCTGCTGCACCCCTGAAAAAGAAATTTGGGGTCATATGGCGCACATAAATTTTGAAAACATTCCTTTACCTCAAAAACGATTTTCAACTCATAATTTGAAAACACTGCACATGGAGAAATGACTTAAAATGTCCTTAAGACACATAAAAGCATTTTTTGATTGCCTTTGCAGCATGTTTCAATCACCTTTAACATGCCTATGTAACGGAAACATTCAAAATCTAAATTTGCCATGCACAGGTGGGAGCATATTTACAAGCAATTTGCTCCACAGACAAACTTCTTACATTGAAATGGGAAAAATAACATCAGAGACTCTCAATTACCTTATAAAGAAGCAGACACCATTATGTCCTTCTCATCAATATTAAAACCATTGCTTTTTCTCAAAAACGATTTACAAGTCATAATTTGAAAACACTCCACAGCTCCTATGCACATAAAAGCCCTGTCAGTACTAATACTTCACATTTTCTCCAATTACAATTTCTCAAAGAAACAAAATCTATTTGTGAAACACTTGAGACAAAGCAACATTTGAAAAACACAACTTTCTTCATAATTTTCTCCTTAAAGCACACTATTTTCTATCTAAATTAAAGAAATCTTTTCTCACCTTAGCAAATACTTTGAGTTTCAAAACAGTCTCAGAAACACACCAATTTGTCTTCAGCAGAGCAAAAGGTATGCACTCCAGAGTCTGCAGCTATCAAAAGCACAGAAATGCTGTAATTCCTCACACATATCTCTCATGTCACCCAATCAAAACTCTTCCCTCACTTTTTTTCAAAGCAAAACCCTTCCCCCCTCTGCCCCCTCTCTGCTTTTTCTGCATAGCAACCACCTCTTGCAAGACCTCTCACACAACAATGTTGCAATTGAACTCTGAACTCTCAGTGCACCTGCATATCCAGAGCATTCTTTCATTTAATGATTTTTTATTCGCCACTCAAAATACATCTTTCAACGAACTCATCCATGCACACTAACTTTCTGTTTTCAGCAATCAAAATCCACCAATCACTCTTACTGCTTCATTAACACAGAAACTCCTCAGTTTTTTTCATTTTACACTCTCATTTTTTCAACTGCCATTTCATTGCCACACTTCATCTGACTGCAGCAGAACCTTCTCTCACCATGTTTTCTGTCTGGATTGTTGGACATAGTTACATATATTGGGCTCAAAGGTACGCTGAAAACAGGAATTTACCTAACCTCAATTTACAAGATGTGGAAATTAAGTGGTTTGGCCACAGAGGATTAAAATGTCACCAATTGATACCATTGGTGAAAACCTTTATGCATTTGCCAAAACCTGACCTGTTAATTGTGCACTGTGGAGGTAATGATTTGGGCACTTTGACTGGGGTAGGTCTGGAAATGCTTTTAAAGGACACCTTTGAGCAATTGATGGCACTTTTTCCTCAGACTGCCTTGGTATATTCAAATATATGCCAAAGACAGAAATGGAGGTGGTCGAACCAATTTTGTCCACAAATTGAGAAGTCGAGGAAGCATGTAAACAAATCTGTTTCAGCTTACATGAGAGACCATGGAATGGGCTCCCTGTACAACAATAACTTGCGTTACTACATGCAAGATATCTACAGAGGAGATGGAGTTCACTTCTCAGATGAGGGCAACAGAGTTTTCACTCTGAATTTAAGAATGTGCATTGGTACCTACTTATAAGTACCTAAATGTACCATAAACCCAAAAGCTCTTCTCAGAGCTACCCTACATCTGATCACTCACAATTATTATTTTACTCTAACTTTTTTCACTAATTTTCAAGAAAGTACGCTCCCCAGAACGCTTCCCGGTTCGCGAACCGGGCGCACTCCACGCAAAAAAACTAAAAAAACGGTATATTTTTTTTTGCCCTGCGAGACCCCTTCAAAGCCTCCACATCAAACCTAGGGAGTCAGGGACGATCTACTATGCCCCCTTATGGTCATTTGCCCCTTCGCTTTGGCCTCCTCTTGTCTCTCGATCCTACCGAGAGACAAGATGGCGGCCGCTACGGACTGTTTGGAATGTTTACAGACGCCGAAAAACCAATCAGCTTCGCAAACCTCCGTAACGCGAAAAGTACGCGAAGCGGAGCGCTGTTACAGATATATATCTTTTTTTGAACGTTAATTTCTCAAAATCCACTGGAGCACATATATTGAGACCTAGCAAAGGCACATCGGGCTACCAGTCCCTACAATTTTGCCAAGTTTCGTGCAAATCCATTCAGCCGTTCGATTATTATTATTTTATTTTTTTTTGCCCCGCGGGGCCCTTTTAAAACCTCCACATCAAACCTAGGGGGTCAGCGAGGATCTACTATTCCCCCTTATGGTCATTTGCCCCTTCGCTTTCGCCTCCTCTTGTCTCTCGATCCTACCGAGAGACAAGATGGCGGCCGCTACGGACTGTTTGGAATGTTGACAGACGCCGGAGAACCAATCAGCTTCGCTTCACAAAGCTCCGTTGCGCGAAAAGTACGCGTCCTGGGACGCTGCCAGGTCCGCTGTTACAGATATATATCTTTTTTTAAACGTTAATTTCTCAAAATCCACTGGAGCACATATATTGAGACCTACAAAAGGCACATCGGGCTACCAGTCCCTACAATTTTGCCAAGTTTCGTGCAAATCCATTCAGCCGTTCGGGCTAAAAGTGAGGCCAACCGCCCTATGGAAATTAACATGGGAAAAACGCGTTTTGGGACCCCCCTTTTTTCTCGGCCCCCCCTTGACGAACCCCCCCACAATTTTCAGGGGCTGCTCAGAAACAAAATGTGCCATTTTCCTGAAAATTTCAGCCAATTCCGTCCACAAACGCCAAAGTTATTAGACATAGAATTTTCAAAAATCCCATAGAGAAAAAATCCTAACTATATATACCTACTGGCGACCGCCAGTAGGTAATATATATATATATATATATCCAACCAGTACAGGATACCCGTTTGAATAAGGCCACAGGAAGATGCATTTTCCTCACAAAATTTAATTGCAGCCTGCAGACAGGTCACAAAACAAGAACCACATCACAAAAAGTCTTTACGCCAGACGCGTTTCGGGACTCCAGTGTCCCTTCTTCTGTGGCGAGTTGTTGTGAAGAATTGAAAGCACTGTTGCAAAGCGCACGCTTCAATTTGAACACCTGCCGTGTTGGGCGTGGCCCCCACGGCCTTCTGGATGTTGTAGTGCGCTGCCTAACATCCCAAGTGGGCGCGCTGTTCATCTTCAAAATTAAAACAAAAATCGTTCCCAAGTGGGGTGGACGTGGGTACTGTCAGTCACCTGCCCCGCTTTCTAGCTGTCACTTTGAGGCGAGCAGGTACCACCCTGCAATGGCGCCAGCCCTCCTTCCTTCCTACTGTACAAACACCACTTGGTGCCTGTTCGGACCCGCACAGCAGCGGTGGGCCTTGTATCACGACCGGGAACGGCCGTTTTCAATCCAACCAGTACAGGATACCCATTTGAATAAGGCCACAGGAAGATGCATTTTCCTCACAAAATGTAATTGCAGCCTGCAGACAGGTCACAAAACAGGAACCACATCACAAAAAGTCTTTAGGCCAGACGCGTTTCGGGACTCCAGTGTCCCTTCTTCTGTGGCGAGTTGTTGTGAAGAAATGAAAGCACTATTGCAAAGCGCACGCTTCTATTTGAACACCTGCCGTGTTGGGCGTGGCCCCCCACGGCCTTCTGGATGTTGTAGTGTGCTGCCTAACTTCCCAAGTGGGCGCGCTGTTCATCTTCAAAAATAAAACAAAAATCTTTCCCAAGTGGGGTGGACGTGGGTACTGTCAGTCGCCTGCCCCGCTTTCTGGCTGTCACTTCGAGGCGAGCAGGTACCACCCTGCAACGGCGCCAGCCCTCCTTCCTTCCTACTGTACACACACCACTTGGTGTCTGTTCGGACCCGCACAGCAGCGGTGGGCCATTTTCAATCCAACCAGTACAGGATACCTATACCTTATATATATATAAAAATGTTTACAGCAATATCCTCCATCGTCAGGGGCCCCCAACTTTAAAGGGCCGTCGTGGATGAAGGGGATGGAGAACCTGTTGGTTGCATCCGGGGAAAAGAATACCAAAGCCCAGTTCTGCTTTCCACCAGCCTTTAATACAAATATGGCTGCACGCAGATAAACGTCTACCCTGATGAGTTTCGGCCAAAAATGCCTTTGATCACAGGTGAGTATTGACTGTACAAGGTACAGGTCTTAATAACTTTTGTTTCCTGTGGCTTTCTGGACAATTCTTACAAGTCCCACAATCCATTGTTTCTCAATTTCAAATATTCATGGGGATAATAATTTAGTCACAAGTATTTCAGTTAGTAATATTCAGACAGTGGCCTCGCAAAGTTTAAATATTTTCCTGCTGCTGCCTCAGACAAAAAATGTCTTTCAATGCTGCAAGTCTGGTTCTTTCCAAGACGAGGTGTAAGCCTTTCTTGTCTCCCTTCTTTATCTCTCCATGGAAAGTAAAGATAAATCCTTTGATGTCTGTGGAGCAAGTGGGTCATGCCCCCCATTAAACAATCCACATCAACATCCTCCATCGTCAGGGGCCCTCAACCCTACAGAGTGGCCTTGGCTGACAGGGATGGAGAATCCCATTGGTTGCACCCAAGGAAAAGAATACCAAAGCCCAGTTCCATGAAGTCACGGAAAAACAAAGTTAAGAACACCAGCACCTAGTAGAGTCAATACTCACCTGTGATTAAGGCCTTTTTGGCCAAAACGCGTCAGGGTAGAAGCTTGTCTGTGTGCAGCCACGTTTGCATTAAATGCTGGTGTTACCCGGAACTGGGATTTGGCCTTCTTTTCCTTGGAGATATATAAATATATATATATAATTTAGTAAGTAATTTAGTAAGTAATTTATTATTATTTGCATAGTTAGTTAAAACCATTGCAATACAAAGTTTAAAATAAACAATATGTCAATAGAAAATTTAAATTACCTCCCTATACAAAGGAGGAAACAGTATATCAACTCACAACTTTTCCTTCCTAAGAAAAGTCATGCCATGTCATGTTTTAGTTAACAATAAATAATATAGATCCATTAAAAAAAACAGTTAAGAACAGGTTTTGGCAAATTCTTTCCCTCAACCTTCAAAAGTTTTACAAGACTACTGTTCTACTGAGAGTCAGGAAATACCAAAATTATCTAAAAGACAGTTAAGAGCATGTCATTATGTTTTCTTATCTAGTGCCTTACTGAGCTTCACAAGTGCAAAGAGTGTCTGAAAGGCAATTAAGAGTCAGCTTTTGTCTTTTTCTTTTCCACTGCCATCATAAACCTCACAAATCTACAGTTCAACTGGGGATCCTGGGGTGCAAGGCAGGCAAGAACTGCCTGTCTTCGTGAGCGAATACCTCGTTGGTTAAAATGGAATTTTAGCAGGTGCTTTCGTTCTTCCAGCAATTTGTCAAAGGAACACAGCAAATGCGGCATGTCCTCAGGCTCCGAACCACATACCCGACAGAGAAAGCCCGCCTGTTCTTTTAACCAGTGTGGGAAATGGCGGATGCAAGGTAACAGACCCAGCCTGTACTTTAAGAACATCATTTTTGTTATTTTTGAATAACCTAGATCAAGATAGTTCTGCGGTATCTGAGTGGTATATGAGTTCTGGATCATCCAGCAGTGTGACCTTTTTGTGAATGATGCCTTGTCTTCAATCCATGAGAGATACTTAATTGTTTTCTTGACCAATCTTTTCAGCATAACATGGTTTGTCAGGGTATCCCAAAGCTGTAGTAAACCAAGATTCAACAGGCTCCTTTTGAGGCACTTTGCGGCTGGTGAGGCTGGATGTAGTTCTAGCTAATCCCATAGATGGTTATTCAAGGTTCCTTGTTTGGTTTTTCGTGTTTTGTCCCCCACTACTATATACTTGCCCTGTCTTGCCAGGGTCTGTTTCTGGATGCCAAACTCAAGCCTGATTTGGGCCGGTGAAGTTTGTTTGGGCAGGCTAAATATAATCCTATATGCAGCTATTACAGTTTTGTCCAGAAACTTAGCATCTCTGCCTCTCAATACTTCACTCCCATATGTTACTGTCGGCAACAGTTTAGCTCCTATTACTTGTGTCAGAGGCAAAAGAGAAGGGCCCTTGAGTTTACTATTTAGTGCTTTCAGAGCGATTGCTGAGGTGACGCCTTTGCCCCTGATACTAGTTTTCTGTGCAGTAAACAGGCCATTGTTATCAATTTTTACACCTAGATACTTGTATACTGACGTGTTCTCGATACAAGTTTTTTTCCAAAACCAGCTGTGTGACTTGATACGTTTATTACTAATTGTCATCTTCTTTGTTTTTCCTAGATTTATTGTCAGATCATTTAAGTCCGAATATCCCTGTGTTGCACTCACGAGTTGTTGAAGCCCAACTTTTGTGTGGCTGATTAAGACTATATCGTTCGCATAGAGGAGACACGGTAAAAGTAGCCTTCCTAATTTTGGTGCATAGGAGTTACAGCTATTTAAGATAGGGATTAAATCCACTAAGAACAAGTTAAATAGAATGGGAGCCAGGACACAGCCCTGTTTGAGACCCTTGTTGGTTTCTATGCGTCTTGACAGGAGTGAGCCATCTCCCAACTTTATCTGGATCCACGTCTCCGTATGTAGGTTGATCAACAGGTCTAACAATGGTCCTGGTATCCCCATCTTTTTAGTTTGGACCATAACATATTCCGGTTTATATGGTCAAAGGCGGCTTTGTAATCAATAAAACAAAAGTGAATCGGCATTTTGGTTGTTTTAGCCTTATCTATTAGCATACCCATTGCTAGGATATTAGAAGTTGTTCCCACCGATTTAGCAAAACCGGTCTGGTTAACCGGAATTAATGATTTCTCTGTGGTCCAATCCTGCAGATCTTCCAAGAGTGTTCCAGCGAAATATTTGGCCTCATTATCCATAGGGCAATTAATCGGTAATTTTGGGGAAGAGACTTGTCCCCAGATTTGAATATAGGTGAAATGATTGAGCCCTTCCAAGAGCTAGGTAATATATCAAAGTGCCTTATTTCCAGAAATAATGGCTCAAGCACAGCAGCCCATTCTTTTTCCTCCTGTTTGTAGACGATGGGCAGAATTCCGTTCGGGCTTGGTGCCCCCTCTTTTCTTCCCTTTTTGATTTGGTGCTGAATTTTATTTTTGTAGACTTGACACTCCTTCGTTTGCCAATAGTACGTGGTTTTCTTGATTACCTGTGTTCCTTTGCAATAACTGTCGGTTATTGTCGACAGAATTCTTCTCCACATTAACAATTTCTGTCTTCAAGTAAGAGTCTTTTTGTTGATTAAAGTGACTTCTGAGGTAGCTTGCCCAGATTTCTTCTGTGATGTTAGAGGAGATTCCTTTATGCGTAGGTCTTAAAAAAAGGTTCATAGTTTTCCAAAATCTTGCACCATCGCATCCTTTGCAATCTGCATGTAATTCAGCTCACATATTTTCCTCCACAAGTCTAGTGGCTTCCCTTTTCGTTTTTTTCGGCAATACTTTCAATTTCTGTAGCAGATTATGTTTTACAATGTCCATAGGGCTATGCCGTAGTTGTCTCATCGTTTGGTAGATTGATCTTTTTATCCCCTTAATCTTCTCTTTGTATTCTTGTGTGAAGTTTTTCATGCTACTGCTGCTCGATTGGCCCTGTTGCTTGCATCTTGTAGAGTAGTTTGACATACTCGCAATAAAATATTCCCATTTCTCAATTTCTCTAGAACCTACTCTAGTGAGGAAGAGCTGTCAGGCCTTTTCTAATGTGCTTCCATCGGTTGCTACAGAGTATTTAATCCTTTTGTAATCGATTGTGTGGACTGACACTTTAGGCACCAAGGACAATTCGTAGTTAGGTTTCCTGATGTTGAGAGCAATTTCTTGGGGACAGTGATCACTGTCAGCTTTTTCCCTTATATGAAATGTGCTCATTCTTTGAAACAAGGATAATGAAATGAAGGTATAATCCAGTGTTGAGTTATTTCTTGATGAGTGAAAAGTGGAGGCCGGTGGATTGTCTCCCATGAATCTTCCGTTTAGTGCTTTAATATTAAAAAGTTCAAGGTCATATAATATCTGCTTGTCTAGTACGGTCGGTTTTAATGTTTGCGACGTCCCTTGGAATGGTATATCCCAGGCTGAGTTTTGAATTAGTTACTCATCCTCTGATGAGTTTCCCATAAGGTTGAGATTGAAGTCCCCGGTGATAATCAAATCTGTTGATGCTGTTTCCCTTATGCACTCCTCCATGAATTTACATAGTTCTTTAGATGCCTTTAATTTCCTCTTTGGGTGAATATAGGTATTAATCAAGGTGAAGTTGGTTCCCTCCGTGCCTGTTTCTTGTTGCGAGAAATTAAGGTTTACTGCTATAGAGCCGAGGGAAGATGGACCAACTTCTTTGACCACGTGGGCGCTAGTGGCTGAGACATAGGTTACTAAGCCACCTTGAGTATGACCATATTTCGCCCTTCTTGTGGCACCTATAAAGAAACGCAAGAAACCCTGTAGGTGCGGTGCATCTGCTTGCCATGTTTCTTGCAGTGCCAAAATGTCAAATGACCTTATATAACTGATAAAATCCGGGTCCATCATTTTTTAGGCCAGACCGTTAACATTCCATGAGCATATTCTTAAGTAGTTTTCCTCAGTTGATCTTAAGTTTGTCTTTTGTCAATTTGCATGGATGTTTATTGTTCTGGCGATCCATCTTAGGTCATATAATCCTGTTGGAAGTGATGTCCCCTCATTTAAAGTGCTGGTATTTGGCATATTCCTTGCACCATTTGATCCCACTGCACCTCTAAGTACCGATATACCTTGCCTAATTACAGAATCTTGTGCCCCCTCTGCAACAACAGGAATTAGTATTTACGGAAAGCTCAGTTTTATGTACAGAGTTATAGTTATCCCCCAGTTTGTGAATGTTTGAGCCTCTACGAATATTTTATATGCAACTGACGATGTCGACCAGGTTGCTTTTGTTTTTTCTCTGCTTGATCCATCCTCGGCTATAAATTCAATCAAGACCAGGTCTGCTGTTGTCACATCTTCTAGAGAGGGAATGTGGGATCGCAGCCGTAAGATATAGCCCCTATTTAGTATGTCATACCTGCCTTTTGATGCATATTTTGGACTGAGCAATATAATGTTTGTTAGATTTATTAAGTCTTCCGGGCCGCTGGTCTTTTTATCGGATCCGCTAGTTTGGATGGATTCCTGGCCTTTTGTTTCTGAGGTATACAACGGTAACCACGCATTTTTTACAACGCGGTACCGTTACCACGCTACTTTTACCACGCAAGTCGTTACCACGACTTGCGCTGGGGGCGCTCCAGGATAGTAAATAGTTTAATTTACTATCCAACTCCTTTCCCTAGAGTCCACGGGGACTGGAGTTGGAATAGTAAATTAAAAAATTTACTATCCAGCGCCCCTCCACGCAAGTTGTTGTAACGACTTGCGTGGTAAAAGTAGCGTTGTAACGGTACGCGTTGTAAAAGTACGCGTGGTACCGTCATACATCCGTTTCTGACAATGGGGCCTGATTTGTAGACAAATATTCTTCCTCTCTTTTTTTATAACGTGTTATTTCTTGTCCTGTTTGGTTGGGCCATTGTCCCATCTCTCCTTGCCCAGAGTCAGCTGGTGTGGCTCCCAGTTCCTTAGTGTGTTCACGTGTATCGTCTCTGTGGTCCGTTGTACTATGTATGAATGATGACATTTGTTCAATGGAAAACTGTTCTCTATTAGTTAACTCAGCAAGATCGTTGTTTGTTGTTTTTATAAACATTTTAGGCAGGATCCGTTGAACCTTTTTGGTCTCAGGCTTTGTTACTCACGTGACTACATCAGTTGCTGTTTTGTTCACAGAAGAACAATTTGTAGTGGCACTCTTCCTTGGATGGTTCTGCTGCAGTTTAGATTGCGTTTTTCTTTTTGTTGATATTGATTGGGAAGTTAAGTTTGAGCCATCATGGTGCACACCTTCTACTTTCTCGTTCCTAATGTTACTCGAGGTATGAAATTTCTCAATTTCCTCCTTCATTTTATCCCCAGGCTGCGTTGTTGTTTTTGCACATCCTGCATTTAGTTCGGGGGTCCCTGCTGTGCTCATGTCGCATCCAAACATGCGTTCACTTTGTACTAATGGTGTTAGTGTCGAAAAGAGATGCTTGAATCCTTCATGATTTAGATTTGTTTTTTGATTTCGGCCTTTCCTTTTTTTTACTTGTCTTTGTTTTGCGTTCATTGTTTTGTCACCATTATCTTCAAATAAGACCTCAGACATCTGGCCGTCTGGTGCTTTGATAGCTATGTTATCTCGTTCTCTAATCATATGCGCCTGAGGTTCATTTCTCCTACTGTCTTCCTTTTTTTTGCGTCAACTGGGGCTATGTTTGTTAGATTACATGTTTCATTTGCCATAGTTTTTTCTGGAAGTTCTTTATCTGAGCCCTGCATGGACATTTTGATTTGGTTACATAGGTCATTTAGCATAGATGGAAGGGAGGTCAGTTTATCAATTATGGGCCCGTATCCACAAGATAGGTTCATGCCTTGCGAGTGATCGTATTTATTTTGTAAGAGTGTATTTAATGAGCCCAGCTTCCCATCGATGGCAACCACGAAGACTGCCAAGGTATCTAAGTTGGGTGTCCATCTTGTCGGATTGGTAATGAAGCGCCTCCACCAAGAGTTGCATTGTTTTTAACAAGCTAGACCAAGCGCTTTCCTGATTTATCTGTTTTTGTAGACCTTCCTGATTTGCTGAATTTTTTGTCACTATGATCTCCTTTTTTTAATTTATTTATTTATTTACGCAACTTTTATAGCGGAACAAATACCCGAAGGTGTCTCGGCGCTGTGGAGCAACTGGAGTCCGCCATCCTGCCATCCTCTCACTGATTAAACAGCCATGTTTTCAGAAGCCTGCGAAAGCTCATCAGATTCGGGGCGGTTTTAATGGCCAATGGCAAGAGGTTCCAAAGTTTTGGGGTGGCCACAAGAAAACGCCTGTCTCCCCAGGTGACCGATCTTGTGCGTGGCACAGGGAGGAGACTGGTATTGGCCGATCTTAATTGCCTTCTGGGAGTATACAGCTGGAAGGCTTCGATCAGGAACCTAGGTCCTATGCCATGTACAGCCTTGTAAGCAATACAGAGGGCCTTGAATTTAACGCGGCTCTCAACTCTCAGCCAGTGAAGCTGACGAATACCAAGAGTGGTAGATTTGCGGCGAGGGATGTTGAGAAGAATCCTAGCAGCCGCATTCTGAATGGATTGCAGCTTCGTTATGACACGCTTCTGGGTATTAAGAAAGAGAGCCTTCCCATAATCTATTTTAGAGAAGAATAAGGTAGAGACCAGAGTCTTCCCAGCTGACGACGGGAGATAAGGTAACAGCTTCTTGATTTTTTTCAAAATGAAAAATGACGACGACACAACCTTATTAGTGTGGAGGTCGAAAGCCAGCTTGTTGTCAAAAATCACTCCCAGATTTCTGGCTTTTTCCACTGGGACAGGTGGAAGACCAAGCTTTTCTGGCCACCCACCAAGAGACCATTCAGGGGAGAGTCTTCCGAAGGTCATAATCTCGGTCTTGTCCGAGTTGAGCCTAAGACAATTCAAGGCCATCCAGGTACTGACCTCAAGCATAGCTTTCTGGAAGTTAGCTGCTACAGTAAGGCCATCCTTATGGATACCCAGCACCAGCTGGGTATCATCTGCATACGATGTAAGCTGTATCCCATAGGCCTTTATTATCCTCGCTAAGTCCGCTACATAGATGTTGAAAAGCATAGGACTTAGCGAGGAGCCTTGTGGGACTCCACAAGGGAGTGCAGAGATGGGAGAATAAAAATCTCCCAGCCTTACTGTCTGGGTACGGTTTGCCAGGAAAGATGAAATAAGATCCTTGGCCAGACCGTTGATCCCCAAGGCTGTGACACGGTCGACTAGAGTGGCATGGTCGACCGTGTCAAAGGCTGCTGACAAATCCAAAAGGATAAGGATAGCCGCCCTTCCCTGATCCATAATCGCCCTGATCTCATCAGAGGCCTTTATCAAGGCAGTCTCTGTTCCATGCCCTTTCCTAAAACCAAACTGCGTTTCGTCGAGAAGTTGGTGAGTCTCGACGAACTCTGAGAGCTGTCTGTTCATCAGGTATTCGCATACTTTGGCAGGAAAGGGCAGGCACGCAATCGGTCTATAGCTTGCGACGGCTGTGGGATCTAAGGAAGGTTTTTTTAAAAGGGGTTTTATAACAGCCTTCTTCCATATACTAGGAAATTGGCCTGTCAGAAATGCATTATTACAGATCTCCGTAAGAGGACGGGAAATCACTTCTGAGAGTTTTAACATCACAGATGGGGGGCAAGGGTCCAAGGGAGAGCCCGATTTAATGGTAGAGATGATTTTAATCACATCCTCATGTGAGGCGGGTAAGAAGCATGGAAAAGAATCATGATTGTAGTGAGACAGTACTTCTTTCCCGCTACCACCTCTGCATTCAGTTCTGGTGTCATCATCAAATGAGGCATATATATCTGCAACCTTTGTAGTAAAGAAGGTGGCTAATTCATTACAGAAAATCTGTGAGGGCTCCACTTCAGGCCCAGAGGGGGGGGTGGACAAGGTGGTAACAACAGAAAACAGTTCTCTGGCAGAATTAGCGGCGGTCTTAATTTGTGCTGAGAAAAAATCCGTTTTTCGGGCCAAAATCGCCTTTTTATAAATCATAAGGGCATCTTTATAAGTTTGTCTGGCTGTGGGACAATAGGCTTTCCTCCAGCACCTTTCTAGATTCCTGCAGTGTTGGCGATGTAGTCGGAGATCTTCATTGTACCAGGGGGCCGAGGGAGATACTCTATTGGGTTTCGTGAATTTCTCTGGGGCCACTAGATCAGCGGCACTTCGGATCCAGTCCTGAAAAACTGAAGCCGATAGTGCCGGAGTATTTCCTCCCTGAGGACAGGAGGAAACCAGGGAGTGTAGCATCTGAGGCAAGTCTGCAGTTTTCCAGGCGCGGGTACCCATCCTAGTTCGAGGCCTAGGGAGTGAAGAGGCGACGGACCGTATATCTAATTGAAAGATAATAGCCATGTGGTCTGACCATGTGATTGGAATGATGTCTAACACAGAGATGTCAGGATCATTAGTAAACAAACCATCAAGGGAGTGTCCAGCTTGATGTGTAATACCCTTGACTAATTGGTGCAGTCCTAAGTTGGAAAAGTCAGCCGTAAGTTGGGCAGTATCAGAGTTATCCTGCTCTTCCAAATGAAAATTTAAATCTCCCAATATAGTATATTTATCTGAACATATGACATTGTCACTCAGGTCAGAAAGGGTGGAGAGAAAAGAGTTACGGGGGCCAGGGGGTCGATAAAGTATTATACCCTTTAGAGCCTGCTTGGGGTTGATGCTAATAGCAAAGGCAGCTGATTCACAGTTAACCGAGTTTATAGGATCGAGTGTGGTGCGATATTTATCCTTGTAAATAATTGCAAGGCCCCCACCTCTTCCTACAGGCCTATCATGTCTGGCGACACTATATCCATCCGGGGTAGCATCGGAAAAATCCGGACCTGACCCGGCGTCTGCCCAGGTCTCAGTAGCAAATAATAGATCCAGATCATGGGTGACAACAAACTCATTAATGTGAAAGCTATGACATGGGAGTGAGCGCGTATTGATAAGCGCAGCTCGACAACCATGCGGAAAAGTGTTCTCTACAGCATGTGGCATGCCATCATTTAATTCACGGTGGGCTAGTAGACAAGGTTGGGGAAGTTGATAGCCACAACCTGGGCACAGAAAGGGTCGATTGCCCGTCGCAACATTCAAAGAGGCGGTAGTGCAGGTCTGACAGATCTTACCGGAATTCAGCTCTTTTAAATACCGGGTTGAGTACAGCAGTCGGGGACCAGGGGTTATGGCCCTGGGCCGTGTCCGGTCGCGGACGGGCGCAGAAGGGCTTGGCTTTGGCGCGGCTTCGGCGCGCGCCCGCTGCGCCAGCCCGCTGCGCCGTCTAGACATGGTACTCAATATATAGAGCGTGAGGAGGGCGGTAGGCCGGCGCGACTAGAGCGCAGCCCCAGCCCACACCCAAGATGGCGCCCGCCGCCGCCTTCCGCGAAAACAGAAGCGGCTAGGCGAGGCAAAGAGAAGAAGAATGCAGCGTGAAAAGGTGTCAGTGTGCCTCGTCTCAATTCCCTGTTAAATCACTTTGATTAAAAGCCCCCAAGATAGTTTTGCACATAAAATTTTAAATGATGAAAAACGCTATTTCAGCTCAGTAAAACAACAGAATTGAATGAGTAAACACAAGTTGGCTCGCAGCCCTAGTACTCCCGACTAGGGAGAGCTCTGAAGGCAGCGAGCGGCGAGAATTTCACAGCTAAATAGTCCGGGAGGGCGGGAGGCCGGCGCGACTAGAGCGCAGCCCCAGCCCACACCCAAGATGGCGCCCGCCTCCCTCCCCAGTTGTTGATCTTGATTAAGTTCTGGTGTCCCACTCAAAGCGTTCCCAGTGGGTTCGCTCCTACATTTGTCTTGGGAATAGGCAGCCATGAGGTCTTCCCACTCTTCTTTTACCAGGTATGAAGACATTTCTGTAATTTCTGCTGCATCAGTTCTTGGCCTTCCATCTTTTTCTTTTGCCCCCACTACTTTTAGCATTGTCGCTTGTTCATTGCGATGAAGAGTTGGCGGCAGAACTATTTGAGGGGTTTCCGTTCCTTTCCATTCCTCCATTTCCTTTTTCCAGTCGGATTTGTTGTTGTTAGTCAGGTGCAGTTTTGCCTCAGGGATTCCCAATTCGCGAATCGTTGGTATGTCAGTTGTACCACAATTATCAAAACTGTTATTATTTTGCATTGGTCCTCTGGCACCAGCTGTGTCGTCGTGGTTTGCTTGTTTTTCCACTATATAATCAATGTCTTCTCCCAAAGTCCCTATTGCTTCCATAGATCTGTGTACTTGGATTAAGTTAGTATCAATTTTCTGTTCCTTATCTATAGTATTGATGTCATATGTTGTTCAAGTCCGAGTTTTCTTATGTTGTGGAGTTGATGTTGCTTGAGGTGGACTAATAGCTGTCGTGATGGATGCGTCAGGACTTCCCTTTTCGTCTATAGTTCCGTAAGCGCCAGAAAATTGTATTGGTTTTGTCAGTTGTGTTGCCTGTGCTGACTGTCCTGGCAAAAGTGGTGATTAAAGGCCCTGTACCCCGCTCACTTTTGAAAATAGGGCATCCCCTGCATTTTTTAGGAAGCAGAACTTTGTGTAGGTTTTTGGATAGAACAAGGATTGGCAGTTTTTTTATTTATTTGGTTTGTAAGTTGCTTCCAGAGTTAAGGGCTGCCCAGAAATATTAGCGTCTGCACTTGTATCAATTATTTCAATTAGGGAAGCATCCTTCTGTATTGTGGGCCTGGTTTCGGGTGGTGGTTTGTCCCTGGAGCCCTCGAGCAACTTAGGCGTCCGCTTTCACTTTCCTTTGACCATTGCTCCTCGGACCCGGCCTGATCTCATGATACTTTTTAGGGCCTTTATAAATCCTGACAGTTGGCCCGGGGTATGCAAGTCAAAAGCTGAAAAATTAAATTAAACTTTGTTGTTTTTAAATTTAGTTGTTTATGGGAGGCAGTGGAAGGGAAAGGTGAAGTAGGCTCTGAATTCTGTATTTCTCAGTGATCCCAGTGGTCTCAGTGTCCATAGAGTCCTTAGTGTCCTTGGTGCAGTGCTGGGGGCTCAAAGGTGCTCTTGAGGGCTCTCGCTCCCTCTGCCACAGGTAGTTGCTAGGGAACCGATGCTCCCACCTAGCTGTGTAAAGGGCACAGCCTCCTGTCGCAGCTGAAGTACACAATGCTTGGCTCCCCCAACCCAGCTCTTTCAGCTCCTGCTCATTGAGCCTACCCCTGCCTCACCTGCCAGTTGCCCTGCCGCATTCCCCCATGCTTTCCTCTGCCTTCCGCCGCCTTCCAACGCTGTTTTTTGCTCGGCTGGAGAGGCTGTCAGGTGACAGTCAGCGGCAAGCGGTAGGAATTCAGTGCTAGCGCCCGGGGTAGTGCCGGGTTAGTGCAGGAGTGCAGGAGGCAGGGAGGCAGAATGGGCGGAATGGGTGGCAAACCATGGAAGTGACTCAGTGAGCGCCAGCTCCGGCAGAGACGTGCTCCCTCTTTCACGGCTGGCTATCTGATGTGCTGAGACTCAACACACTCACCCCCGCATGGCTTGGCTGTCCGACCGCACGCTGCCGGCTGCCCACAATCCGTGGCTGAATATTAGGCTCCGTCGGAGAAGCAGCGGTTCGCGGTTCGCGTTTTGCATCCACGGCGTCCTCCTGCTCCCGCTTGCTGCACACTGCTCACTACAATCGCGGCAATCGGCTATCGGCTAATCATCCTAATCAATTGCAATCTGGGTTAGTCTTTGCCATGCAAACTATATTTTTGTATGTTTTATAATGATGTTAGTGTAAAACAATATTTTTTCGATATTTTTATACTTACCATTATAGTATAGGAAAACAATATTTTTTAATCAATATTTGTGACACAATATTTCTGTATCATAATATTATTGTGATTGATATTATGTCAGTGATCCGATTGATGTACAAAAGGGGGTGGTGATGGACGGAGCATCTGAACCAATCAAACACTCACACCCTGTCAAAAGATCTGGGTTGAATCCATCACCGTTCTTTAGCCCACTCTGCCACCCCAGTTCAGACATGGCTATAGGCAAATCATTCTGACCCTGTGCCTCATGGGAACAGTCCAGCCCGAACTGCCAAGCCATACCTTCCCTGGACCGGAAACAAGCTTCCGAGGACCGGTTTCTGGCATTACAGCCGTCTTCAGCCCAGCTTGCTTGAATCCAGTGGCAAAGTGAGCAAGGGACTCACGTCTGAGCATACCCTGCCACACTTGTGATCCGATTGAAGCATACTTACATGAAACCTTCAAAATATTTTCTGCAATTCATGTTAAAGGGATACTCCACTTAGAACACAGATTGTGCCAGCGGGTGGTAAGAATCCCTGCATTGTGCTATTTTCTTTGGATTGCTTAAAAATATGCATGTGATCCATACCAATATTGAGAAAAAAAGAAAAAAACAAAATGATGATCAATTTAATCGCCTTTTTGGTGATTACGACAAGCATTGACATGAGAGAGATATTTTGTTGTCTTGAAGAAGTTGGTCAGAACTAGCCTAATACTACCGAAACGCATCGCATATATAATGCTAAATTTGTGGAACTTATTGGCACACTAGATGAGAACTTTGTGATAATCATGTGCCAGCATTGATTGCTTGAACAGATTAGTAGACACATTTAGACAGAGCGTATTGTTTTGAGTGCTCTTTCCTTTTCTCTCTTCTTCTTTTCCAAATATATGTTAGCTATATGAGTTTTTTGTTATGCTATGAATTTTTGCTAAAACAGTAGCAGTTGAAGTCTTTTTAAACGTTTTGCCTTTTATGGGATGTGTGCCCTATTATGTACAGGAAGGGTTTGATTAGACTATACATATAATGATGTATGTAACAATATCATTGTAATAAATATTTTATGTAGGAAGTAACCTCTGTGACACTATACTTGTTATTTTTGTGCCGTATGTATGAGTTGTAGATAAGTCTGAGATTGTTTGTGATACAGAATTTTAATGAATGAGTTTCTGTGGTGAATTCTGATTCTAAAGGGAATATTTTGTGACTTTACTGTGTGATACAGAACCCTGCCCCTTTGGTTTAAGCGACCCTCTCATTTAATTTATTTTGCCATTTATTCCACATGCCACATCTTATGTAAGGAACTATATGGATATCATACTTAACATAGAGAAGATAGGTCTGACGTACAATGGGAGAGCACTGTGACCTTGCACATTAAGTTGCTGTATTATGACATAACCCAGCAAGCATTACTGTATGGTATTCCTACTTTAAATTGGGCCCTCTCCTGTTCAGGTACCTACCCATTTTATTGTGAAGCATGCAGAACTTGTGCTTAAACAGAAACACTTTATGTTTCAATTCAGTCTACCACCTTTAACAGAACAGTATGTTGATTGGTGTTTCCTATGCCATGAATATGTCTAATCTATTTGTTGCCAGCATTGAGGAGGAAAGAGATACAAACCCCTACCATCAGAATATTTAAGTATGGCGTCAGTATATCCAGGTTAGTGTCATGGTATGGCATGGAGCTGAAGCTCTGCTCTGGAATTCATATGCTGGCCGATCAATGCAGTGAAATCATGTTTTAATATAATCACAATAAATTGGAAGTCAGTTACTCAGATCAGACTGTAATGTATAATGACCCCCAATTGTACAACACTCTTTAGAAAGTCTCACGTGAGGCATAACCTGTTGCTGTACAGCATTAATCACCCAGGAAGTCTGAGCAACGATTTGCCCTTCAGACAGTGCCTGAGCGTAAGACACAATTGTGTGATCAAGGAGCACTTCTTAAGCAGTTTAGATGAACAATGCTAAGCATTGATTTTGAGAGAATAACTCAAACATTTAGTGAAAGAGCCTGAAACAAGCCTAGCACTGCCCTACGAAAGAATTCCAACAATCTAAAGAAAATATTGATTAGACTAGGCATCTAATTTATGGCAAAACATTGAATGTTAACAATACGCTGAAGAAATTATTATTTAAGAAGTGGGTATTATGAAGAGCGTAAACTCTATATCACCCCCAGTTATTTTGAAATGCATTGGGCCCATGTGACCAGAGCCTTCAGAGAACAAACAAATTACAATCTTTTTATTCTCCAACTGTAAACCTGCTAATGCTATTTATTCCATCAAAATGCAGTAAACCCTTACTTAAAATAGAGCAGACAACCCGAGTGCTTAAACAGAGCATCTGCATGCACTGAAGCAGGATTTGTTGTTCCATGCCCTGAGCTCTACTGGTTGAACTGTCTAGTCACTGGGCACACTGCTGGGGCCATATTAACGATGCAGCTATTTTCCTGGATTACGCTGGGTACTCCTTTCAAAAGCTGCGCCCATGTCCAATCCAGGAAATGGTGAATGCGCCGCACCCAGGGCGGCCGCAAACTCACGCTCTCCTGGGGCTAGTGCATTCATGTGAAAAATGGAGCTGCTGCTTTAAAGCCAATCCGTGTTTTCACATTGCAGGCACCAACCCGCCTGCACTTTTAAATGGAATTTGAGATGCCCTTGCAGGTGGGTGCTGTTAGTGACTGCACCCGCCTGCTAGGGGATGTCTGGAGGGTCCCCCTTCACCTCCTCCAGAGTGCTACTGCATATGGCCGATGGAAGTTAAGTAAAGAAATAAAGAGAAAAAACAAATTACATTGCGCGCACTTCTTCGCCATTTGGCGTTGCAGTGCGCGCAATGTCATTTGCTTTATTCACCTATTTCTCTACTTAACTTCCTTCAGCTGTATGCTGGAGTTTACTACCCTCACCCTTTCCCTCCCCTGCCCCACCCCACCACCCCGCATCACTATCTCGAGGAGCCGCTACTGTTTTTATGCCCAAGACTGCCAGTGCTTGCCATTCAAGGCATGATTGTCCGATGAAGGGAAGCTGAGAGCGAAAGGATAATTAGTTGGGGCAGGTGTGTGTCCTACACAACTAATAAGTCATAAAATATTGTAAGGTCAAACACCCCGTTTCAATAATTTAAACTTGGGCACAAAGCAGACAGGCTTAATTTATGAAAATATTTAGCAACACAAAACAAGCAAAATGTCAAAGCACCATACAATAACAAGCATTTACAATGCAATGGTTTCGCCTTTGGAAAAGTTAGACCTATTGGCATTGAAAATGACAAAGTTTGTATTTATGTGTTGCTTTGGAAAACAGATAAATAAATGGCATTGTCATTTACTTTGCTATTAGCTTAATCTCTGCAGTCACTCTGCACTCCCTAGCACTCCCTAGCACTCCCTAGTCACTCTGAACTCCCTAACCCTCCCTAGTCACTCTGCACTCCCTAGCCCTCCCTAGTCACTCTGCACTCCCTAGCCCTCCCTAGTCACTCTGCACTCCCTAGCACTCTGCACTCCCTAGCACTCTGCACTCCCTAGCACTCTGCGCTCCCTTGTACTCCCTAGCACTCTGCGCTCCCTAGCACTCCCTAGCACTCTGCGCTCCCTAGCACTCCCTAGCACTCTGCGCTCCCTAGCACTCCCTAGCACTCTGCGCTCCCTAGCACTCCCTAGCACTCCCTAGCACTCTGCGCTCCCTAGCACTCTGCGCTCTCTGCGCTCCCTAGCACTCTGCGCTCTCTGCGCTCCCTAGTGCTCCCTAGCACTCTGCGCTCCCTAGCACTCTGCGCTCCCTAGCACTCTGCGCTCCCTAGCACTCTGCGCTCCCTAGCACTCTGCGCTCCCTAGCACTCTGCGCTCTCTAGTCACTCTGCGCTCTCTAGCCCTCTGCGCTCTCTAGCCCTCTGCGCTCTCTAGCCCTCTGCGCTCCCTTGCACTCCCTAGCGCTCTGCACTCCCTAGCGCTCTGCACTCCCTAGCGCTCTGCACTCCCTAGCGCTCTGCACTCCCTAGCGCTCTGCACTCCCTGTCATCACTGCCTGAAGTCTGCAGTCTAGATAGGTGCTTTACCCGTTTCGCCAGCTTCATGCATTCAACAACCTTTGGCAAAGCCAATAGGAGGCGTGCAATGTTGATTTTCTTTTTTCTTTGCAAATATGAACAAGAAAGGCCTGTTCTAGTGAGGGCTGGCATGAGCGGGAAAGGCACGCAACTTACTGAGTCTGTGGACAGCCATTTTCACCATCACCAGAAGCACCCCCGTAGGGCCAGGACACAAGTAAACAGTGCCGGGGTTAAAAGCATAAGCAATGCATTATATAACTGCGCAGAGTAACATCACATGAAGTGATTTCACACTCCCTTTAGTCACTCATTATTAGGAATAGTCAGTTCACGGTCCGAGAAGAGATACAATAGGTGATGTATGGATATAGTAATTTAAGATCATACATACAATGCATGTATTCATATCTACATACATCACACACGCTTTGTCTTAATTCCAAGAAGATGATGTTTTGGAAACAAATCCCACATTTAAAAAATTTATGCAAACAGTAATTTGCACGTTACCAAACAGCGAAGAATCGTGCATACCGATAAAGAATTAAAAATACGTTAGTCAGGAAATGCACAGATTACTTCCGGAGCTCTACGTTTCAAGATATTATGTAATGTTTAACTCAAGCTGATGATGTGAAATCAAGGGCGTGAACCAGTGATACCTGAAAAAGATGAGTTATGTTTAGATTGAGCCCTATGTTACAGGTGGGCGAACACGCATGCTGTATCGCTTTCCCCCCTTCACAAATACCACCTAGGAGAGTTATGTCAGGAGAGGTTAGCGAGACTTTGAAAACAAACTGAAAACGCATAAATAGCTAAAAATGATCGAGCGCTAGGTCACATGGAGTGTCGTGTATTATCCCCATGCCTGAAAAAGCGCTATCCTCAAACACAATTATATAATTGGTAGTGGTTTAGAGTACAACCTCCATTTGCCAAAAAGAAATAGTGAATCATAACTAAGCTAAATCGCGTTACAGAAAGAGGGGGAAGTGTCTGTAAAATTACACAAGTCACTTCCGTATGAATCAAAGGGTTGGAAATGAAATGCCAAGTCAACCCCATAACGCAAGTTGCGATACCGATCCCGGAAATACCAAATAAATCTCGCTTCAGAGATGGAACCTAGAACAAATTAGTAAAGCATCCCGCTTACCTTAAGAACGTATGTCCTCAACAGCAAAGCACCTACGAGGACACAGGGGGCGGG
The DNA here is from genome assembly GCF_964261635.1 of Lissotriton helveticus. NCBI lineage: Eukaryota > Metazoa > Chordata > Amphibia > Caudata > Salamandridae > Lissotriton > Lissotriton helveticus. The sequence goes on along the minus strand of NC_136063.1, from coordinate 1,945,696,467 downwards.
AGAGGACACGGGCGGCGGGAGGAGGGCGGGAGAGGACACGAACGGCGGGAGGGGGGCGGGAGAGGACACGGACGGCGGGAGGGGGCGGGAGAGGACACGGACGGCGGGAGGGGGCGGGAGAGGACACGGACGGCGGGAGGGGGCGGTCAAGCTGATGATGTGAAATCAAGGGCGTGAACCAGTGATACCTGAAAAAGATGAGTTATGTTTAGATTGAGCCCTATGTTACAGGTGGGCGAACACGCATGCTGTATCGCTTTCCCCCCTTCACAAATACCACCTAGGAGAGTTATGTCAGGAGAGGTTAGCGAGACTTTGAAAACAAACTGAAAACGCATAAATAGCTAAAAATGATCGAGCGCTAGGTCACATGGAGTGTCGTGTATTATCCCCATGCCTGAAAAAGCGCTATCCTCAAACACAATTATATAATTGGTAGTGGTTTAGAGTACAACCTCCATTTGCCAAAAAGAAATAGTGAATCATAACTAAGCTAAATCGCGTTACAGAAAGAGGGGGAAGTGTCTGTAAAATTACACAAGTCACTTCCGTTTGAATCAAAGGGTTGGAAATGAAATGCCAAGTCAACCCCATAACGCAAGTTGCGATACCGATCCCGGAAATACCAAATAAATCTCGCTTCAGAGATGGAACCTAGAACAAATTAGTAAAGCATCCCGCTTACCTTAAGAACGTATGTCCTCAACAGCAAAGCACCTACGAGGACACAGGGGGCGGGAGAGGACACGGTCGGCGGGAGGAGGGCGGGAGAGGACACGGACGGCGGGAGGAGGGCGGGAGAGGACACGGACGGCGGGAGGAGGGTGGGAGAGGACACGGTCGGCGGGAGGAGGGCGGGAGAGGACACGGAGGGCGGGAGGAGGGCGGGAGAGGACACGGAGGGCGGGAGAGGACACGGACGGCGGGAGGAGGGCGAGAGAGGACACGGACGGCGGGAGGGAGGCGGAAAACGTGCACAGGACAGCGAGGGGGCGGGGAGGCACACGGAGGGGGCGGGAGGGGAGGGAACGGGAAAAAACATAACTCCGCCCTGGGAAAAAATCTCCGGAACGCCCCCGAATCTGGTCCGGCCTTGACGGACAGATCCGGCACTCAATGGCTAGCCTCCATTTATGGAGCTAGCCAATGAGAGCCGGGGGACGTTCCCGAAGTGCTTAGTGTCGACATAGGATTTCACCTGCGCTGAAAAGCTGCGCAGAGCGCAGCCTTTCGGCAGGCGAAACCCAAAAACCTCACAAGCAATCTCTAAAATTCAGGAACATTTCTATCTGAAAACTACACACAAAGGACTAAAACGCAATAAGTGGGACCAGAGATATACATTTTTAAAGTTTTAAAAAACTTGCCAAGTAAAACTAAGGGACCAATCAGTGTTCACTGTTGATAGAGACCTAGTTGGAATTTCTGGCCAACTGCAAAGGAGAGCAGGTCATTACGTTTTTACAAATCTCCAGCAATGCAAGGCTGAAGACTGTATCCGATGACATCCTTTCAAATCCAGTTAGCCATTAGATGAGGTGCTACTAAATCCTTTGGTTTTGGCAGCAAAAGCTCTGAGGAGGAAGGTTTCACTTCAATGGCCACCGAAGTAATTTTACCAGGCAGACACTTTTTGCGCATTCACTCAGACAACATTTTTTGTTTTAGACTTAGAGCCTTAGATTGAGTTCATCGTACAAGTTACTCCATCACAAATCGGAAAGTTATCCCATCCACCATATTACAAGGGCCATTGGATATCATGTGCTTGTAATTCGGAGGACAAGTAAAGCGTACTCCAAACTCAAATCAGGTCAAATGTCTTTTTTGGAGCTAAAAATCTTCCACAATGTGAACCTTCAAGATGTATGCAATGACGCCCTATCAAATTACCCTGCTAAAGCTGTAGAGGTCTTGGAAGTCCAATATTTTGTCAAGTCCCAACTTTTCAGACTCTCTGGGGCAGTTCCTGTTAGTCACTTCTAAATCTCCCAGGACAGGAAGGACAGCACTTAGGAACCAGCACACACAACAGCATAGGCCCCTAGCGGGGACCAATGCAGTTACAGTTTTAACTGGTCCACTGGTCACTCAAGGAAAAAGGTCTCTTACAGCTTGGTATGTCCATGTAGCCATACAAGTAGTCATCTAACTGACCCTTGGAGTCCACGTTTTAATCCTGGGTATAAGTGGGACCCAGCTCTTCAGGTCTCCACACAGGTTACAGACAGCAAGCCCAGCCCGCTCCAAAAAGTGTTCTGAGAGACTGGGGATGCGGTGTAACTCTTCTCAGTTCACTAACATGTGGGTAACTCCAGTTGACTTTATGACCAACGGACAAAACTTTCCCAAAGGCAAGCCTTCCCACTTTTGCAGCACATCCTGTTTCCTCACTGCAAACTATCCCACAGTGCGCAGTTCTCAGTAAAAATCTGACATGACAGAATCTGACAGTCACATGGCATTACGTGGAGCAGTACTGACTAGAGTGGACTGGCATGAAGTGGAGTAGATTGGCATTGAATGGAGGGGAAGGGAGTGGCATTGAGTGGAGTGGAGTAGCATGTAGTGGCATTGAATGGAGGGGAGAGGCACTGAGTAGAGTGGTAGTAGTGGAGTGGCATTGATTGGAGTGGTAGAGAGTGGAGTGTCATTGAGTGCAGTGGAGTGTAGCAGAGCGGATTGGATTGAAGTGGAGTGACATTGAGTAAAGTTGAGAGAAGTGGAGTGGAGTGGAGTTTTATTGTGTGGAGTGGCATTGAGTGGAGTCGAGGAGTTTGTGACACACCTTTGGGTGTGTATAAGATAATGAACAATTCACTCCCACTCAACTACTCCAAACAGGTTCTAGGTCCTGTTGTGACTCCAAGAAAACCAAAGCCAAGAGATTGAAGTGTATTTAGGGATCAAAAGACCCCTCTCCTCAAGCCTACCCTTATTACTAAAATAAGGGGGGGCGAGGCACGCCTGTTTGCAGCTTGCAGGTTGTGGAGACCGCGCCGTGAGGGAAACGGCTGAAACACCGCGGCTTTCCCCGCCAAAGACTCCATTTCAGGTGCCCAGGTGTTCACTGGCGCACCGGTGACATCACAGCCAGCGCCCGGGGGCGCTACTAAACAGCAGAGCGCCGAGTGCTCCGAGGGGGCGAGGCACGCCTGTTTGCCACTTGTGGAGACCGCGCCGTGAGGGCAACGGCTTAAATACTTCATTTTGTTAACCGATTGCCGTGAGGGAAATGGCTGAAACACTGCGGTTTTCCCTGCCAAAGACTCCATTTCCCAGGTGCCCCGGGGTTCACCGGCGCACCTGTGACATCACTGCCAGTGCCCGGGGGCGCTACTAAACAGCGGAACACCTCCCGCCCCGCGGGACGCGCGCAGGCAGTGCCGGGCAAAGCCCAGACAAAGGGTGGGCAGTCTGTGGCAGTCCGGGGCAGGACGAGGCTGGGCTGGGCAACCCATCTTGGCTGTCGTGAACGACTAAGTAGTAAGTTTTACAACAAAGACTTTTTATACGACATTATTTTTAACATAGTACTTTGTGCGCTTCTGGAGTACCTGTGCTGATTAAAAACAGTATCTTTTGCCACCAACTATCCGTACTTTATATACCTAAAGTCCTATAGGACGTTCAATGGGACGAAGGTGAACGAACAAGGTTCGTATAAATACCTCGGAGTAACAATATCCCAGGGAGCAAAACTAACGGAGCATATAACTGCAATACGCGCAAAAGCCCAAAGTCTAATCTTTGCTTACCGGTTGCTAAAAACAAAAATGAATTGCCCGAACTACAATCACCTCTTGAAGGTCATGTCGGCACAAATCTTACCATCATTGTCATACGGTCTCGTCACCTGGTGTGGCAAGGAAATAGACCTACTAAATGAGCTCCAAACCAAAATCTATAAAGCAGTTTTTAATCTTCCAAAGAGTGCTTCAGCCCCGCAAGTAAGGCTGGAATTCTGTCTGCAAAACCAGAAATATAGGAGCATGAGCGGCTTCATAAAACTGTGTCACAAGTTAAGATCTGCAGATCCGGGTTCAATGGATTGGTTAAACTGGGAAGCCATAAAAAATCAAGGAGTGAAGGGAACCCTGTGCCCTTGGGGAAAACATTTGAAAACTTGCGTAATAGAGCTCGGGCTGGAAGGAGCATGGGAGTCTGTGACGGATAAAGCAACCATAAGTAGATTAGCCAACAAGGCAGCAAGGATGAAATCTTTCCAAGATGACAAAGTGTTACTTCTCAAGAGGCGACATGGCTGGACCATAATCAACTCCTTCAAAGATGGACGACCGCACGCATACTTAACCTCTCACTTCAATGTGCACACAAAAAGAGCCTTTACAGCCTATAGGATGGGTATGCACATTTCGAAAGGACTTAGTACCATCCTGGAAAGGTAATCACCAGACCGAGAGTTGTAGACTTTGTGGCTACAAAACAGAATCACTAGCTCACTTTTTGTGCGTCTGTCCGGCTCTCCTGGAACAACGTCGTCGATTACTAAAACAGATCTGCAACGAGTTAAAAATCCGCACCTGCAGGCAAGCGGTAACTTCTTGGCTGGGAGGGAGCTCAATTATCTTGGCATGCCGGGGAATAAAATTCCTGGCAGAAGTGAAAAAATGCCTGAGTCTTGTGGAACAAGGACAGGGTGAAAGAAGTGGGTTAATTAACGCTGCCTTGATCCCAATGACTGGTAATCCTTGCACAAACATGTAATAACATTCTGACCTCCTAATGCCGGTGGGAGTTTCCCCGGAAGAAACCCCTTTATAAAAAAGTGTTACATCATTTTAACAAAGGAAGAGTCTAATCTTTTTAGTAAGCATTTTTTGTACAATAACATTAACATGTGGAAATTGTAATGATTTTAATTAATTATGCAATAAACCTTTTTTGACTATAGTCCTTGGGACCAACTACCGGCAACTAAAATGTCCAAAAATAAATCCACTATGGATAATTATCTAGTCGAAGTGGCAAATAAGATTAATAATGACCGGAGAAAGTCGCTGGGCCGGGAAAGTCAATCTGATTTACCCCTTACATCTCCCATAGTCGATACAGAAGTAGCTGTGGATGTAAATTGTGATTCGGATGTTATACCAACAGAATTACCAGTAACGCCGGCCCCTAATGAGGATTTTCCCGAAGTCTCTGATGATATCCCGCTACACCGATCTACGGCCCTGAGAACAATGAGGGCCTGTAGAAAACTACAAACCAAGCGTTGGGGAAACAACAACAAGAGAAAAGTTGAAAACACACCAAAGAACACTGCTTGCGACAATGAGACTTTAAATAAGAACAATGCTGTTAATGTTAACACTGAGAAATTGGATCTATTAGCTGGTATTATAGAGGGAAAATATGAAACTATCGTTGAACCACTGGTAGACAAAATAGACCTACTTACAGCTGATGTGTCCAGACTAGGCAGACTATTAGATGCACATACTGGTAAGATTGACAGCTTTGGGTCTAAAGAGAGGAGTGTACCACCTAATGATACTGTCCCGAATCCGCATGCTGGGGGACCTAGTCCAAACAAATTAGATATACTAGACCCACCAGTGGAAAGCCAAACCGCCAAGGTAACAGCGGCATCTGTAAGTATGCCTGGAGCATTAGTACCCAAGAAAAATCGTTCTATTAATCTCCCGCCAGATTGTGCACCTTATGTTGTTGTCCTTTCTAACGTTCCCCCTCTAGATGTTAGTCGGGATCAATCCCCTCTGGAATCACATCATTCACTCAAATATAAAACGGTCTCATGGTTACATAGGCACTGTGGGTTCCCAACCAATTACTCTGAACAAATTCTAACAACTAGAAGGGTACATTGGATTGGCAACTCAAAAAAATCCTGTAGGGGTGATTGTGTCTTCGTTAATTTTAAATATCCACAGCATGTCGCAACTATCTTGCTTAGAGCAGCCTCTCTAACTCCGAATGAGAATGAGGTACTGCTGCGTCCATTGGGGTATTTTTATAATCATCTTAGTAAGAAACCTGCTGTCACTAAAAGAGATATGCCTTTTGCCCCCAACCACTGCCCAGCTTTTGAGGTACCAACACAGAACAGATACATTGCTCTGAGCTCTCGGGACCAGAACGATTGACATCTAAAGGGTACTGGGCCTTTGTTGTGTAAAACTCTTAATGCCCAAGAAAAATATTTATGCGGGGCAAGCATAAACTCAGAGCGAAGTTGGGATAATTCCACCAAAGCGATTATTGAAAGTGGACTATTATTTGTCCCTGTTAGAGAGAGATGGGTGATAAACCAGCGATTATCACATGCTGAGGACCATAATGCTGGTGCAATTAAGGTCGATCCCCATGTACATGGTGCTAATTATAATAGTGTCCAAGAGAAACCCAAGAACTCTATTACAGGGGGTACCTCTATCGTTAGATGGAACATTGATCCTGAGGTTGAGAAGAACCCATACAATAAGTATATCATTGCAGATAGTGGGGCTTTAGGTGAGTCCTTGACATCTTTACCTGTTAGCAACAAAGTAAGAGTAGCTATGCCCTTAGAACGGACTAACCACGAGGGAGCTAATAGCCATGTAGCAAGCACATCAATAACAAGGTACGATGAAGTGGTCGACTATCATCAAATCACAACTCTAGACAGAACCCCTGATACAAGAAATTGTATTCGCGATGCTATATACAAAGAGTCGTTACCAGTAGCGGAAACTCTAATCAGCCATCCTAACCTCATAGTTATATCCTGGAACATCGCGGGTCTGGCAAAAAATCTTTCAGATCCCGATTGGTCAAATAATATAGACTCCAGTGATATCTGCCTACTGCAGGAAACATGGGCCCTTGATATACCACACAGAGTAGGGTATAAAACCTTTAATATAGAGGCAGTAGCTTCAACCCGAGGGAGACCCTCGGGGGTACTCACAGTGTGGATTAAAGTGTCTCTTAAAGTAAATATTAAGCAATTACACACAGACTCAGTTGACATACTGGGGCTGGCAGTTAACCCAAGGGATGGCAGGCGCATTACTGTCTTCAATGTATATAATCGACCGTGTGGGCTGTTAAAAGAGTCTACAACCCAGGAAAAATTGGACAATCTCCTTGTTAATAATATAGACTCGCCAAGCATCTGATTGGAGGGGATTTTAATTGTAATTTCGAGCCAATTAAGGGGTTTGGCGATGTTTTTGGAGAGGAGGACAGTGCTAACAATATCCCATCTCTATCCTATACGGAGGGAATGCGCTGCACAACTCTAGCTGTGCAAATGACAAAACTAGTCGCAGTACATGGAATGAGGGCTTGTTATGGCCGCTTCCGTTCTGATTCTCCCAAGGCCCCCACCTTTGTTAAAAACAACTCCCATAGCTGTATAGATTATATGCTGGTATCCCTTGACATTTGGTCTTATCTGACTTTGAAATTGTCCCAAGGTATGAAAGTGACCATCGGCCGTTGCAGTTGTTAATAAACTACCGATTGCTCCCTAGTAGTAGCTCAATGTCAGAGGTTCTCCCCATGGAGAATAAATCCCATGATGCCCCAGTAATGAGCAATAATAGGCGTTCCCTTAAATATCCTAGCATATTGGGAAATGGGGAGGCATTGTCTAGCATCTATCAACTCTTTGCAGATACATTTTCTAATCATTTATCCCATCAGGTAGGGGACAATGATTTTATAGATGCACATACCAGGTTTTTCACATCTCTTGTACCCTACGTGTCGAAAATGCCAAAAAAAGGTTGATGCATAAAATTAGTGCTGTAGGGTCCAAACCTTGGTACAACAAGGAGTGCCGCTTACTGAAGAGTTCACTCATAGATGCTATCAAGAACAAGACACCAGATGTGATCAGGGCCCTTAGGAGCGAATACAAGAAGACACAGCTTAATGCCAAAGCCCTTTGGGACGAGGAATGTTGGGGGAATATGTTACTAGCTGCTAAGGCTAAGGATAGTGTGGGGTTCTGGAAACTTGTTGCCAATGAGAAAAATAGAGACAAAATACCCGAGGATGTGTTTATTGACAAGCAAACCTGGGTCAATCATTTCACCCAATTATATGAAGCCCCAGGAAACAAAGAGCCATCCGTTGATAGTTGCTCTAGAATTGTACATAGCACAAATCCCCTAGGGTTTAGTCTAGAAGAAACTGAGCAAGCCATTAGCTCAGTAAAAAATGGTAAAGCCCCTGGACTAGACAAAATACCTGGGGACTTGTATAAACATGAGATTGGAGTGTGGGCACCCTACATCAACCATCTCTTTAACATATTTGCTACTGGTGGTAATCTACCTGATAGTTGGAGGGGCGCTGAAATCGTTTTCATTTTCAAAAAGGGAGATAGAGGTGTTCTTTCTAACTATCGTCCCATTAGTCTTTTAGATATGTTGCAAAAATGTTTTGCTAGGCACCTTTTAATTCGTATAAATCAGTGGATTGATGAGCATGATATCTTTACCAAATGCCAAGCAGGCTTTAGACGTAACACCAGCACAATCGATCAAGTGTTCAGATTTTGTTGTATTTGTTGGAAATATGTTTTTTTATTGAAGGGACATATTTATGTAGCTTTTGTTGACCTTAGGGCAGCTTTTGATTTAGTGTTGCGGGATTGTTTATGGGATTGTTTGTTTGCAATGGGACTACCAGACTGTTTACTCGAGCAGATCAGAAGATTGCATAATAACAACTTTGCAAGGATACGCTGGGGTCCGAATGGGGAACTATCTAATTCTGTTCCAATTAGGCGGGGAGTCCGCCAAGGGTGCGTGTTGGCCCCTACCATCTTTCCTTATTTGTCAATGATATTCCGGCACATTTAGAAGAGAGTCAAAATGACTCACCTAAGTTGAATGGAGAGAGGGTTCCCGCACTTATATTTGCGGACGACACCATTCTGATCTCGCAAACCCCGAGTGGTCTGCAAAATCTTTTAAATTCCTTCAAATTGTACTGTGACAAGAAGGGATTTGGAATAAACACAAATAAGACCAAATGTATGGCCCTCAATCCCCATAAATCCTTTAAGGGCCATTTCCTTCTTAACAACCAAAAACTGGAACTTGTATCAGATTTCTCCTACTTGGGCGGCTCTCTTGACTCTAAAAATTCCTGGAAGACACAACTAGAAAAAAGCAAAACCATGTTTAATCAGAACACCCTACCCATCACAAGACGACATGGGGCCAGCTTAAATAAATCTATTACACCAGCTCTGGGAGTGTTCAAATTCAAGGCACAGGACGGTGCCTTATATGGTGCCGAAATTTGGGGTAGAAATGCAGGGAATCTTTTTAAGAAAAGTGAGAATAACTTCTACAGGAGTATTCTGAGATTACCCACACGCACCCCACTTTTACCCCTTTTTTTAGACCTTAATATGAAGCGTACGGACGATCTTGCAGTACTACGCCCACTCTTGCATTTGGTTAGACTATGGAGTACTCCAGATCTTGCAGATTACAAAAGTGGCATCCTAGAAGTGAAGAACCTTGATGCTTACAATACCAATCCTTGGTTAAAGCATGTAAAAACTTGGTTCACTCAAATTGGTCTTACCCACTTCTGGGAAAACCCTGCACTTTTGACACAAAGTTGCAAGAAACTTGTAAAGGCAAGATTCTGGTCCTATATCTCTCATAACTCCCTAAATGATAATCCTTGTGGCTCCATCACCAGTAGTTTTCTTAACTTTAAAAGTGTACCACACTTTGAGGAGTTTTTAGATGAGATACAACCTCAGCTTGCAAAAAGTCTGTACCTAAAATTTAGATACGGAATACTTAAAACGAATGTAGTCCTAGCTAGGTGGAAAAAGCACACCGGGACAACAAAAAGTCTGACCTGTACATGTTGTCAATCCAACTTAAGAGAGGATGAGAAACATATATTGTTGCTCTGCACCACATACGACAGAGCAAGGAGACGATGGATAAAGCCCTTGTGTAATGCCTTAAGTATTCGTTCGTATGTGGAAGCATTTAGGATCATCAAAACAGATACTAGTTGTCTTACTGTGTTCTGTGTCAGCAGATTTTTACTGCTTGTAAGTTATTCACGCAAGAAGCGGGGGTTGGAGCTGTAGCTGCTTAGCTGGCCGTTCGCTATGCAGAGGTTATGTTGTCCTGATTGTCCAAGGAATATTGTTGAGTCAATTTTTAGGATCATTCTCTATGGTGCCACTTAAAAAGTTTTTTATCTTGTATTTTAACAAAAGTTTTATATTTTATGTGCCTTTTTAAATTCATGAAATAACACTAAATTTGATGATTTGTACTGTATTCCAGCTCCCCAACAGCATATCATGTATGTACTTTTGTATCCACTGTGTAAAATGTACTGTTGTTTTTATGTGTCTTTTATGGCCAGACTGTGCAGAAATAAAGATCAATGATGATATTAAAATATAAAAGAACAAACTTCTAAGTTACTTTTCCTATATAGTTATAACAAACAACTTTACCAGTCAATTAGATTTTTAATACATTTTTAAAATTATATGAAGACTTTGAGCTGTATTATTCTTTCTAATGGGAATTTCACCTTCTGAACTGCAGCATCTAATTAAAAAGTGCTGTAATTATAAGCAGAGGAATGCCAGTTGGCAAGGTAGGAAGTGGCGATCTGAGGAGGGCACACCAGTAAAAAAACGAAAGTGATAATCAACGTTGTATAAACACCAGCATCAAGAGCGAGTCGGTGTTTGCCCTGAGATGAAATGTCTGCAAATTTTTTAAAATAGCTGTTGGACCGTCTCTGTAGCTTATTCCAAAGCAAATATAAAAAGAATTACATATTAGCGGTACTTTAAGCTTTTTCTTCATACAACCTGCTACAGTCCTAACAATAAAAATAGATTTTTTGGTGGCAGTCACTGTAGGAATATATGAACACCAAGGGCTAGATGTAGGTAATTCCCAAATACCGATTCCTTAAAAGCGATTTTTACTGAATCGTTATTAAGGAATTGGTATATTCGATGTAGGAAAAAAATCGGTAAAAAATACCAATTCGGTACAAATCGCTAAAAAATAGCGATATTATAGAAATCGGTAAAAAATTACTAAAACCCCATTACCGATTCGGTCTTACCGATTCTGTAATACCGATTCAGTAAATTCCAATTTGGTAATTTAAAAAATCTGTATTTGTCGCTTCAGCCAATCCTGAGCATCACATGACCTCCGAACCAGGAAGTGGTCACATCCATGCAGGTGCACTGAATCTGTAGCTATTGGAGAGACAGGGAGCAGGAGCAACAGCATAGGAGCTGCACAGCCAACACCCAGCTAAGACATAGGAACTGCACCATGACCACACCTGAGAAAGGGAAGGATGCTGCCGGGAGGAAAAGGAAGCACAAGTTTAGTGAAAGGGAGTTGAAGGTCCTCATGGAGGAAGTTGTGAAAGACCATGACCAGCTCTTTGGCAAGAGATCACTAAACGTCCCTAAGTCCCAGAAAAGGAGTATTTGGATGGCAATCCAGGAGAAGATAAACGCATTTGGGGTTACACATCGCACAACTGAGGACAAGTGAGGGTATGACCTGAGGGCACGTGCCTAGGAGAGGATGACTGAGCAGCAAAAACAAGCGGGGAAGACAGGTGGGGGAAGCTCCACAGCATCTGCTCCTACTGCCCTAGACCAATTGTTAGAATCCACCCTCCAGCAGGAGAGCGTCAGTGGCATCTGGGACGTGGATAGCTCTGCAACACATCCAAGAGACAAGGTAAGATGCATGCACAGCATGCGGTCTCCCCTCCCTAACCCCAATCCCCCTGCAACAATCCCACTCCAGACCATGTTTTATGTAAAATCAGCAATACATAATGGGAAATCTAGTCCCTATCAATTGGTAGCAAATTAGCCAGTCCCTAATAAGCATGGGGAAGTGACACACATCAATAGATGAGATAGCAGAGGACAGAGAGCTAGAATGTCAGTTGTGAAATTTATTTGCACACAGTTGCTGCAAGAAAAGTGAGTAATAGTACATTCTGTATCCACAGGCGGAACAGCGCCACAGGCTGCCGAGGGGGAGACTGCCAATGCCTCCAGGGAGGAAAACAGAAGTGAGGAGGAAGTCATGTCACCTCCAGACATTACACCAACAACCCCACCACCACCACCACGTTCAAAGAGATACACAGTGGCTTCACTCTAGGAGATAGATGCCACAGAGGAGGACAGGCAGGAAGCCCAACAGACCACACCGGGCGAAGACACACAGCCATCTGGGGCACAGTCTCCCGTGGTGGAAAGCATCACAGGTGCCCGTAGACTGTGACAGAGGTCACAGAGTCCTGATGCTGAAGGATCCAGTGTCTTCTCAGGACTGGAGGGGCAAATGCTCAAAGTCCAGCGCTTGCAGGGGAAGACAATGAGGGCCATTCAGAGACAGATGGTGGCTAACAACAGGAAGGTGGACGACATGAGGGAGGCCATCTACTGCCTCAATAATACTTTGGCAGAGGGAATGAAGGAGGTGTCGGAGGCAGTGAGGCAGTTATATGGCAGAATGGATGGGGAGCGCGCTGCAAGGTGGAGAGACAGGCAGGTACTTTCAGGCTTCACCAAGTCCGTGAACAGGCTGTGCAAAGCAAACCCACATGCTGAGTAGGAGATCTGTGGCCATTCAGTTTAAAATGGCAAAGTGTAGCCCTGAGGTTACGAAGGGCCTGGTCACAGTCCCCAGTGCCATAGAGGTGATGCAGACTAACCAGATTGCTGCCACTGGTATAGGGGATGTGGACGAGAGTGAGGAGGCAGGCAGTCACAGCACTGAAACCCCCCCTTGCCAGAGAGCAGGAGGCACAGTGTGAGGCATGGGTCTGCTGCAGGACACAGTGCTGCTGAGGACAGTGTGCATGCAGGACGCAGCACTGGTGTGCGGGGGCGCAGGAGATAGGTACGGCCCTCTAATCATGTTCTGTTGTGGGTGACGTAACCCTTTGGACACATAGCTGGTGTTACGGTGTGCTGGACAATTGGCTGTTGTAAGGTATATTAAACACCCTGACACAAATGTATTACCAGGCGTTGTCTCATTACTTACTCAGAAATAATTTTGTGTGATCTCTGACCATCTCTGTGCTGTGGCTGTGTACCTTCCTCATCCTCATCCTCCCTTTTCAGAATCACACATTTCCACAGGTGTACCCTTCTTAGTGGCAAGGTTATGCAGCATGGCATATACAGCTATGATTTTGTAACACACCAGGGGTTGGTACTGCCGGGCACCTCCACTTTTGTGCAGGCAGCGGAACCGGCTTTTGAGGAGTCCAAATGTTCACTCAACCACAATGCGTGTCGATCTATGTGCAATATTGTACGCCTTTCACTTGGGGTGGATGGGTGCAGTTACGAAGTCAGGATGAAAGAGCGCACTGCATAGGCACTGTCACCTGTGTGAGAGAAGTAAGTAAGTAATTCACAGCCCACAATCGCAGCAACAGGTGTATAATTCAGGGGGTGTCACATGTACTTACCTAGCAGGTAGCCTTCTCCAAAATTCACCTGCAAGGAGACAGGTATAGATCGCACTGTTCCTGAATATGTATGAATCATGGGTGCTCCCAGGAAATTTTGCAACTATGTTGGTGATAAAGTAAGATGCATCACATATGACCTGTACATTGATGGAATGTGTGGACTTGAGATTGCGGTAGATGTACTCAGTCGCAGCAGGGGGGCAGATTGGTATATGTGTCCCGTAAATGCAACCAATGATGTGCGGGAACTGGGCCGCCTGATAAAAGTCCAACTTGGTCTTCAGCAGTACTGCCTGTGTGCTGGGAAATTTGATGTAGTGTGCCATCCTTTGCAACATGGCGTCCAGGAATTTATTGAAAAAATGCGACAGGCAACTCTGTAAGATTCCACCTGCCACAGCTATTACCCCTTGGTAACTGCCAGATCCCAGGAGGTGCAGACAACAGAATACCTGTACATGAGTGGGTATTGCATGTGCCCTTGGTGTCTGGTGCTCCAGGAGTGGGTGCAGGTCTGGTATCAGGTCCAGGATGGTGTTTGGGTGTAGCCTCTACCTCTCATGGATTTCAGCCTCAGTCATTTGGAAACGTAGACGCCTTGCTATCACGTAGAGGACCGCCATTGTGTTCACACTGTTGCATTTTGGGGCTGTTTTTATGCAGTGCATCTTATTACCACCTGCTTTCAGTCAGTGCTAATTACCGATTCTGAAATACCGATTTTTAGCAAATTCGGTATTACCGATTTTTGGTACATCGTATTACCGATTTTTTACCGATTCCTTATTTATCGATTCAGTATTTTTGTCTGCCAATTGGTAAATAAGGAATCGGTAAGTGGTTTCCCTTATTTTTACCGCTTCCTTATTACCGATGCCGATCGTAATACCTACATTGCACATGGCTAAATACCGGTCGGTAACACTGAAATTTACCAAATTTCGGTGGTACCGACCGATATTTAGCCACCTACATCTAGCCCTAAACTCTTAAATGTTATAATAAAACACAAGACACTCTACTAAAAGTGTGCATTATCTTTTGTCAACTGTTTTTATTTTATCAGGTCTGCCTAAAGGTTTAAAAGCTGTAGGAATCAGACTATACATTTAGGCCATACACCATGTTTTCCTTGTTAGCCTAGTGAATTGATTCAGCTATTTGGAGGTGGCATTTAACTTTCTATGCCATTGTTCTACATACACACGACATGGTCCACCCTGGTTTTCAGATGCTTTTGGTTGCGTGTGTCCAGGGACCTGGAGCACACACTGTCTAGAGCTGACTTCCTCCAGTTAGAGATATGTTTGCTGGAAATCTATCATTGACCCAAAAAGTGAAGAATACCTTCAGATTTCTTGACTTAGCAGAGGCATTAGTTAAATTAACCATTGCCATGCACTGGAGATCCCCAAAGACACTCTTCATTGTAAGTGGAAAAACAAAATTTAATTGTGGAGGATAGCAGAAGGAGTAGTCCTGTAGCAAATGAAGAAAGGAGAAGACTGTACAGAACGCCCATAGTTAACGACTGGGCTGAAATACTTGCCTCATTTACTGAATCTGGAGTATTGTAGTCTACCCATTGGACACTTATGAGACTATGTGATTAGTGTTTTAATTAATGGGTCACCTTGGTGGTGCACCCGAGGACTTCGGCCGTTCGAATGTCCAGGAAACACGGAATATAAGACAAATTATGGTGGGTTCTTTCTTGACATAAGTGAAATTGCAGAATGAAAACAAGCAAAAGTTGTAGACTCAGTCCAGTTTTAGGTTATGTTGTTGATGAAATGATGCATGCAAATTAATACCTAACAATGGTTCCAGCCAATGTAAGAAAAATCTAGCAATTTCATAGCTATGGATTGTACTTATGAAACCTCAGTCTTACTGTTTGCATGTTTGAATAATATGTTTGTGACAAATATGAACACTATTATATATTTTATAATCGAAATATTATATGTTAAGTACTGATAAACATACATTTTAAAAAGTTAAAATAAAGTGTTCTATTACATTGGTGTATTTACATACACCATATACTGTAGCCTTACTGGAAAGTTAAATATGCCTACTGGGGATTAGCCAGTTTTACCATGTATACAGGTCAGAGCACATGCCCTGGGAACTGGACAGCAGTATCCCAATGCACATAGTTGAAAAAGTAGGAGCTTCAGTCCACACAAAAAGCAAGTGACTACAGAAAAACCGGTACTTTTTCACAGTAGTCAATTAATGACCCCTATGTACAGGAAGAAAAATGTCTTTGCATCGGGCCTTAAATATCTTGTTTTGCAAAAGCAATCTTCTGCTTTGGCAATTTGTTTTAAAAAATTGGGCAAAACAATATGCCACCCACCAAGCAGACTTATCTTCCTTCAGTGCAACAGTTGCAAGGGCTGCTGCACTGAAAGCTTTCGAGAAACCTAATAAGCAGGCAATTTTCTTTACATTTTGTGGTGAATCTCCTGCCAGTAAAGTAGAGGCAACAGCCTCCACCGATATGAGCTTACATGACCCCCTAAAACACTGATTCAACTTTGTTAGAATCTTGATTACCTTCCCTACAAATTGCAACACATGTTTTAAATGTCATTTCCTAGACTGACTGGTAGGCTGCAGGTAATCCACTTTACATTAAATGACCCCTTAAGGACACTTGATTCAAAAGTGTTAGAATCATGTTTACTTTCCCTCTACCAATTATGTTCTCTAGTGTTGGAAGATGTTTGAAGTTTGCAATTTATTCATTACCACAAACTTTACTTTTTCATTTATAGTTACCTTGTTTTGATGAGTGGATGATGCTTTTCTGTGTCCTCTTTAGTTCATGAACAGTGCAGCATTAACAATCAGTTAAATAATGCAAACAACATACATTGTGCATACATTAGGGGCATTTCCAGATTAATTTACTGCTTTATTTGATTTGTGTGTTTTTATTAATTTGCTGTTGCTTTTACTGTGTATTTATATTTATTTCTTTGAGATATTGATATAGTGGTGTTCTATTGAATACATAAAAGAATTACACGAATTGCCTATTCTATATTTACTGTAACTGTAATAACTGTGTGCTACTCTACTTAGACTTAAACATCATCACACCTCCTTTGAGCTATTCTCTGTGAAACCAAGATTGAATGAGGCTTTATTATCTATTTTTCCATTGCAGACAAAGTATCCAGTGCCCTATTTAGTGGAAAAGAATGGCAACTAATATTTGGCATTTCACATGCTAGTCTCTCAATATGATATATGTATTCTGCCCCCATATTACATGTCTCTGTAATAGCAACACTAAAGCTCCTGCAGCATGATGTGCTGCACTAATAATAACTACATTCCTGCACAACACAGAAAAATGTGACACTGTATGCAATGTACAGTCATATTTAACTGTAGAACTGTAAACACAAAATCACAACTTTCCTATCTCTGAAACCCATCACTCAAAAATTGCTGCTCTTGACTTAGGTTATCTACCAAACAACAAAGGCAACCCTACTCAATAAGAACCGTTCAACATTAACAAAAAAACAATATCTCTTACTGGAAAATATATATATAGCTTATAGTTTACAGGCACAATGGCACAGTATGACTGTAGCAGGATGCTGATAGAGAAAGCCAGCGAAAAAAGACAAAACACTATTTTAGCAAACAAATTTATAGTCTCTATTCAAACATGTAAATGTCTGTAATAAAACATTATTTAATTTCGTACCATTTCCTTGTCTGCCTCTCTTCACTTCCACCGAACTCTCACATACCCCACCTCCTGCACCATCAGTCAGAAACGTAGTGTACATTTCAATGGTTCCATGAATATACAAACATTTATATCTACTACTTTATTTTATTTACTTTTTTATTATTTTTATTGGATATCCAAATCACAAAAAAGAATAGATCAGTATAACATAAAAAGAAAAACAAGACCATATCTAATGTCCCCATATTTTTTTCCCTTCCCCCCCCCAGCCCTCTCCCACGGTGGATTCCCACATAAGAAAACCAAGATAGATTAAATCAAAAACAGGCACATCATAACAAACTTGGGAATACTCACAATCATAAAAACAATTAATCCTGATTCAACCATTTGGTTACAGAATATATCTACTACTTTAACAGAAACTAGAATTCAACTATTAAAGATTTGGAAAACCCATCAATATATTTCCTGCCACACTGCCAAGACATTAATATCCTCACTTGCCCTAAGTTGTCCTATTGAAACGCTGAAATCCTATGCATTTTCCACAAATGCTATCAAGTTAAAATTTACTTAGAGAGCCTGGAAGTTCTGCGTTTTCCTAGGTCAATGAATCTTTGCCACTGTTTTAGAATAGAGCTTTACACAATAATGTCATTAATAATCGCATTTGACGTTCGGTCAATAAAGAGAGGGTTGGTGAAGTTTTAAAAGTTTATTTTCTAATTTTAGTAGATTAGTCTTATGTTTTGTTGTTCTTTTCATTCAAATTAGTGGCAAATCGATTACAGAAATAATAAGAAATGAGATTGGTTATAACAAGCATAGAGAAATAAAAATAGCATGTTCCATTCCGAATACATTCGCTATTCTGAACTAAAGTACCTATCTTATCCTAACTGAAAATCATAAAGAGTTCCTTCTGGAAAAGAATAAGTAGATTTTGGAGCAAAGACAAATAACTAAAGGGAAGATTGAACTACCCGTAAAGGGTAGTTCTGGAGATTCAGATGAGTAGTCCGAACAATTGCAGTAGACACCGTCTATGCAGGTGGGAAGGAGAGAATCACAGCTGTAGGTAGGATCAGTATAAAACTGAAAATCTACTCACAAATCATAAGGAA
Organism: Lissotriton helveticus; assembly: GCF_964261635.1. Lineage (NCBI taxonomy): Eukaryota > Metazoa > Chordata > Amphibia > Caudata > Salamandridae > Lissotriton > Lissotriton helveticus. The sequence continues at coordinate 1,945,678,107 of NC_136063.1, read as the reverse complement.
AACAAAGAAATCACAGTAAGCAGTAGCTTATGGCAAGTCGGGCTAGCACAGCAAAGTGCCTAGGGGTATGTCTGGAAAGAGATGCATGGAATAATAAGCCTCTCTAACTATAAACATGTGCTATAAAGAAAGCAGCTTAACATGTTGCAAAAGCAGATGAATGTGTCATTGGCATCCAATGGTGAGATATCTTTCAATGCTCTGTCGTCGTCATTCTCGGTTCCCACAGTAAAAGTTCATGTCAGCATGTAGTCAATAAGGGATGGCTACAACATATTACAAGAAGCTACAAAGGTTCTACAAAGGTTCTTATGAGAACCTTTTGCAAGCCTACTCTGTTAGATGTCTGGTGTCCCATTGTAGAACAATTAGCTACTCTATGAAATGAAACATTCAAATTCTTGCATGTCATAGTTAGATCACAAAATGTAAGCTGTAGCAAGCATTTTCATGAATAAACGTATTCATTATGTGTATGTGGCAAAGAAAACAATCTAAATACAGTGAAGTCATATGGTTTGAGGATAGAATGAATACATTTGTCAGGAAACAGCATATTTCACAAAAAGTCAAGCCCCAGAGTTCGATTATAATGATAAATCACAATTTTATGAAGAATTTTTATTTTTCCTAAAGGGATAGAGTAGAATAAATTAATAGTGTATTCTAGTAAGTGGAGAACGATAGAAATGAAAGCGTTCTGCCTGTTTCGTATTTGCACATTAAACATAGGCACATTTAAATTATTATCCATTTTTCATGGTAATATTCAATGTATTTCTATATTATTGTGCTGTGAAATGTTCGTTAAAATATTCAACTTCCTCATTCCCGTTAAATCAGGTTCTACACTTTGCCGCAATGGCCCTCTATAGTCTTCCCACTAACAGTAACCATCATCAATCTGTCTATCTATAAGCTAACAATAGATTTCTATACAATTATTGATCTAGGACTTCAACTCATTATTGGCTACTTCTCAAATACCCTCTTATCAATCCTGAGCAAATGTATCCCAACTTCTTACTTTCACTCAGGCAACCTTAACCTCTTCCAGAAGCTGGTGATTGCAGCTTTAGGATTTAGGTCCTTCTGCTTATTAGACCCTATGCTAGTGCTCACCTGAAATATATTCTATTTCTTCACTTATCACCTTCAAACTGCTCTCCAGGATAACCTTGTGTTAGGGGAATCTTAATTACAAACATCACACTATCCTCTCCTTTTCACTTACTCAGGCACCATACATAAGTAAAAAGGCTTATGAACCTTTTTTGTAATGTCATTTACTATTTAAGCATTCTTCGCCATTTTATCCAATAATCTCATCTGCATGATCCTATTGTGAAAATTGTTATAGACTGTGCAAATGTTTTAATGTACAGCTTTTTTTGTCAAAGTGCTTTTGTTGCGGTTTCCGCAATGAACAATACACCAAATAGCAATGGGTAGAAAAACGCACTTACATTACAAAACAGATGTGTCTGAATGTGTATGTTGGTGTTCATCTCACTTGAATGAAACACAAATATGTGTATCAGGAACAAACAGCTGACATTTGGAAATGTTTTCCTAATCACCCAGTAACTCATTGTCCATTGTCCAAATGTAGTCTCTGCGTCAAAAGCAGGCAATTACTCAAACTTGCCATCAATACACATGATGACTATTACATCCCTAAACACCGTAGTGTATGTATCAAAGAACATGTAAGCATACATTCCTGTAAATGTGTCCTCTCTTTTACCCATGAATCAGCCAATTTCAGCCTTGAAATCTCTGACACTTCAGGATACGTGGGCCCAGAATCCATAGCAGTTGTTATAGAGATAGAGTTACCTGTGATAGCATCAGCAAGGAGTTCATGTAGGTTCACACTACTCACTATACTCCCAAAAGGACTTTAAAATCCTGGCCTGTCCTTGTCTGTATGTATACACCATGCATCACCTAGGTGAGAGCATGACATTAGAATAAAAATATGTGTTTTGAACGTGCTTTCTCATTTCTCTCTGCACTTCCAGTAATATTGTCCTTGAGCAATTAAAAAAATTGTTTAAGTTGACATAAGCAGGCCACAAAACTAATATTGAGCCTTAGCCTGATTGCACTCAAAACGTAGCTTTTAAATGTTGCACTGCCTCATATTTTCATCTATATAGGGTTTTTCCTCTCTTCCTGAAATATAAGTGTGCCCAGTTCTGTGTAGCTGTTTATTGTAGCTGTAATACGTTACAAGCTCACTGCCTGTTGCTGGAGGAACACGCATTTAATATTTCAAGTTTAATGTCTCTTCTTGCAGAACTGTGCCTAATTAATATTTTCATATTTGTATTGTTTACTAATGCGATGACATTTCCACTTGTATGTAGGTTAAAAGTCCTAATTGATTATAAATCTTGGGAGGGATTTTAGAGTGAGCTAGTTTTAGGCAAAATAATGATTGGTTCAGGTAAATGTATGTTTATGAGCACAATTCCTGGTGTCAATTCACACAATGCATAAGGCCTGGATCTCAGGGAATGAAATGATATGAGAACCATTGTTTTTTGGATGTGTGCCATTGCTTGTTCCAATATATCCAGAGAGAGTCTCCATGTCAGTGTTCCTATTGATCAAATACTTAGAGATCTTTCATGATTTTCTCCTGCTTTTGAACTGATCAGTCCTTATAACTATGTGCTCTTTGATTCATCATTTACTTTGTTCTAGACAAGAGTTCTCCAAAGACGGTCCTGGTGGGTGGGATCCATGCCAGATTATTAAGTTAACTACATGTATCTAAATGGGGATATGCTAAAAATCTGGTATGGATCTGGCCCTCCATGACAGACATTGGAGAACCATGTTCTTGACTCTACTCAGTTCTGGCTATTAACTAGAATACGGTTCAGCTTCCTATGCCTATACCGATTCCCATTTGCTTGCATTTTGAGCATTGAATTGACTAACCATTTGCCTTCTTCCCTTCTCTAATCAAATTACATTTTAAATAAATCTTCCTAGTTTGTACTTGAATCTTGCTAACTGTGGATGTTCCAGTGTGGATGTCCTCTACATATTTGCCTGTGCGGGTTTCCTTCTTTCTTTGACTCATACATCTACCTAACCCATCTTATTGGCCATTTTAATGGTATAAAAAATGGTACAAAATTTCACAGGAATGACAAAAAAATGATTGACTATCTTATTATTAGTTAAATTATCATCTACTTAGAAAAGCAAGCAAAGTGTGCGCTCCTCAAACAAGGACTCGACAGAAAGGGGTGCTCTAGTGGTAACTTCTAGGTTTTGACTTCCCTGCACCTTTCACAAATGCATCCACAAGGGTTTTGTCCTTGCTGAGTATGATTAGTGAAATGCAACTTGATCCTCTGAAATAGGATGGTGCCAGTCTCAGGTCCTAGTGGCTGTTCCATGGTGCAGGTGTTACATTGGTCACTGAAGCATGAGACACATCAGTAATTGTGTTGGGGAATGTGGCAAAGGTTATCAATGAATTTCCAGGATATGGAGATATTTCAATAGTTTTGATGTCCTTTACATGAACTGAAACACTCATGCAACACACATCTTTGCAAGGGCCACTAACATGTTTCTGAATAATCTGGTATGTTCATCCGGACCTGTGTGGGCTGATATATCCTACTTTTATTTAATGGGGAGAGAGTAACCCTGAACCATATCAGTGGGTGCTTATCATGCATAAATTAAATACTCTCACCTTCAGGCCTATTGTTTACAGTGTGGATTCTGTGGGTGGTTTGTAAAGTGCCAAATAAGCACTTAGTTAATATTTGTGCATATTTTGTGTTTCAATATTTGAACGTATTGTGACTGCTATAAAAAAAATCAACACTTAAAAAATGGTCAACTGTGATAAGTATCTTTTCCAAACTATTGTCTTTCATGTGCCTATGAAACACTTGTGAAAAACACTCCCAATTAGTCCCTTTTTCTCAGATGTGCATATTGCAGATGGAAGGAAACTTTAAGAGAAGATTTGATTTTCATATTACCATTACTTTTGTATGTGGAAAAAAAAACATCCCATCATTTGCCCACATAATACTGCCAGGTGTGGAAAGTACAGAATTAAGGATTTAATGGAACGTCAAAAAAAGCCTTTTAGAGCTTGTTTGTGTGATCTACGAGTTGTAGAGTAGATTATTTCCTTTGTGATTGAAATTAAAATGCAGTCTGGTGTTTACATAGTTAGCATGGGGAAATGGGTGGGTAACTTGAGATGCTGATGACATCCTTGCAGTGTCTTCATACAACTCCACCCCTGTGTATTTTGCCATAATTTCACCAAGAGGGTATTAATACTCAGTCGCCCATCTGTCAAAAGTGCAAACTTTACCTGGTACCAGTCAGTGCTCATTAATTATTGTTTGAGCATATGCCATTCACCATCTTCAACCCATTTTGAAGGCTTTTCTAAAAAGAAAAACACCATTGTCCTTTACTCAACAATGTTTAAATAGTTTTGTGGGGTCGTTGATGTTTACATTTGGCATTATAACTCATTGTAAGTGTTCTGATGTCTGGTCCACAATTCCATAGTGGGTAACCTTCTTTGGGCCTAATTTGGAATTCAGCAGGTGGGTTGTCCATTTCAAACGTGACAGATATCCCATCCGCCATATTACAAGTTCATTATGTTCCATGGGACTAGTTCTATATGGCGGATATTAGTCGTGTTTGTGATGGAGTAATGCATCGACCGAACTCTAAATCAGACCCTTAGTTGATAGCTTTCCCTGTTTCATGAAGGTGCAATGTTGTGAGAATTTGGTCAAACACGGTTTCCAAATACATTTTCCTAAGACTCATTGGTTTTCTTATTCTAAATACATGGCCTGTTGTTTAAAGTGCTGACATGGCAGGCATACTCAAGGTCTATTGTAATTTCATAGGAAGGACAAAAAAATGATTGATTGTCTTACTATTAGTTAAATTATCATCTACTGAGAAAAGCAAGCAAAGTGTGCGCACCTCAAACAAGGACTCACCAGAAAGGGGTGCTCTGGTGGTACTTCTAGGTCTTGACTTCCCTGCACCTTTCACAAATGCATCCACAAGGGTTTTGTCCTTGCTGAGTATGATTAGTGAAATGCAACTTGATCCTCTGGGCAAAACAAGCTAGGGACCTGTTGATGTCCGCATCTCTATCGTCTAGTGAGACAATTTAAGACAACAAAACTGTGCAGTAACACTCAAACATTATTCGACGGCATGTTCCGTTGTTTCAGACACTTATCTCTAAACGGTACATGTATTGTCCAATAATTCCTGTTAATGATGTAATTTAAAAAACATTTGTTGGTGAGTGAGCACCTGATACTCAAAGTCATTAATGTATAAGTTATGCAAAGCTTTTTCCTTACCAGTGTAAATTTGAATGTATATAAAAACAGCTAACTTACACGGAAAAAAAGATTTTCTGGCTTTAAAAAACAAAAACGTAGTGCACCAGTATGGCATTAATTATGTTTGAGAAAAGATACATGGGCAGAGTGGCGGCATTTCAGAACGGCGATCTGTGGACAGTAAATGTGTATCCTCGAATGTGTGAGTTTGGGGCTATCTAATACGAATTTCACAAGGCTGGAAATGGGGAATTAAAATGCAAAGGTACAGGTGCAAAGTATTTACGCCTTAATAGATGAGCTACAGCTACAGTTGTACCTATGCAATGCTTTCCCACCTAAGTAGCTTTTAGTCATCAAAAAGTTCCAGAACTACACTTGGAGGCTTCAACAGTTGCAATTCTCAAGGAGGTCCTGGAATCCTATGCCAATTTTAAAGTAGACAGAAATCTACCTGCAACATAGATGTAAATATCTGACTTTTTAGTCAGGCCCTTACATGTTATTCCACTGATGGTGGACTTGGACACTGAGATGTCCTTAAAATAGTAACACATAGGAAGTGTAAGAGGAAAATGTGAAATACATTGATAATGAAAACTGATTTTTTTCCAGTCATGTTGATTCAGTTGGTGTCTCTCTCTTTCCTACCTTTCCTAACCGCTTTACATTATAAATATATGTGAAGTAAAGGGTTCTGGGATAGTTCCCAAGTTGTGAAATAATACTTTGGATCATGCATAAACAATGGGAGGCTGGGAAGCTTCCAAGAATGGTTGGTGCAAAAGCGTGATTATCTCTTCAAGGCTCTTAGCACCTATCGAGCTATTTCCTTAAAAATATCCTTCCTTGTCACACCTTGAGCACAGTTCCTTTAAGAAAAAAAGACCAGTTGATTGATCTTTAGCAGCAAACATAGTGTGTAAGAATTAGGCGAATGTTTGTTTAGGACTGTTTTGTTTCATTATATTTACTTGTAGGAATGGTAGTCATTGATATGACAAGAACATTAACAAGGTGAGTAATACTGTGCAGCTCTTAAAAGTTGTTAACGTTCTGCATTTTGAGCAGAATAATTAGCAGTGCCATAGGATGATCAGCATATGTGAAGTGAGCATCAGCATTTTTGTTGACTGTGCCTATTTAGGAGACAACAAGAACAACAGCAATTTGTTCTTGCGGTGTTAAACCCAAATCTGATAATGACATATTTTATAAATTGGATATGAAGTGTTTCTTAGATGAATATTAACATCTCATAAGGTAAAATGAACCCTCAAACGGAAAAAATGGGAGGTTAACAATATTTAATGTAAAATCTGCCAATTCACACGTGCACAAAGCGAAAATGCATGCAAATATATTTTGCATAAGGGCTTTTGAATGTTCTTTACTTCTTGTTGGAGATGAATTAAGGAATTTGCTGAATGCTATATAAAATTCTCAGAATAAGCATGTTTTTAATTTTAAGGAAATGCACTGGGTTGAAAATATTTAAATTAAATACAAAGTTGTTCATATTTCACCATTAAACCTCAGTCTGCTTTATTTAAAAGAGAAGACGAATAGAGAAATATGTTCGATTGGTTTGAATTAGGTCATTTTAGTTCCTAAGCATTTTAAATGAATATGCATATTTGAGAGAAAATGAACTTGATTCTCAAGGCCACTTTGAGCCCTAAACGTATGTCTCAGCCAAAAATAAGTCTATTTACTCCAATCAGCTACCCACATAAGGATGCCTAGGAGGCGTCCATGCTTTTGATAGTGTTTACTTGTTGCCATGACAATTACACAGCAGTAAACCTCACCCAAGATGTGGAAGGTGTTGATTGCTTTGAGAGTTTTTGACCACCCACAAACTGGAAGTGTGTGGACATTGACAAAGCCATCTCCAACACTTTGTCACCCTGATAATGGTCAGAGATTTGATCCAGGTAATATCCAGACTACGTCCCCTTTCAGGGTAAGAATGATCATGGAATGCACATAAAAAATGTGTAGAGATGTAGGATAATGGGTTTCTCTATGAATAAAATGATATGGAGAAAAATGATTACTCTATGGAGAAAAACACATAAAGAAGAAATAAACTTGTTCAATCGCATAGAGGGGCTACCTTCCTTCAATGAATAATTGTGCTTTGCACAAAATTAAGCATTGGGAGAATAGCATTGATGAAAGCCAATAGATCTCGTTTTTACAATGGAAATGTTAAGATATACGTTTTGTGAATGCTTGCTTGAAAAGCTTTGTATAAAAATGTAAAAGAAAAAACGTCATACTAGTGGGAGAAAAGCAAATGCCCAATTTTACGTATTTGGAAATTGAACTCGCAAATTAATATTGTCAGTCTATGTAAAAGGCATAGTTTGTGTGAACCAAATTTAAAAATGAGCTGCATCTGATCCATTTAAAAATAACACAGAATACGAATTTCAGGCACTTAAAAGAGCATAACCGCTATGTAAGGCCGGACTAAGTAACTGTCAGAATTTCAAAGAAAACTCATGCCATTTATTCTAAACACCTCTCATGAATGGAACAAATGCTCTGACCAATTCGTGGTCTGCAGCACCTTTGGGAGCAGAGCACCATGTATGATGCCTTTGTGTGCCAAGTCCTGGGCTTTCATATAACATGTGGAATACCACAGATAAAAGCAAAATAATCTGATAAATTCTACTCTTCAGTCAAACCTGGAAAAACTCTACTCGTGCCTGTGCTTTTATACACAGGGCGAACCAGTTTGACAGCAACACAGATATAGAAAAGCAAGTAAGAAAACACATGCACTCCCTTAGAGAGATAGAAGCAAAATAAAAAGTAGTTCCTGAGGTGGAGCTTCGGTAATATAAAATACATCAAATTAAATCAATGGTAAAAAAGCTATCCTCTAGGGAAGGGACAAGCACAACAGGAAGAAAGAAAGCCATTGAATATGATTCAAGCAAATGAGATTAGGAAGAAAGCAGTGGCGTGACCTAAAGCACGCCCTAAGCATTGGTATTGTCCACAATGACTAGATACCAAATGGCTGCCTGTAAGCTAAAAAACACACAACTTACTCAAAGGTATACCTGGAAAGCTGTGACTTGCACATCTGATAATACATGCTCCAGTTGAGTTCTGTAAACATGGGAAAATCGTATACTTGGGAGTACTTTTACAGGTGCAGATTTATGACTCTCTGTGAAATAAGGGCATTGTTTTTCCTTTTTTGTTTAAATTGCAATATGTGTTATATCAAGCTCTTTGATTGGAATTATTATGCCCTCAACATTCATTAAAAAAGATTGTAACACAGGTGACGGTACCACTATTTTCTAATGTCAGTTCATATCACTGACTCAATATTGTGGTAAACAATATCATTGACAAAAATATTGCGTCAAAAATATTGTTTACCACAACATTGTGCTCCTATACATATAATGGTAAGTATAGAAATATCAGAAAAAAATATCGTTGACACTAATATTGTCCACAAATTTACAAAAGTATCAATTTAATATAAATAGAGCTTAAAGTATTAAGTGTTAAATATGTTAACATATAAATGTAATATATTGTAAATTAAATATATTCAACTGATTGTAATACTATGTATAAATATACATACAAACATATATATGTATATAGATATATATGTGTTATATAATAACATTATTAATAAAAGTATATATTTGTAAATGCTATTCATTTTTGTATATTTGATCTCTACAAAAGTATTTAAGTAAGTCTCAGATGCTGTTGTGTTTCAATTTGAAATGGTGCGTGACAGGGTAATTGTGATCTTTTTTAGTAATCTCACACTTGTGTTCAAGGATTCTCTTTTTCATAGGTTGGAGGGTACTTCCACTGTGTTGATTTTCCATAGGAAATCGGCAACATTCTATTTGGAATAAATTTTGCGCCGGTTAACGAATCTATGCAAAATTTTCAAAACTGTTGGGGCGCTCCGGTCCGCTCCTATCCTGAAAGTTTTGGGATGATTCATGAAGCGGGGGCTGAGAAAAAAGGGGGTTCCAAAAACGTGTTTTCCCCATGCAATTCTCCATAGGTACCGCTCATCGTGGCTGCAGCCCGAATGACTGAACGGAATTACACCAAATTTGGCAAAGTTGTAGTCCTTGGTTCAGACTCTTGCCTTTTGCTTATATGGTATAAATCTGTTCAGTAGTTCCTGAGAAAATTACAATTAAAAGTACATATATATCTATGGCCTCGGTGGATGTGCGTATCTTTCGCGCACACTGAACGCACCGTCTCGATCATGCGCTGAATGCTGATTGGCTGTCAAGTGGTTATAAACATTCGAAACCAGGAAGTGTTGGCAGACATTTTGTGTGTCGGTAGAATTGAGGTTGAAGACGTCAGTGTAAACTATAATAAAAAATAGTGGGGGCTCGCTGGGGCCTCCGCAGTCCCGGGGCTTTAGTTATGCTGAGAGGGGGGTACAGTAGGCTGTGGAAATAGGTCCCAGGGGTATTTGTTAAAAAAAATATTAGCGGGGGTTCGCTGGGGCCCCACAGTCCCGGGGCTTCACTCATGTTGGGAGGGGGGTGCAGTAGGCTGTGGAAATTATATCGGGAAAAGAACAATGCGGCGTACTGTGGCTTTTCTTTAATATAATGTGGAATAATGTTTATTTATTAGGCAGTGTTCACTTTTGTTACGGATAGAGTCACTTTTTTACAGGAAATGTATTAATATGTGGGAGGGCGTGTTCTGTATGTGTGCGTGGAAAAAAATAATGTTTGATTGGCTGAGGTATTCCAACAACAAGCTTAATGTTCATTGGGTGCGAACCATCGAAAGTAGAAGTGTTTTCTGCAATTCACTCCTGCTCCGGAGAGTAGCAAGGACATCTAATTGGCTTACATGTTGTAAGGAGGACCTTCCTGAGCTTGATTTTGGTTGGTTGCGAACTATTGAAAGTAGAAATGTTGCGCGGAGTAGGAGGGACATCTGATTGGCTGACGTGCTCAAAGGAGGAGCTTCTACAGTTTAATGTTGATTGGTTGCGAACTATTGGAAGTATAAGTGTTGGCAGACATTCACTCCCGCTCTGAGGAGTAGGAGGGACATCTGATTTGCTGACGTGTTCCAAGGAGGACTTTCTCAAGCTTAATGTTGACTGCCTGTAAACCGTTGAAAGTAGAAGTGTTGTCAGCGATTCCTTCCCTCTTTGCGGAGTATTAGGGACATTTAATTGGGTAACGTTTTCCAAGCGGTACCTTTACGACGCTTAATATTCATTGGCTGTGAAGCATTAAAGTAGAAGTGTTGGCAGTCATTCCTTCCTCCTCTGTGGAACAACATGGACATTTTATTGGCTAAAAAGTTCCGAGCACAAGTTTGCTGCTTATTGGGTGGGAACGGTTCACTGTTGTCATTCATTTTGTGACGCACTTCCAAAGGAGTATGGGAAAAGAAAGTAGTAGAGGGGAGGGTAGGAACACTATTAACTCTGTACAGTAGTCACAAGGTGGTGGACAGGGATTGTGAAGGTAAACATTTTTTTATATGTTTTAAGGGCCATTTATATAATTGCCGTGGGGTGTACAAATCACGTCAGAAAAATGACAGTGTCTTGCGGTGTTTTTTTATGAAGTTTGCGGGTGGGATACTTCCCAGGAGCACTATTTACTTATAATGTGGTGTTTACTTTTCTGATGGGAAGGTGTGGTTGCGCAGCAAACTTTTCCGTCTAGGTTTGAAACCTTATCAATTACAAATAAACTTTCTTCAGAAACTGACGCTGTATATATGAAAGGGGTGACAAATAAAAATGGAATTTCATAAAAAAACAGCTAAGCGTGGCCATACCCTCCTTTTTTCTGCAATAGTTTGTAAAAGTGTTGCCCCATATTCTTGATAACGTAAGAGGGCATTGGTTACTTTTAGAAAAGTAGATTAGAAGTGCTACAACAAACACTACCTCACTACATTATCTGAGGCCAGGAGAACAAGTAAATAACAGTTAAATACAAGTGACTCAGGAGCGTTCTGTCGTAGGGCTTAGAGGTCACACACTGTTCTGCTAACAAATCACATAGTCACTTAAGAATGGATGTATGACATTACAACGCATGCTTTTACATCGCATGCCTTTACAACGCGGTATTTACAATGAATACCTTTACAACGCATAATGCTTTTGGGCGCTGGATAGTGAATAGTTTAATTTACTATTCCAACTCCAGTCCCCGTGGATAGTAGGGAAGGTGTTGGATAGTACATTAAACCTATTCCCTATCCTAGAGCGCCCCCCAGCGCAATGCGTTGTAATGGTTTGTGTTGTAAAAGTTGCATCGTAACGGCACTGCGTGGTAAAAGTTGCGTTGTAAAGGTTGTTCACCTTAAGAATATATAAGATAGTACTATTACAATATACAGTACTGGTCCGATATATCCTATAGGGAGAAGGTGAATAGGAACCGCAACTGAGAAGAAAAGAAATTAGAAAATAACTTTCAGAAATGTAGGGTTTATCAAATATTTAAAGTAACAAAGTATGTATGAAACCTATATTTTTTTATTTGGCAATTTCGTAAAATATGCTCACTGAAAAAAATATCTGATCAAGTACTTTTTAATGTTTTGTAAGCTGTATTACAGATGGCGCCAACAAATCTCCTATTCCTCTTCTGTAACAATAGGACAATCTATTACAATATAACGAATGACACCATTGTTACAGTAAGAAGAAAAGGAAAATAAAGTTATCTATAGAACAGAAGATCCATAACGAAATACTTTCGAGCAGTAATTATTTTCTGAGCTTCTTTTGTCCGGGACGTTAAAAAGTTTGATCTTCGTGGCGACTGGTCATAAACTCCTCTGAGATCATTATGACTGTAAAAATATAATATACATATTCACAGTGTATGATCAAAAGAGGGGAACAGACTAAAAACCAGAAGCTGGTGATGTTGCTTATATATCTTTACTCTTTGTGCCGACGGGTCATGAACTCCACTGAGATCAGCATAACTGTTAATATTATAATATACATATTAACAGTATATGTTCCCTAGGGTAAAACACACTAACAACTGGAAGGTGGTGACGTTGATTGTAAATGTTTAGGGTTTGCGCCGACGGGTCACCAACAACTCTGAAGCGAAGTACAGTGTCAATATTATAATATAGAAAGTTACAATATATAATCTGAAAGGAGCCAAAAAAGGAGTAATGTTTGTTGTAATCTATCTGTTTCTAAAAACAAGCTGCTGAAGTTACAGAAAAAAGGGAAAAACATGCAATAACACATTTTCTAGATATAAATGTTTAAATATTGACAAATAGCCACAAATTATAACTATCTACTATGCCACAATGAAACAACTTACAACTCCGGAATATGTTTTGCTGACGCAAAACAACAATCCAATGCTAGAAGAAGCAACCTGCATCACAGATTGGCGACGGAGAAATAAATCACGAAAACTAAACTAATCTCACAATAGGTGTGGTTTATAAAGTTTTTAGTTGTTTAGTAGTCTATGGAAGGAAGATGTGGCTCCGCCTATTTAGATGTCACGTTTCACAGTTTACATATGCACACGTTTTAACTTTTTTACTTGTGCACTTGTTGGGAAAAGTTACAAACTGTGAAGCTGTAAAGGTTTCGATTTTCATAGTAACCCGTATAAGGTCCTTATTATCTACAAACATTGGAGAGTTTAAAAAGTGTTACCCGGTAAACTGTTTCCTTTGCATTCTCATGATTAAAAACATCTAAATAGAAGACATAAAAAAATATCATTTACAATAGAAGAAAAAAAAACTTGCTAATATATCTCATCACTATGCTACTAAATTGGAAAAATGCCAGTATTTGTAAATCGTAAAGCTACCCCCCGGAAAGGTGTGCCGGCGCTTGGGACGTTTGGAAGATTAAGCAAGGTGTTACCTACAGTGAGATAGCGGTGGGCTAAGATGCTGATGGACTTTGGAATCGAATTGTGAAGGCTGTTGTTTGAAGTCAGGTATTATAAGTGCTGCGTCATACTTTTACCACCCTTATATGGCAATTACTGCTAATTACGTTGAAAACATTCTTAAATTATAAGTAGAGCTCCTTGTTTTATGTTTTTACTGATTTTTACAGATAAATACAGACAGAAAAGTATTTATTTTCCTCTCTGTATTTATTTTAAAGTGTGGATAAAAACGGAAATTGGGATTTTTTTGAGCGATTCTGAATGCTGTCAATGATGAGTACTAGGCCAATAGGTCTGTCATTGTAAAAGTAAAAGGGTAAAAACAATAAAAGACTTTTAGTAAAGAGCCTTAAAGAGCAATATATATGCTCGCATAAGAAAACTTGCACAATTTAATATGAAGGTTGTGTATAGTTTATCATCTAAGAGTGTTTAGATTAGTGAAAACGGTCAGTCTTTCAGTCATGAGGGCAAATTTAACAGTAAAATAAATGTGGAAATATACCAATTTCAGATCCATTTTTTTACAAAACCTGAAATATATATGGGTAAATACAGATACAATTATTAAAAAAAATATATGGATAAATACAGATGGAAATGTCCAAAAAAGAAATACCAAAAAACCAGGAGCTATAATTATAAGTTATAAAACACTAGTGTTAAGTTTGTTTTCACTATAAAAAGTATACACGTGTTTTTAAAATGTACTTAAAAAACACTATAGGTTATAGGGATATTGTAGTAAGATATTGAAATTCACTGCAGACACCATAGGTTTCAGGCAGGTTATAGTTAGGAATTATCATTTAAAAAACCTTAGAAATTCATTGAAAAAAGGTTTCAGGGGTGTTATAGTTAGCTGGACATTTCACTCATACAAAACCATTGAAATTTCTCCGTTAGTTGTACTAACTGTAACTCTCGCGCCCGCAATCCACTGGTGATGATGTCACATATTACATCATTCATGACATGGTCAATGACATCAATGATGACATCACTGATGTCATCGCAAATGACATCACTGATGACATCACTGATGCCATCATCCACCTGACAATCAGCTACACCTCATCATACACTAGTATAACCTTTCATCACTCACTGTAAAATACAGAGTACCACATTTGAATCAATTGACACAGCAATACAAGTATCTAAAAACCCACTCAGTGATTCCTAGATCTACACACACATCAAATCAATGAACTATAGATTTACTCATACATGTTGTCAATGATCAATAGAACACTATCAAATAAACACCTATATTGACATTACACACCAGCAAACATCCTATTCAGTTATGCAGTCATCCTACTGACTGATGATGAAAGGTTATACTATTGTATGAAGAGGTGTATCTGATTGTCACGTGGATGATGTCATCAGTGATTTTTACCAGCTTCACAGCCGTGAGGGGAACGGCTGCTTACCAGTCACTCTCACCGGTCCCAGCATTCTGCAGCTTTCGCCGCCATGAGGGAAACGGCCAGCAGCTGATTGCGCCCGCAGCCCCCCCTGCCTACAATCCCCAGGGGGCTGCGCGACGTGCTTGTGTTTTGCATCACTCGAGGGCGCCGGTGGCACACAAAGCCGGCCCAGCCCTCATGCAGCGCGGGACGCGCTTTTCACCAGCTTCACGGCTGTGAGGGGAACGGCCGCTTACCAGTCACTCTCACTGGTCCCAGCATTCTGCAGCTTTCGCCGCCATGAGGGAAACGGCCAGCAGCTGATTGTGCCCGCATCCCCCCTGCCTACAAACCACAGGGGGCTGCGCGAGGCGCTTGTGTTTCACGTCACTCCTGGGCGCCGGTGGCACACAAAGCTGGCCCAGCGCTCACGCAGCGCGAAGCCCGGGCCAAGGGAAGTCCTGTCCTGTGCCCGCCCGTGACTGGAAGAGACAGAGCAAGGCCCCCCTCTAACATCTGGAATACAGGAACATGACACATAAGGACAAAAGGTACTGTGGGGACCCTGAAGGGGTTTGCGGACTGAAAAAAAGCGAACACTGACCCCTTGATTGAAGTACTCCTATACGGGTGTGTGGCTTTGGGTCTTAAGCTGTGCAAGAGTGGTTGACACTGTAAGTTTGGTGCTAAAATGGGAAAAAGTAAGTCCATGACGGGGGGAACACCAACCTTATTTGCTAAAAAAGGGAAAAAGTCAAAAAAGGTATCACATGCAGCCACCAACTGCGTCCTCACAAGAATCGAAGCCATTGTTAATGAGTGTGAGGATGTTCTAGTTGGGAACACTAGTAGCAACGCAATGGAAAATACTGATGCCTTTACCGAGGTCCTAAAGCAGCCTCGGAAAAAAGTGATCCCTGTCATTTTTAGTAAAAAAATATCATTCATTCCTCCCATTTGTGAAGTCCATAGCTCTCTTGAAGGATCCATGGAAATATCCAATTTGACGGAAACCCCCAATAAGATACTAGAGCACTCTAATCAAAGGGTTTTTCAAGAGGCAACAGCCGAGAAAGGTATTACTTGCTCAAATAGATTTGCTGTTTTAGAAGGGGATTTAGGAGATTTAACAGATGACCCCCCTCGTTAGAGATAGACAGAGTGTGAGAGATGACCCCGGTACTCCATTGAATAGTATCCCCCTTAGAAATCCAGCAACTATTGTCTACATGACCAAGGTCCCTAAGCTAAGTAGCAGCGCTGGCCACAAAAGTAGCGAATCTATCCATAATAAAGCAATCCACTGGTTGCGTCATGTGAGGGGCTGTAGATCAATAATCAGGGAAGATATGATTAGGGTAAAAAGGATGTCCCTGTTTAGCTCCTATACAGACTGCATTGAACTGCAGCTAAGCAATCCAGTAATTGTGGAGAACTTAGTAGCCCTTGAGTACCGTACCTCCTCCCCAAAGCATTCGGATATT
Source organism: Lissotriton helveticus (assembly GCF_964261635.1). Classification (NCBI taxonomy): domain Eukaryota; kingdom Metazoa; phylum Chordata; class Amphibia; order Caudata; family Salamandridae; genus Lissotriton; species Lissotriton helveticus. The sequence goes on along the minus strand of NC_136063.1, from coordinate 1,945,661,884 downwards.
CAAATTAGACGTTTGCCACTTTGGTCTATAGACAGAAAACGGGACAGGTCTGACCTTAACAAAATAGATTGACTAACTAAGGACAACCGCCTGAATTGCCCACTTGAAACATAAGATAGGGGAGAGCATGGATGCACACCTTGCGCAAACAAAGTAATCCCAAGACCTCTCAGCAGGGAGGGGAAGGGACGGGCCACCCATGATTCAGCAGGAATAGTGGATGATAACCCAAGGGTGATTCATCTCCTCTCCTGGAACATAGCAGGTCTCCAAAAAAAACTAGCCATCCCGGAATGGAATGAATTCATCGATAAGTACGAAGTCTGCCTGTTCCAGGAGACTTGGAGCATGACTCCCCTATACAAGCCAGGGTACACCACCTTCTTCATCCCCGCCATAAGCACAGGGAAGGGTCGGCCATCGGGGGGGCTCCACATATGGGTTAATATTGCTCTGAACTGGGCTATTACCATGCATAACTCTCCCTCGGAGGACATTTTACATCTGACAATTAAAGGTCCTCACAATAGTAATAACGTGGAGCTATTTAATGTGTATGCAAGAGGATCTGCAGGGGCCCAAATATCAGCCACTATAGCAACTCTGGAGACAGAACTAGCTGGCATTCCCCCTCTGGCCAACATTATTGTGGGAGGAGATCTAAACTGCACATATGAACCCCTAAGTGGGGAAGACTTCCTAGGAATCAATGAACAGGATGCTAAACAGTCTATTCCCACCCTGACTTTGGCCCCAATCAGGAAATGGTCACCCAGGGCGATCCAAATTAATGCTTTAACAATAGAATATAATCTACGAGCATTAAATGGTAGGACATGCTCCGATCTAAAAGGGGCCAATACTTATAACAGACTTAGCTGTCCATCGCGCATAGACTACATACTGCTCGACACTCGCCTCTGGGGTGACCTAATGGACATGGAGGTAAAGCAGTCCCAGGACAGCGATCATAATCCCCTATGTATGAAAATTAGATGGGGAATCATTAAAAAGTTGTCTAATGCCCCGCTATTACAAACAAAGGAGGTTGTCCCATCTAATTGTAACCGTAGACTGAAAAGGCATAAGGTAGCATGTCAGAAGAATAAATTACCCAGCATAAGGGAGCTGGTAGAACAGAAGAGCGCAGAACTGGCATTGTTCAACACAGCCCGAGGAAAAATGCAGGATTTCCACTTGAACAAATTCTATAAAAATACAATAATGAAGCTGGGATCTTTTTTTACTATCAAGGAGTCCAGAAGGCACAAAAGCAAACTAGTAAAATATGGTAAACCATGGTATACGGCTTTGTGTAGAGAAAAGAGGAAGGCACTAACCACAGCCCTGAGTAAAAAAGATGGCACATCAGAAAGAGAAGCTAGAAAGGAGTATTCCAAAACTATAGAATTAGCAAGGCGGGACTGGGAGGAACAACATTGGCAGAAGCTCAAAACCGCGGCCCAGATAAAAGATCCAACTTTATCCTGGGAACTAATTAATAAATCCAACAGAAGGGGAGCTGACCCCATCCCAAACCACTTCAGAGAACACCATTGGCACAGCCATTTCCTTAAACTGTACTATGGTGAGGTAGAACCAGTGATACCGCAAAGTGTTCCTAAAGGACCATGTTTGGAGAACCCCGCTCTCAGAGAACCCTTTTCAATCCAAGATGTTCATCTGGCTATTAAGAACATATCCCCGGGAAAGGCTGCAGGCCCGGATGGCTTGCCGGGGGATTTACTGAAATATGACCCTATGCTTTGGGCCAACTTCATCTCCCTATTAATGAACTTGATTGCACAGGGGCAATCTATCCCTGACTCGTGGAAGGGAGCCGAGGTTGTAACAATATACAAGAAAGGTGCTAGAGAGGACCCTGCCAACTACAGGCCAATTAGTTTAATCGATGTAGTCCAGAAAGTAGTTGGCAGGGTCATTATCTCTAGGACAGGGTCATGGCCGGATGAAGGGAACATTCTTATGCATTTTCAGGTGGGATGCAGACAGAAGGTGGGCATGATGGACCAGGTTTTCAGATTATTTGCGGTCTACTGGAAAACCGTGTCCAACGGGAAGGGCAGCCTATATTTGGCCTTTATAGATTTAAAGACCGCCTTCGACCTGGTGCCCCGTGGCAAACTTTGGCAGGTGTTGCAAGACCTGGGCCTTCCCATCTATCTCCTTGAGTTTATCAAGAGACTCCATGAGGGTAATTATGCTAAAATCAGATGGGGGAATCAGGGTCACTTGACAGAGAGGGTGGCTGTGAACAGGGGGATTCGCCAGGGCTGTGTGATGGCCCCAACTTTGTTCTCTCTCTTTGTTAATGGGGTGGTAGACCATTTGAGAGAGGACCCAGCCGACGCCCAAGTCCTGGCGTTTTGCTGATGACACCCTTCTGATGTCCAAAACCCCTGTGGGCCTCCAGAAGTTGCTGGACAGGTTTAGCGTGTTCTGTGAAGAAAGAGGATTAACCATCAAAACCTCCAAAACCAAGCTAATGATACTGTCACCGTTAAAAAATCAAGGAGGATTAGCATTACCCTTAATGGGACCCCGCTAGAGGATGTTGAGGCGTTTGACTACTTGGGAGTCAGGGTCAACAACAGGATGAAATGGAACTCCCATGTGGCCAAAATGCTCCTCAATCACAAACGAGTCTCAGGAGCAATTCTAAGAGAACAGCTGGGATCCACTAGTAGACCAATAGCCCCGGCTCTCGTGGTATATGAAGGGAAGGCATTGTCTTCAGCAGTGTATGGGTCAGAATTGTGGGGGTTTGAGAACACTACTCATTTGGTCAGATCTGAGAATAAGTTCCTGAGAGATCTGGCTTCCCTCCCAGTTTCTACCCCCTTAAAGCCCCTTCTCCAGGACATGAGTAAACGCTAAATTAAAGATATGGTTCGCCTACGCCCTTTATTATTCTGGGTGCGCCTGAGAAAGATGCCCGAATTTGCAAACTACGCGGCAGCCCTTGACGAACTCATCAAACTGAACAGCTGCAATAAGATCGTGTGGCTGAGCAAACTGAAACAGCTGGTTTTAAACCTGGGGATGGGTGAAACCTGGATTAGCCAATGTCCTCCACCCAAACAACATGTCAAGAAAATATACTGGGAGTGGGTGCAGGCAGAGGAGTCACATGGCTCCAAAATGGAGCATAAACCTATTAGGAAGCTTGAACCATTTCTTGACTCATTCAAAACCCAAGAAACAGGTCGCTCTATTTAAAGCTGAGGTTTGGGACACTCCCACTTAACGAATTCACAGAGGGCTGGAAAAAGTCTGGGTTCCCTCACACTTCTTGCCCAGAGTGCCCTGCTCCCAGAGAGTAACTATGCCATTTTCTGTTTGCATGTAAAGCTTATAGGGTGGCTAGAAGAAGATGGTTGAAACCAATATGTAAAGAGATGGGTTGTAGGCACCACAGGATGGCTCAGCGTATTCTAACAACTGATACTACATCCTTGACCATCATGTGTGGGGTAGCAAAATACCTGGGAAATGCCTGGCAGATGTGTATAAAGCTGATAAAGAATAACATGATCTAGACGACTGCGGGCATATACAGATTGTTGCTCTTGATTAGATTGCTGTAGCACTTTAGGTCCCTTGGCTTTTATTGTATATACTCCTTTTTATTGTATTTATTGCCTTGTAATTTGGTTACATGTATTTTATGGATTGTTTTTATGACTAGAAAATGTACATACTTTTATGATACATTTTTATTGAATAAAGTACATACTTGACTTAACTAAAATACCAAAACACTTTCATTAATTTTCATACACTGTAAACAAAGTTACTTTTAAATATATGCTGAGAAAATATACAACAAATAGTCCTTAATAGTTTTATATACTTTTCCACATGGTCAAATAGTATTTCTTAAATTCTTAGTAAAGAAGCTCCTCAATAGAAATCCTCAGCATCTGTCTCCCACCTTTCTGATCCAGAACCACCGACATCATTTGCAACGTCCCCCAGGGCTCATCCCTCAACTTGACGCTATTCAACATCTACATGGCACCCTTACACAAGTGGTCCACCATCACAACCTCAACATTATCTGCTAAGGCAACGACACCCAACTCATCTTCTCCCTCACCAAGGAGCCACACCCCACCGAAAGACGTAACCAACTGCATAGGAATCAACTCTCTAAATCTCAACTCGGACAAACACCTACAACGAGTCCAACGACTCCAGAACATCCCCGCCTGACTGATCATCAATGTCCCCTACCGCAGCTACATCCCCCATCACCTGAGACACCTACACTGGCTCCACGTCGACAAGAGGATCACCTTCAAGCTCCCCACCTCACTTACAAAGTATTCTACAACACCAGTGCAACCTACCTTAACAGCAGTAATCCTGGAAGGCCAAATTTTGTGTTTAAAATTTTGGCTTATTAGTTAAGAATTTGGTTACTCTTTAGGCAAACGTTGTTTAAAAACCAATTGACTATCATTACAATGTGTCCAACCTTTCAGACATTTTAAATAAACAGTGTAATGTCCAGATGTTGTAGAAGGTCTATCATGAAAAATAATTGCTACAAAATTTCTTCCTGATATTGATACTTGAGCAGCTACAAAAATTTTAATTAAAGTTTCCAATTTTCTTCCATCAGCTCTACAACGCTGTAGCTTTAAAATTACATACTGTCCATATCTTTGTATAAATAATGTTGATGACATTTCTGATTTACATTGGCTGCACTCCATGTTTTGACTTGCTCCTCTAATTAGATTGTTTAAAGACACTGATTCACAGTCAGGTAAAGTCAAAAATATGAATCTTTCACTGTCAATGTTACTGCTACATGTAAACAAACAATTTTCAAAGTCATGTTGCCTTTTATAAGAAAGGCCAAATAGGTATTCAATATCTATACCTTCATCTACCAATACAACAAGCATATACATTAGAAATTGCTGACAATCTTGCTGAATATTCTGCGTAAATTGAGTACAACCAGAACATATGTCCAAAACATTTCGAATATCAGAAACACTTTGTATTTTACTTTTATCACTACTACATTTCTCATAAACAGAATACAACAACGAACAGAATCTTTTTTTCCAATTTTCAACAATTTGTTGTTGCAAACTTTCAAGAAGAAAAACAACATTAATAACTACATTAGCATAGCAGTTGACACCAGAACTATTTTCAAACTGATAACTAACATTCTCTTCAACACTGTCCTTTTCCTTTTTACCTCCAATCACAACTTCATCTTGTTTTTTTTCTTTCTCTACAGCTTCACTACAGATATTCTCAAATCTTCTCTTTCTACCTACCACACGCTTTTAAATTACTGGATATTGACCTAGATTGGGTGCATATTCTCTTCTTAACCTATTATAATCTTTCACACAACTTGAATCTGCACTAATCTCTGTCTCATTAAAATCAATCAAATACAATCCAGATAAAGTTCTCACTCGAGACAAAGCAACATAAGCCATACCCTCTTTAAACACAGTACTTCCAATTTTCACTAAAGCACTATCTACACTTAAACCTTGAGATTTATGAATGGTCGCCGCATACACAAAAGAAATAGGAAACTCTTTTCTGCGAACATGCAAATCTTTTACTAGCAAAAACCGAACTGAACAACAACTAAATTGTTATACTTCTTCAATTTCATCAAATTTGATTTTCAAAAAGTCTATATCATCTCTATTTACATAATTAACAAAATCAACAATTTTACCCATTGCTCCATTTACTAAACCTTTTTCCACATGCAAATAACGTCGTAAAATTACCCTACAGTTTACACATGCATATACATTCTTTTCTAAACCAGCAGTTTTACTTATCGATTTCTATAAAGAATCCAATATCCTCTTCAACTTTTCAGTCAAAATAATAGTGATTCCTTCATGTTCTATTTATCAATAGCTTCCAATTGTATAATTTCTTCATTTTCCAACTTTAACATTTCTTCATTGAATATAGAACATTCACGCAGTGTTGGCATTAAGCAGATTACAGATTTGTTTTCTGCAATTCTCATATATATTTTCTCTGGGACAATATTTTCATTTGGAAACACATTAGAAAGTAATCGTCTCTGTAAAGCATCTTTGCCATGTATAGTTACTTTTCCAATTCTTATATCTTGAAGAATAGTTCCATAATCAGCATCATTTGCCTGTCGCATATTTGTAATAAGTTCCTTATACTCAAAATATGACCAAATGTTTACATTTCCAATGCTCCCCAAAGACTTTCTGGTATCTTCATGCGCCAGTTTTTTAAACACTGGTTGTCCTTTCACAGGAGTAAGTTGTAGAAGATCTCCAAAAACTATGACGTGTTTTCCTCCCAATAATACGTCATAGTCTGTTTTAAGAATTTGCTGCATTCTTAAATGCACAAAGGCAAGCATTAAGTTTGATACCATGCTTACCTCATCAATAATGAGAAGTTTCATTTTCCTCAAGACTCTTGAAACTTCACAACTAGCTTCTCCAGATAGCTGGTGGTATTCTAATTTGTTTTCATGCTCTAGTGGTAGCATTACTAAATGATGTAAAGTAAGTCCTTTAATATTGTGGGCTGCTAATCCTCTTGGAGCAGTGACAACACAAGACAAATGCGACTCAGTTGTTTTCTGTAGAAAAGTTGTGATTACTTTAATTAAAAAACTTTTGCCTGTTCCAGCTTGTCCACTCACGTACATTCAGATAGATTCAAATGATGAGCAAGAGTACTCTTTGTTCTCATGAAGTAATCCATGGTCAATCTGTTCTCTCACTTGCTCATATATTTGTTTCTGCTCAACATTTAGTTGTTCTTCCAAGTTTCCTAAGTTTGTTACATCTTCCTGAGCTTGATACATTGCTGTTTCCACCTCTTCCATAGCAGTTGCTGCTTCATTTTGAACCATTGGTTCTCCTAGTAGGTCCTGGCTCAACTGAGCAGAAGTTTGACTGTCTTGAGAACTGTCTCTAGCAATCTCAGCTGCAATTGTAGCTTCTTGCTCAATTTCGTCATTTAACATTTTCACATAATTAGCAAAAACAGGACATTCTATAGTATCTTTACTTGCGTTGAACGAATCTTCATAGCTCCGAAAATCTCCAAGTAATTCCAATTCTGAACGCCACGGCTTGAAAAGTTGCAAAAGAGCTAAATAGTAAAATTCCCTTTTGTCAGGAGTTTCGCAACTCAGTTTACGGTGATTAATCAAATGTCCTTTTCTTTGTTTCACCAAACATCCTTCTGAACCAACCACAGCATATATACCATTATTGATGTTTTCTATAATATTCCGTTTAAAAATATATTTTTGAAGCACTTCCTACAGACACATGTTTTAAAGATGATAACTTCTATTTGGATAATAGGTATCCAACATATTTGTTTTCACAATATCTGTACTTTCTGGCTCTTTTTCATATAAATATTCAATTTTTTATACAGAATTTCAGTAATTGATTTTGTGTTGCAGCAAGACCTAAACTCACCCAAATGATTCTTCTAGATTTGGAGTAAAAACTTGCAGATGATAAGCGATCTGAACATTCATATGATCCAATTTCTCGATGAGATAACATCTTCAAACTGTAACTATATCATTTCTTACTTAGACTCTTCTCGTGGGAAACCTCTTCCTACATTTCCTTCAATTCTGTCTTTTCTGATTTTGTTATGTAGGATTTTACATATCGAGCAACAGCAATGGAATTGTCTGCAACATATTGAATGTCCATGTTAGCATTCCACATGGACAAAGTGACTGGGTTGTAGTCATTTCTTTTTAGAATGTAGGTATTTTTGGAGACTTTCTTGTGATAGATGTCGCAAAGATGACATAAAACTGTTCACTCTTCCTTTCGATATTACAGGACGTGGAAATCCAAAACGACATTTGGTGTAGAACTTGCCCTTAGATTTGTACTTTCGACGACAGTATTTCCCACAACAATGGCTTTGGAATCATAAGACTTGTTGTCTTAAGTCCTTATCTTGTGTACTTTTGGGTATATCACATGTAGCATATTCTTCAATAAAAGGCAGCACAGTATCATCTAACTCAGTCCCAAATTTTGAAGCATCTTTGATCCATATTAGCATATGTATGTGAGGGGCACCTCTCGCTTGATACACCTTTCTCCAAAAAAAATCCAAAACCTCTCCAAGAGGAGGATTTTTTTTATTGGTGATAAAAGACATCATAGCTTCGAATCTATGATGAAATACCTGCATACATTAACTGGATACAAAGAGCACAATTATCCTGGTGTCTTGTATTCAATATTTAGTATATTTGGATTTTTTTCTTTGGAATAAAGTGGATGAATACTATAATGTTGGTAGATCTCTTCAGTTCTGGACTCATCTAGTTTTTCAATTCGTCCAGATGTGGAATCACTATCTTCTTCTACAGTTATTTCTTCTTCTCCCAAATAGACATTTTTATAGTATTGATTATTTTTTACCAGATACAACGTTGCCTTTTTCACTTTCCTAACATCCACTAATTCTTGCCAGATTTCTTACTCTTAGTAGGAACGCCATTAACAAGAACAACTAAAGGTTCATCTTCAACATTTTGTACACCAATTGTTTCAATATTTTTCTTTAAATCTAAAGGCAAATACACAACTCTTCCCTTTAATCCTCTCTGTAAATCTGAAGGAGGCATACAAACAATAGCCTGACATGGATGCACACATTGAATAAGAATAGACTCATAGGTATTTAAATCCATCAGTTCAGAAGGAATATTTACCAACTCAAAATGATTATGCACACCTCTGGCAGGCATTTTGTTCTCGTCTAATTTGTTATAACAATATTTACAAATACGCTGATCAGAACCCAGATCAAAACAATTCTCTACCAACAAATAAGTTCCAAAATCCTTCCACTCATAATTAATTTCCTTTTCACTTTTTAAATACAAATCAACAGTCCTGGTCTGATTTTTATAATACGTTCGTCGACAACAGATACAAGAATAATTTGGCCTTTCACCTGAAATCACCTTAAACTTTGCAATTTCCTGCTCAAACTTTTCTACACTACAACATTGTACATTCTCTTCCACATTTCCTTCTATTAATGTCTCAATTTCTGCACTGTCTTCCTGAGGACCAAAGTAACTAACCTGAATTTCATCTCAAACATTAGTTACATCTGATACAGAGCCATGCAAAAGAGCACTGTTCAACTTTTTTGACATTAGTGCTGGGCTTTTTGCATCATACAACGTTCTGACTAATTTCCTCATTTGAGTATGATGAACTGCTAACATCCTGAAATGGTGAAAAACACTTTGACATACTTTTTTAGAAAGACAAGCCAGAGAATGACCTTGCAAACCAGTATTTTCTCTCAATCTGCAAGGGTCTAATCCTTGCATCATCTTAATCTTTTGTTTAAAACTTTTCTTAGTATAGTTACGTAAGAAATTGCGTAAAAAATCAATAGATTCTTGCCGTACACTACATACTACTACAATTCCAAGTGTACACTGGAGCTTTAGGACGTCTCCCTAAAACTTCATCAGCTAACACCTCTTCTGCATTTTTAGGAACACTTTTCTCTTTCTCAATAGGACCACCTTTTTTAACCTCATAAGCACGACCACTAGTGTCAACTGTATGCAACAAGTTATTACTCTGAAGATAACTCTCTTCATTAAAAAAAGGCTCAGAACTTGAACTATATTTCCATTCACCCAAAAAAACCTCAGAAAAATTGCTTCTTTTAATTACACTTCTCCACTTACTTTTGGCCTTCATTAAATGGATTGGCTTATCTAGTGATCAAATTCTATTGATTACTAAAACAAATAATTTCTTTTTCAATTCCAAAGCTTTCTCAACTACATTTTCTACACCGTTTCTTCTTCTTATAAAATGCAGTTTTTTTTACATTTCTTAACTTCCTTAATCAAATTTGACACAACTCTATTATAAAATATTTTTTTCCTAATTTCCATAAATAGGTTTTTCCTCCTTTTACTATACACTATTTTTTAAGAAGTTGATTTTCCATGATTGTTCTCTTTATTCTTCTTTTTCTTTTTCATTGCAGATACACTAATAGTATTTTTCTCTATGTGCACACTACTCTTAGGGGCCGATTCCGATCCTGGAAAAACGCTGTACAAATCGTGGTATGGAGCGTTTTCCCCATACACCTCGTACTTGTAAGGAGGCCTCTACAACCTAGGAAGTACGATCCGTACAAATTGACGCACTCCATACAAATTGTAAAAAAGACCATACAACTCGTATATACAAGCAATTCCGATTCGGATTGCTCTGTACACAACGTTCCCATGTATTCCCAGCAGCAGTTTACAACCCGGCAAGTACGATTCGTACAAACGGCACTCCATACAGCTCTTTTTTTACAAGAGCCAAAAAGTGCCGGAAAAACCTTGTACGCCCCGAAAACAGTACGAGACAGACCCCCTCATGTTCGCGTCGTACACTCCATGAATACAGGGGTACGGTGCGTATGTACGGTGCGTACGGATGGCATGGAAAGTGGGGTACGGTGCGTACATACGCGATGAAGGGGTACTGGTCGTGTACGCACCGTACCCCAAAATCGCGTATGTACGCACCGTACCCCAAAATTGCGTACGTATGCACCGTACCCCAAAATCGTGTATGTATGCACCGTACCCCAAAATCGCGTACGTACGCACCGTACCCCAAAAACGTGATTTTGGGGTACGGTGCGTACGTACGCGATTTTGGGGTACGGTGCGTACATACGCGATTTTGGGGTACGGTGCTTGTACGGTGCGTACACGACCAGTACCCCAAAATCACGTACGTACTTTGCGTACATGCGCGATGTTGGGGTACACACCATACACACTTCTTGCATGTGGGGGGACCCCTGTACGCCTCATACCCCTATACGACCCGTACCCCGGTATGAGTCGTACCCCCAGAACGAGTCATACCAGGGTACAAGGCGTATAGGGGTTCGCTTCGTTGCCCGGTACAAGTCATTCCCCGTATACAGGCCATTTTCCATACAAATCGTATGCTGACAACCCGGTACGAATCGTACTTGACGGGTTGGACAGCCTTTTTACAAATTGTATGGTCTTTTTTACAAGTCCGGGTCGTACAGCTTTTCCCGATCCGATTTGTAAGGATCGGGCCGATCTGTATGTATTCTTCCCGTACGAATCGTACTACACGGGTTGGAAGGGACTTTTACAATTTGTATGGAAAAAAATACAAATTCTATTTGTATGGAAAATAAAAATTCAGGATCAGAATCGGCCCCCTAGTGTTTAATATTTTTCTCAGAAAAGTCTTCGTTCTCTTACCAGGACTTTTTTTCTTTTTGTGAACACATTGTTCTTCATGTAAATCTTGTGGATGACTTCTCTTTAAATAAACACCTTTCTTTCGTTGTTTCCTCTTTTGAGCTTTTGTAGGCATGATGAATTTTTTTCAGTGTTGATAAACAGAATCTATTATACAATATATATATATAAATCATTACAAAAATAAATATATGAAATATTCTATTATATTACTTATAAGAAGAGAGGGAGGATTATGAGGACAAAGGTGGGACTATGAAAATAGAAGGACTTACAACAAGAGAAGGAGTATGACACAAGGGGAAATATGAGGAAAAAGGGGAGTATAAACAGACACTGCAATATAAGGGGATAAAAAACGGAGTATGAATAAACTGGAAAGTATGAATAGGTAAGGGAGAATATGAAGAGAAAGGTGGAAATATGAGGAGAGAAGGAAGAGTATAAGAAGAAAGAGGAGAGAGGGGTGCACTATAAGACGAGAGAGAAAGACTATAAAGCAAAAAGAAGGAATATGTGGAAAGAGGCGCAAGTATAAGAACAAAAAAGGAATACTAGGAAAGGATGGTGTGTATAAGGAGAGAGAGGACAGTACCAGAAGAGAGCACAGAGAATGTGAGGAAAAGTGGAGCATAAGGAAAAAAGGGGTGTACAAGAACAGAGGATACAGTATGAGGAGAAAAGAAGGAATATAAACAGATGGGGGATTACGACGAGTGAAAAGTGTATGAGGAAAGAGGCAGAAGTATGACAAGAGAAACAAATATAAAGAGAGAGGTCAGTATGAAAAGACGGAGAATATGAGGAAAGAGCTGTTCAGTGTATTCAGGGAGTCAAGGAGGAGTAAGAGAAGGGAGCAAGCACTATGAACAGAAAGAAAAAGTATAAACAGAGAGGACAGAAAATGAAAATAGAAAAGGAATATGAAGAGATACAGGAACATATGAACACAGAGAGAATGAGTATAGGACAAAAAGGAATATAAGAAAAAGGTAGTAGTATGAGAAGACATGGAAAAGTAAGAGAAGACAGAGCAGAATATGAAAACAGGGGGAGTATAAGGACAGGGGGGAGAATGAGGAGAGTAATCTGACAGTAAGAAAAGAGGTGTTAGAGAGTGAATGGACAGTTTAACAGACTAGGAATGAGGCGACTACACGCGATACAGGTAGGAGGGGTGTTTTACAAGGTTGGTTTCGAGGGGCACTAAACAACTCACGTATTGAACTAGTAGGGTAACAGTCTAATGATTTTTTTAAGAATTAGTGCTTAGTAATAAGGAGGGTGAGTCATCTCACTTGAGTTTCACGATGATTAGTTAGAGGGAAAACACAGAGTGAAACATTTCTCTTAAAAAACACTTGACTTGTAAGATAGTATAATTTCTGTTCGTTTAAACATACAGTCTAATGCTCTTATTTACATTTGTAGTGAATCCCTGATGAAGGGCAAGAAGATGGCCCGAAATGCATCGGAAATTACTCCCTATCGAGGATGAATTATGTATAGTTCCTGCTTTAGAAGATAAAAGTCCGGATGGACACGTCTACTGCATTAGAATCGGAAATACATAAAATGGCTATTCATGTGACAGAAGGAAATGGAGGGAAATAGAGAAAACACTGGAATAATTTGAATAAAAGAAATACAACTTGGAACTTTTTTATCATTGACTCTTGATTAATGGCAGAAATTATTGCTTCAAATTTACATTTATATTTGATGCTCCTTGTGTAATATTTTTCTCTGAAACATGTGAATACATCTGTTTCTGCCTTCCTCCGAGACTATAGAATGGGGTCCATTACCACAACAATCTGCGTTTCAATATGCATGACATCTATAGGAGAGACGGTGTACATTTTACAGATGAGGGAACCAGAGTCTTCCTCTTGAACTTTAGACTCTGCATTTGTACTTACTTGTAGGTACTAAAATCTCCCAATAAACACAAGGGTTCTTTTTAGAGCAACCCAACATCGAAACACATACACTTCATAAATATCTGAAAAATATTTTTATTTTTCTTCCTTTAGTACGCTTATGGGACGACTTCCAATCTTCGCACGGTACGTCGTCTATACGTCCATGGTATGCGTACGATAAATCTACCATAAACAAAAAAAATAGCCTCTATCACTAATTTTTTATAATCCCCGAGGACCCCATCCCCCGGTGCTCAAATATAAAGTTGGGGACCATGGGAGGAGCCCCAAGGCCCCCACGGTCCCAGCCCGCTCCCCACTTTCGTCACAGAGAGAAGCTTACATGCTTACATTTTTCTTTCAAAGATGATTTCAAGAGTTAGACATTTCATAAAATAATATAGTACTGCACGCTAAAGAAGAAAAGTCAGCACAATTATGATAGAATAGAAAATAGAAAAAAAATACTTCTACACTCAACAAACTCGTAAGCAGAGTACACAGTTTAGGCTAAAATCACCCTACCACAACTAGTTTTTGAAACGCATTGTACAATAAAATGCGTCAATGGGGAGAGTGGCAGACCCTGATGCAGAGGTCTGGCCCGAGACCAGGGTTCAATTCCTGCCTCGGCGGGTCTTGGGCTCATTTTCCTCGGACCTGATAATTCTCATCTCAGTGCCTATTCTAATCATGGGTCCCACTCTGCAACTCTTTGCAATAGCTTGCTTAATCTCCACAACGGCCCCAACAGTGCTGGGATGCCTGGCTTCACCTTTGGGGTGCCCAGGAGTGGACATTTCACAGGGAAAAGCCAGGAAGGGTTCCACAGCGGTATGCGTTACAGGGCCAGGACACCCTAGTCGGGCTATTAGTGCGCTTTGCAAGTACAAATTACATTACATGGTGACTGTATCGTAACGTCACATAGAAAAAAGAAAGCCAATCAGAATTAGCATGAACAACATAGACGTAATTAGACAACAGCCAATCAAACTATTTTCAAAATCTGCGGAAGGAAAGGGATTGGTCGCTAATACATTTACTTATAATCCTTCACAACCAATCAAAAACAGGTGTACATTTTTTTGTTTTTAACATACGAGTAAATCAGATATTTTGGCATGTACAGGAAGCAAGAGGGAATTATTGAAGATGACTTGCTTTCGCAAGACCCCGAAAGGCTTGTTCCAAAAAAAGTACGCACTTCACTGCCAGACCCCATTTAATGATTATCCAGGCTCTCAACTTAAACACGTCACAAATCATCTCTCATCACTTTGTCTTCTTTTTTATTGTATTGTATGAAGCAGAGTGCGTGACCCTATGCCCAGAGCCCTCGAAGGTTCTAGAGACTGCCACGCCACAGGACCAGCTCCTGCAGTGTCCCAGAGCCACATGGCCCCTCTCCCCACATTTAAAAGCCCCGGGGAGAGATGGTAAATTCTAACTGAATACCTTAGTACATGCCACTCTTACGCTACCAGGAAAACACAACAACAGTATAAGACCCAAATTTCCATTGTAGTGATTTCTTAGTTGCAGGTCTAGTTGTCAGATCGACACACACACCACCTCATGGCTGGTATACACCCACAGCACACCCATTCAGCACATCCATCACTACACATGTGACCCTATGTATAGAAAAGACAGAGTGCACGTCTTGTACGCGATTTTAGAGTTGTTCCCAAAGTACTGAACAAGGGGACCCACTACTACATGCGTGGCCTCTTTGGTCACTGAGTTAGTGCTGCCCGAAGCACTGAGCGGGTGAAGAACCTGCAAAGATGATGATGGGAGCAGGAATATGTTGTTAGCCATAGAGATATCAAGACGCTGCTCCATATATGAGACTTCTTTGTTGGAGATCGGGACTACATCATGCAGAAGGTGTCTTTTCCACGAAAAGTTGAGCAGTAAGGCTTGAGTACGCATCGGAAGGAGTCACGGTTGTAGCAGACTACATACAAAAACACGGCTTACCGTTTTAGATGAACGCACTCCTATATAGTGTATTAATTTACATATATACTTTTTTCCCAATAGCAGGAACGTTTTTATAATCGCTGAAGTGTCCGGAATATTACCAATACAAATAGTTCGTAGAAATGAAGGCGCACCCGGCGCATAGCAGAGGGGCGCCCTTAGTCGCGGAACGGGCAGGAGCACAAAGGTGAAGAGGCGGCCGTCTTCTGTGTCGACACATTGGAGGGGTGGTCTCCTCCGTGACATCATCGCTGGGCGCCAAAGGGGGGCAGCAGCATATAAGTCCCCGCAAGCGAGGGATCGGCCTCTTTTTCCCTCCACCGAGCTCCAGGATCCATTTACTCCAGTTCGCACAAGTTTCGAAGATGTGCGCATGGGCACAAAAGGTGAGCCCGGTAGATGGCGGGGCACAGTGGGGGGGACGACCAGTAGCGTAGCCACGAAAATGTATTGTAGCTTTCGAATCAAATCGTGTGGTTTCAGTGAAAAGCAGGCTGCCAAGGATAATTCCTACCTTATTTTTGTTGCATGTCGGGACCACCTCGAGAGCACCGTTATGACACAAGTCCAAGAAGTGGACCGACACATCCGGAGGACATCGGCCAGTAAGAAGCGTGAGGAAAGCGACCCGAAGAGCGTCATGGCGGCCAGATTCCTTGTTGTCCTTTCCCTCGGAGGCCGGACCAGCAGCCAGTTATCTTCGTCACGTATCTTCCCGAGAGGCGGCAAGGCGCGAGGGGTATCCGCAAGGATGCAAGATAAGAAGCTGGTTCGCATCATCAAAGTGGGTAAGAGGGATCACAGACATTGTATTGGAATATTCTGTTTTAAAATTGCCAATGAAGCGGCAAGTGAGGTGATAGCGCATGATGCAAGGTCTAATTCCTTTGTGCGTTTTTTGGGCGAATTACTGCACGATCTTATTTTCTCCCATGTTTCTGATGAATAGTGACCACAACAACTGTAATTCATTTTACGAAGGCGGCATATATTTCAGGAAATCAATGGAGCATAGTCCCCGTAATAATAACACGGTTTGGTCGACGGTCTGCCTAAATAAAATCCTGACTTCATCCTCCTTTAGATATGTGAAATTCTTGTAACCATGGTGGTGTAACTTCCGCTGTATGCACAAGTACATCAACGGGCTAGAAGAGGAAAAGGTATTTAATTATTCGGGCAGGACCGAGTTAAGTAGGAGTGCTCCTGACCAGTAGAGGGAGCTGTGGGACAAAAAATTGGTCTGAGCACATCCCCTCCGGGGAGATGTGAACGGTGCAACGAGGGGAGAGCGTCCTTTCCCACAGATGATAGGGCATAACGAGAATTATGAACTCACACTCAGGTTTTTGATAGAATGCATCACAGAACCGTTTGATATCCTCTCATTTTGATAGCCTCATTTGATATTTTGATATTTATAGGATTTTGTAAAGCGCGGCTATCGCTCCGGAAGGAGCATCTTGGCGTTGAGCGTGCAGAAAAAGGAAACGTAGGGATGAATGAATCAGATGGCTGTGAAAACCGAGGAGTCGGATTGCTGAAATACCCAGGTTTTCAAGAGTTTCCTGAAGTGGCTCTCAGTATCAGCTAGCCTGAGATTAACGGGGAGGTTGTTCCAAGCTCTCGCTGCTAGGAAAGAGAAGGTTTTCCCCCCTCGCGTTGTTAACTTAAATCTTGGGATAATGACAAGGTTGGTTCCTGAGGATCTCAGACAGCGCGTGGGATTGTAATGCATAAAGCGCCTAGTGAAATACAGGGGGACGGTTTTCCTAGTGGCTTTGAATGCAATGGCTCATGGCTTGCAAGACAATAATCAAATTTTTTTTTGCGCATTATCCTCTAAGTTAATTGCTTATGTAGAAGACAGCTGCAGTTCATGTGGCAGGGCCCCCGAGGGAAATAAATCCAATCGCGCTCATGACACCGAGCCAGCTCTTATTATTATTTTATTTGTTTCTACAAAATTACACCACGACCGAAAGGGTTTCAGAATGTTTTTCAGATTGTTCGAGTGAACAATAATAAAGTATAATAGCCAATCCTTCTCTAAGGGCCATATGTATCATCGTCGATCTTAAATCAAGTGTTGGAAAGAATTTATCCTGTTGAAAAATGTGACGTTTCCTTTGAGTGGTTGGTCACCGGAGGAACCGGAAATTGGCACTTAATTTAACTTCATTCGTTCTGATGTAGTTAAGGCTGCGAGCCGCTCTCATTCACATTATCCTGTTGGGAAGTGAGACGTTTCCTTTGAGTTTTGGTCACCGGAGGAACCGGAAATTGGCACTTATTTTAACTTCATTCGTTCTGATGTAGTTAAGGCTGCGAGCCGCTCTCATTCACATTATCCTGTTGGGAAGTGAGACGTTTCCTTTGAGTTTTGGTCACCGGAGGAACCGGAAATTGGCACTTAATTTAACTTAATTCGTTCCGATGTAGTTAAGGCTGCGAGCCGCTCTCATTCACATAGAATTACTTCCCTGTTCGCAATGTTACTGGAGCATAGTGCTCTGAAATTCGCCCCATGCATGCATTGCCTGAAAAGTGTGCAGCGTCACGCTACTAAACCATACGTCTACAGGTCTCTCGTCATGGTGTGTTGATTGTACATAACACTGTTTCATGAGCCACAGCCTTTATTGGCCATTGCGATGCACATTCGCAAGCAGGCATAGAAATATGGAGCTGGCCTGACGGCCAGAGCGCTAAACCTGGGAAACCCGGTGCGAGTCTTACTAATGTCCTAAACTTCCTGTGATTCGGGGCAAATCACTTAATATCCCTGTGACTAACAAAAATGACTGTGTCCGTGTGTAACGTCACTGGTGCTATGTAAAATACTCTGATATCCGGCATTTGAGAAAATGTCGACAAGTCTCCCGTTATGGTAGCGCTGCAAGGCTCTCAGCAGCAGCATAGGAGCACCATGCAAGTAACACATTTTAATGCAGACAACACTGTCTTTTATGAGCTGCAGCCTTTATTGACCATTTCCTTCCACATTTCAGGGCAGACATAGAATTATGGAGCGCTACGAATCCATAGACATTGCCACTGGTAATTTTGACTCTGTTGTGAATGCTTCTGAGCATTCCCTTTTCAAACGAACTCCTCGTAGGCGATCCGGGGTTTCTGACTAATGCTGATATTGTACTGTTTGGCCAGTGTGGGGAACATTCATTCAAACCTAAGAAGGGTTGTGCAAGCTGCGTGGTTCTAATTGCATCACGGCGCGTGGACTCTTAGTTATCCCACAAAGCAAGCTATGTTGTTTTCTCCCGAATACAAAATAAATCATTACTCAGCATGTCGGCAGAACAAACGCCTTGGGCATGGGCTGCCGGCCTTGTAAAAGGGGATGCAGGATATTTATCTCTGTTCTCAGAATTTGATGAGAGGGCGAGAATATTTTGTTGCAGAATGCCTCCCCTCGTTTACAGCTTCCTGGATCCACCGCCATGCCGTGCTATGTCTATGCTAAATGTAGTTCAGTATCCGCCGTGTTAAAAGCACTGCGAGTTCTAGTGGCCTTGAGAGAGGGGGGAACCGTGCAACGGAGACATCTGGGCAGTGGGTCGTGAAATCTTCCGGCATGCTGCAGAATGTGTTAGCAGGGTAATATTAAAACTTGTACAAGACAGACAGGACACAACGCCGTGTACTAACTCCTTTTTTCCTTGCCGGTTCCTCGGGCCTGTCAATCACCTGTATACATATCCATGAGGAGTGCCCACAAAGGCCTATATTCCGGGCAGTACACAGCTATGCCTTACGGCTTTCTGGTACACTCTCAGGCTGGTAGGCTCACTAATTTGGTTTTAGGTACTAGTTTTAGCTACAAACATCGTGGTTCAGCCGCGTGCGAAAACGTGTCACGAGCTGTTCAAGCAGTCCTCTCAGTCACAAATATTGCAGTTTTATCGACAATTTAACTAACTGTTCCAAAATATCCGAGCCACACGCACTTTCGAGCGGAACAAATAAATGGTTTCAGGCATGCAGTTAAAAAACAGAAAAATCGAGTGACTAAGATATTTGAAGGGAGTTTCTCCTAGTACACACGTTCGTGGACATTCAATAAACAAAACATGCTTCCAAGTCGAATGGCCACTTTCCTAAAATGAGCTAAGGGTATTGAATGTCAGTGCTGAAGGACCGCATTGCTTTTCTTGTTTCCAGGACCTTAAACGCTAACCATTTGTGTCTTCTTGTTTTCACATGTGTCCGGGATTTGCCTTGGGTGATGGGAAGGCCATACATGAAGGCCCGGTTCCGGCGAAATATCCATCAGCTATACTTGCGGCACCCAAGCAGAAGGGGTGTTAACATTTGCATCAATTAAGCCGGCGGCCAGCCACAGTGGTTCAACGTGATTGGGTCGCTGCGACCAGGTTTGGTCAAGTATTGGGCCACCAGGTATGTATATGGCGGCAGGTAAACCAATGGTGCTTAAAGAATGAGGAGGGAGGTGAGGTAGTGCTACTACACCACCACATAAGGTCTACACTAGGCAACATCCATGCGTGCTCGTAGCTCGGTGTGCATTAAGATATGAGCCAGTCAAGTGCAAGACAGAGGCACAGGTATACTCAGCGCAGGTGATGTCAATAAGCGTACAGGGGGCTACAGCCCCGCAGTATGGCGGGCATGCCAGACAGAGGCCTGCATTTTTGGGCGGTAAGCAACAATCCAACAAGTAAACAAGGGTTAGGAGCAAGCTAAATGCAAGTAGCAGCCCCGGCAAGCCTGGAGTGTGGTAAGATGGGTAGGCATCGATACGGAAGGGAGGCGGTATAGAAGTTATTCCCCCGACAAACGTAATGACAGTGGAGGACAGCCCGGCAACTATCTACAACACGCCGGGTTGTTGCATGGCGGGGCCCCCAAGGTTCACGAATGGGGGCAAGGACTTAGTACATCAAAGGACAAGGTAAGGGGCCTGCTGGCACTTGCCATTAACTTTTGAAATGTTCCTCGGTAGAGGAAGGTCGAGATACTGATGTGTTGTCTACACAATCGATGAACTGTTTATCTGCCCTATATCCTACTTTCAAACAATCATGTGTGATCTGGTGGATCTTATTAATGGTGTTCTCATAACGATGTCTGAGTCACTTTGACGAAGGTTGTCACTTATCATTGCACAATGAGTTGTGTTTTTGTGATTAAAAGGCTACGCCCTTGGTTAAACCACTAATGACTTTGTCCATTTCCTTGAGAGTGATGCAGGGGGGCGCAGCGAGTTGCACGTGTGAGCGCACTATGTGAGAAGGAACGTGTATAAAAGCGCGATGTTATCTAAATCCAAATTAATATGGTAACAATTACCAATCATAACATCTTTCTTTTATTATCTTTTAGATGTAGAGCTTCAGGGTGTATTATGTCCAGCACGTGGTAAAAAACAAAGGTGACAGAAAGGTGAGCTGCGAGTATTGTTTTCAGTCACTCTCTTTTTTCTTCTCTCGTTTCATAAAAAAATTACACACAATGTTAACTACCTTTTTATCTTATCGGTTGTGTTTACAAATTGACGAAATCCCTGCAAAAAGAAACCTACAAAGCTCTACGTTCGTGTATTCTGCAATGATGTGTGGCCATTGCAACAACGACTGAGAAGCCAGCTTCCACACGTGGTGCACCCTCTTTGAATGACAGCAACGGCACAAGGTGAGCAAAGAAGCTTGTTTCCGAAAGAACAACAAGTTATCTGTGAGAGGAGAGAGTGTGTACCTCCAAACAGTGACAACAGATAGGTCACAACAGTCTGAGGAACATATCTATAAGCTTATAACGCCATTTTAGTGACACTTTTAACATTTGAAAACTGGCGTAAGAAGTTTGTAAATCTGCGTCTGACATTTCAAGAAAAACTCTCAACTCCAGACTCTGCGAGTTAATGGGTACAATAGTGTAGGTAAGCAATTTTAGGAACTCACTTTTGTCGGAAGTTTTGCAACTCAGTTTACGGTGATTAATCAAATGTTCTTTTCTTTGCCTTCACCAAACATTCCTTAGAAGCAATCACGACATATCGAGGAACAGCAATGGAATTGTCTACAACGTATCGAATATACTTTGACGTGTAGAAGCAGAGTTGAATTGAAGTTGTGAACTCTGGTGGCCGCAGTGTTTATACAAGGTAAGCACAGCGGCCTAGATATACAAAGCCTCCATTGCAATGCATTAGAAATAAGTCGGCGTATTTTTTTTTTTAAAGATTTATAGAGCGCATGGCTGCCCGTGACCGTCCCCGCGCTAATTGATAGAAACAAGCGAAATTGGAAGGAGAAGGCTTAAGGGAACAGCCAGGTCTTTAGGTTTTTGCGGAATGAGGCAAGATTTGGTTGTGCCCGTAGGTCCAGGGGGAGCGAATTCCACAATTTGGAGGCGTTGCATGAGAACAAACGGCCTCCGGATCGCGCCCTCTTGATCTTCGGTATCAAGGTCAGGTGTACGTTCGTGGACCGAAGAGTCATGCAGAGAACTTTGAACTGCACTCTTTCGCATATTGGCAGCCAGTGGAGTGCTCGAAGGGCCGGTTTGGCCGAGCAGCGGTTGTTGGTGCCTGTGAGGATCCGAGCAGACGCGTTCTGTACCACCTGCAGTCTGTCTGTCACTTTGTGGGTACCCCCAAGTAAAGGCCATTTCCATAGTCCAATCTGGCCAGGATCAAACCCTGAATCAGGAGCTTCCTGGACTGCACGGGGAGCAGGGGCAGGATTTTACGGGAGGTGCGGAGGAGTCCATAGGAGGCTCCGGCCGTTTTCCTTGCTTGGGTGTTAAGTGTGAGCCCTTGATCCAACCAGATCCCCAGGCTTTTGATGTCTGCCTTTGGAGTCGGAGGGGGGCCCATACAAGGGGGCCACAATGTCTCTGGATGGAAACGGGACTGATTACCCAGGACCAATATCTCCGTTTTGTCACCGTTGAGTTTAAAGGGGGATTTATTCATCCAACTCGTTATCTCTCCCATGCAAGAATACAGATCGGTCTCAAAGTTATCCTGTTGGCTAAGAGACACGACGAGCTGGGTATCATCAGCGTATGTTAGCAGTTTAATTCCGTAGGGGGTTACAATTTTTTCAACAATCCCGTTGTTCCACTTTTGTGTCAGTAACGCAGTAGACACTTCCATATAGACACCACTTGAACGCAGGACTATAACAGTAGTGAAATGTACTAGGCACACTGCACACGTACAATCGTAGTGTTACCTTCACTTATAATGCTTCACCTTATTTAGTCACATCTACATGACTTTAAACTTTTTTATTTTTTGTTTTGCAGATTACCTACACAACGTCTTTTGGAGTCCATATCACAATTTGTTTATAATACTGTTTTATTAAAGTTATTTTTCTAGTTGTTTATTATATTATCTTTAAGTTACGTTTATAGTTGTTGTTTTAATAAAAGTTAATTAAAAAAACTATATACTTGGTTTTTTTTTTGGGGGGGGGGGGGGATGGTCCACAACAAAAATAATATTTATAATTTGAAGTACTATAGTAAGATGTTTGACAGTAGGGTTGAAAAGTACTGGCTGTACAATAAGTTATATTTGATCTGGATGGACTACAACATAGAAAGGAAATCAAAGTAAAACAAAACAGTGTGTACCACATTTGCAAACCTCTTGCGACATTTTCACGTGCAAACCTACCCACCTACAAAATTAACTGTGTGGGCCTCAATGAAGCCCCTCAAACCATGAAAACGACCACCCCCCGGAGATTTCTATATTGTGTGAGGGAGGCTGCGTGGCCCACTACCTGATGCCCTGGAGTCCCCACACCCAGACCCGATTCCTGCAGTGTCCTTGGGCGAACAGTCATTACAACACGGTCATAACCACGCGTGACCGTCACCACAAATTTATTAGCACGCATATGGCTTTACCACGCATGCCTTTACCACGCATGCCTTTACAACTACTATACTTTTACCACGCATGATAAAGGCATAAACACGGTAATGGCTTTGTGGTGACGGTCCAGCATTGTAATGGCTGTGGCTTACATGCTTCAAATTAGTTTTCAGGTATGCGTGTGACCAAGTCTGATAGGATCGGAGGCCAACGACAAACACCGTGGTGTCTGTGGCAGGAAATCTTATGGATCGCAAAGAAGATAGGCGGGGGTAAATTGAAAGTAGCAGGTATAATAAAAATAATGGAGGAAAACTACTAACGTGGCGGAGGACGGAGTATGTAATTAATGTTTGGCGCCTCGGCAATACTTTTCAAATAAATATAGATAGAATGTGATTATTAATATATTACAAAAGTATAGCGGCGGATGAGGCACACGACCCGGCAGAATAAAGCTGAAAATGTAATACCTGAAATGAGGAGAGGTTTGCTTGGCGAACTTGAAGAAAAAGAAAGAAGCGTGGGCTTGGAAACGAGGCTGCGCATGCGTAGAGAGTGCAACTGGTGCAGAAAAAAAAACTGAAAGTTGTACATACTATCATAGAAATGTAGCTCTTTCTTTGACCAGTAAAGTTAGTTCTGAAAAGAACTGTTTTTATGAGCCCCAAAGCCCCACGGACCCTGCCGGCTCCCCACGTCCTTCGTTTTGCAGTTGGAGATTCTGTATGTATCCACTTGGAGTGCTTCAGGAGCTTCTTAGGATAGCCCCTGTCTTGTTATGCAGGACAGGGGCTATCCTAAGAAGCTCCTGAAGCACTCATTCAAACGTGCTAGATATACGCAGAGAGAATGCTTGCTGCAGCTTAAGCAATGCCCACCAATCAACAAAATGGTGTGCGTCACAACGTTCTGTCCTGTCACCCACAAGTTGCGCCAAGCTGTTTTAAAGAACTGGCATCTATTAGAAGGTTTGAATTGTCCATTTCCTAAGCCCATCTTCGCTTATAGAAAATATCGAAGTATTGGCCAACAATTGATTAGAGCTGACATTTCTATTCCAAAACCTAAAAGTGACCTTTAGGCACAATGGAACCTAAAGCCCGTCGAAGGCCATCACAGTTGCGGCAATTGTGTTGCTTGTTCTACCACAATTGAGGTCAGTAAATTTGTCCATCAGGGAACCAAGTGAAGACATACAGAATTCTCCAACTGCAAAACGAAAAATGTTGTTTATGTAATACTTTGCCCGTGTCCACTAATTTACATAGGCAAGACCAGCCAACAAGTCAACCAAAGGATCAGCCAGCAGCGGTCACGCATAAAGAAAAAAGTAATGACCGCTCCGCTGGTTGAGCACTTCTGCGATAAAGGCCATAATGAACATGAATTTAAATGGTCGGTGTTATTCACTGCAAATTCAATGACAAAATGTCACGATATTGAGCGTGCCTTACTGCAGAAAGAGGCTTATCTCATTTTGAAATACAATAGCACTCAAACAGGCCTTAACAGCTTGTCTGAGATAGCCCATATATAATTGGCAGAGACACACAGTATAGTGGACTGGCATCTGTTAGACATCCCTAGACTCAATCTGTAGCCCTATGTCCTCTTTTCACTAATACATCTTGTGTATAAAAAACAAGCCTGGCCACTGCCTGGCAGGTAGATATATGCAATCTAAATAATGGGTGCAGCGTCACCTTCAGACTTCCCACATGCTTGGTTACTAAAGTTTATTTTTTTAAGGGTGCATGCAATACACTATTATAATAATGACCCTCAATGTGCTCGCCGTACTTGTGGAATAAATGCCATTTAAATCAGCATTTATCAAATTTAAATCAGATGGCCCGTTTCAACATTAGTGTTTAGATACGAGTTGCCAATAAAGTTTTGAGTTTTTTACTTCAAACTTAGCGCGTAACTAAAATAGTCAAAAATCGATTTTCTGCCTCTATTCATTGGGAATGACACCATGCAACAGGCACGCTCTGATTTTACATGCGGTTTCCATATTAAACAGAATTTTTTCACAGCGCAAGTTTGAGGACACTACAAGTCCCATCATGCCTTTTTTGCAGGTGGACTATAAATACAGGTAGTACTTGCGCGGTCATTTCTTGTGAGAAAACTTTGATCACACCAGCCGCGTGCTGTTACTTTCGAGCAGGTAAATGCCAGGACATGTATTATGCTTAGAATCTGTTTGAATGGTCATACTTTTGGCTATAAGCGCTTATACTCATTTTTTCATTTTTCTGCTAACACAGGACGTCAAATTGAGAGCACATTTCCAAAAATTAAAAGAAAGGGAATAGTAAGACTTCATTAAGGTAGGCGAAATGACTCCAGCCCTTTTTGGGATTTTAATATTGCATGCACTATGCGAACATTGTAATCAACAGCCCCACCACTAAAACATTTTTCACTATTGTTTTAGGAGCCTACCTTCATGGTGGCGCATCACATATAAGAACGCCGGTTGGCGGCAGTCGACAATAGCCAGGTATGCTTTATGTAGCATTGGGTGACGTTTTAGTAATGAACCCACGAGCTGGTTAAATTTACCAATGCACAAAAAATTTCTTAAAATTTCTTGTAGGTTGTCCTGCCTGGCCACGTGTTGAATTATTTGGTTTGAAATGCTTTACGCCCCAATGCCCTGCTCTACTTTCAACTAAGTTTGGTATGTAGCATTTTTCTTTCTCAGCCCATTGCCGTAAAAGAAGTTTGGTTTTGAGAGTGATGAGTAAAATATTTTCTTTGCATCTTGCAGATACAAAGAATAAAACAGCCCTGATGAGAGATCAGCGACATAGTGCCTGATCTCGAAATGCGTCTGCACTTTCATAGGGTGGAATAAAATGTCATCTCCACGATACTAGGACTGGCTGGTCCAGCATTGATTTGTTTAAGAGCCATTCATTTGCTTATAATTCCCCCTAGGATTGGTTTTTCCTATTTTTCTCATTTTTGGATTGTAATGTTTGTTCTAATGTTGTTTGTGATGTATTCTTAGTTCTTTGTAATGTTTGATGCAAGGAATTTTCTTTTTGTACTGTGTAAAGAATTTGTTTCTTATGTATGTACAAAGTATATATAGGTGTGTAAATATTTAATGTATTGTTTTCTGTCATATAGCTTGTCATAACTTGAAAAGGTAAAAAATATTGACACTAAGTAGGATGTCGAGGGTGATCACAATAAATTGATCTTTTCCCTCTTAATAAGCTTGTGGAGATTTTGTGGTTCGGGCAATTTGTGTTATATATTTTATAAAAAGGGTCTAGCCCCCTCTAAGTGTTTATGGACCTATCCCCTTTTGTTCTTAGAATCTCGTGATTTGAGGCATCACACTTGCTCAGGAGAAATGGTGTTTTGACTTTTCTTTAGCATGCCTCATTTTCTCATGGTGGTCCGCTTTGCTCAGAGACAGTCAACAGGACAACGACCAGGACATCACACATCCGCCGTTTGGGACGAGCTCTGGACCATGACTTCGGCGACGAACATCACACATCCGCCAGTTAGGGGTGAGCTCTGGTCCATGACTTTGGCGGTGGTCGGGTGATGTGCTTCTCCCCTTTCACATCGGTTGGCTGCCTAAGGGAAGTTAGGTCTTCATCTGTAGGTTTTCAGCTATCAAGACAAGACCTTGGGGTTTTGCATTGCTATTGAATACTTTTAAAAAAGAAGTATGCCTGGATTGTTCACCAGTGACTGGTACTGACACTACCTGTTAATGCACTGGAATACTGTGGGCCTGTATCTGAAAATCTATGGCCACTATCTCATTGCACTTCATCAATTGGATCTTCTATTGTGGACTCTGTTTCCAATCACAAGGAAGATGTTTATTGTTATCACATATGATACACTCACAAATAGACTGAGGATAAGTTGGTTGTTTCTTTTGTTAACTGGTAGCCATTCAGTTTTCATTTGTACTAAGTGTCCTTGGGAAGAATCTTTTAGGGCATGCCTTGTGAATTTTACGTGCGTGTGTCAAGCATTTCTTTGTGTATTCTCCTTTATTATCTTGCCTATGATGTTTCTTCTTGTGTGTCTGCATTGACCCTTACAGGAGGGTGGGCGTTATGGGTGGTTGTCACTCTTCTCATGGTTTGTATTACCACACTCTATGAGGCCTCCTTATATCTGGTTTTTGGCCTGGTTTTTTGTATCCTTTACTTGAGGGATGGGAATGGGTTTTAGTCCCATTTTCACCCAGTAAGTCACTTTACTTTTACGCAAGGGATGGCTTCAGGTGTGTTACTCCATTTTTCACAGGCTTTGGCTTTTGGCCCATTTTTAATGCAGTTAGTCAAATCACACCATTTTCAGAGGGGTGGTTTAGTGTGTTTTTTTTCCCTAACATAGTTTTACGTAAAACATTAATTACCCTTATATGAGGGATGTTTTGATATATCATTTGACCTTTATTTTTGGGAAGGAAATGGGTTATAGTCCCATTTCTACAAGTTGACGCTACTAACCTCTACATAGGGTGTCCAATGTGTACGAGTCCCATGTATGTAAATTGTTTGTTCATGCTACCAACCTCTACACAGGGGTGTCCAATGGGTACGAGTCCCATGTATGCAAATTGTGTGTTCATGCTACCAACCTCTACATAGGGGTGTCTAATGGGTACGATACGGGTGTAAGCACATTGCTTTTGCATACCCTTCATTGAGGGATATTTATGGTGTATGTCACCCTGTGGTACACGTATTCTGTTGTTTGTTAAATGGTGTGTAAGTCACCTTGTTCTGCACGTTTGTTGTACGGTGTATATGTCACCATGTGCCACTCATGTTGTTTTCTGCCCCAGGTCACAACGGCTGTATGGATAGTAGTCAACCCTTTTTTTTGCCCTAACTCTTATAACTAGAATGTTGTTGGGTGTGGGTGTCCCTTGTTGTTTCAGATTCATTCACTCGCAGGTGTCTTTGGGGACGTTCTTTCGGGTGTCTTTCACCCATTTTTACTATGTTTTATTAAATTTTATATAGGAGGAGGATGTGTGATATTATATCCTGTATATTTGTCTAGGCATCTCCTCTATGCTTTTCTATTCTTTTTGTGGGTTCATTTTCTTCTTGCATTTTCTCTACTGTTGAACATTTGTCTTTCATGGGTTTTTCTTGTTTGAACCTTTTCTAATTTGTGGTTTCAATTTTGTGTTGTGGAAGGAGGGAGGATATGTAGTTACCTGTATTGTATTTATCTTGTTACTTTCTCCTTAGCTGCTCAACCTGTGTGAATGTAATGCATGGAATGTTGGTGTGATGGACATGAATGGAATGTTTGGGTGCTTGGATTCTTGAGTGTGACAGTTGGAATATGTGCTGAGCAGCAGGCAGACTGCTCCTGGTGAGGCTGCTTCAAATCAACTCTACATATTCCCATAAGATCCAATCACAACAAAAAGAGTGAACACAGATCGGAGCCTAACTCCATGAAGCACCCATTTAGTATGGTATTTTCAAAGGGACAGCATTTCCTTTCCCTGACACATTTAGACTGTTGCAGCCTTGATAACAGGTGAGCCAAATAATGACACAAGTTACTCCACACCTTAAGTCCAGAATATCATGTGACTGTGTATTGAGAAATATGATTCCCCGAATGCACCTGCAATGGTATCACCTTCTTTGCAACTGAAGTGTAAATATACATTTTTCTGAATAGCGTAAAAAAACACATCAGCCAGTTTTATCAGGTGCACATTTTCAACGGTCAATTATATATAAAGGTAAGTAAATTCCACAATGTGTGTACATGTTTTAAAACTCAGTATACTTGCTGCCACTGACTAATCCATTGTTTGATGCAACACGGGGAAATCAGAATCGGCAAAAAAAGATAATGATGCTCCTGTTTCCCTGTCTCACCTTCATTCCTGTAATACTAGGCAAATTCTTTATATAAATATAAACAATGAGCGAGTCATGCCCCAGTTCAATTCAAAGCAACACACTGTCTGCAACAGCCAAAACAAACCAGGGAAAGAAAATGCTGCCACTTTGGAAATACTCTACTAAACGGGTCCTTCATAGAGTTGGGCTTCAACGTGTGTTCACCCTTTTTGTTGAAACTAAAATATACATAAAATAAAAAATCAATTAGGAAGTGAATTATCAATTAATAATACATTGTTGATTAATAATTACATAACTTCCCATCCAATACCCCTAAAAACCTAGCAGCCTACAACTAAAATATAAGTAAAATAAATAAGCATTCCATAAATTACATATTCAGAAATCAATTTAATAATGAATTCAAAATTAATTTCTAATGAATTATTCCTTAATTAACTTCCCACCCTAAACCCCTACCAAGCTAGCATCCTTCAAATAATATATAATGAAAATAAATCAGTGTGGCATAAATTACATGATAAATATCAATCATATAAGTAAATACCATTTATTAACTAATTCTTAATTAGTTGTTAGCTTATTAAGGTCCTACCCTATCGCCCTTCAATCAATCAATCAATGTCTTGTAAAGCGCAACTAATCACCCCTAAGTGTCTCGGGGGTGTGAGCTGCTAGACCGTCAAGATTCTGTTGTTCAGTCGAAGAGCCAGGTCTAGAGGTCCATTTTGAATTGAGGCAGTGAACGTGATTGCCTGTTGTGGAGAGGCAGGGTGTTCCAGGTCTTTGCAGCGAGGTAGGAGAAAGATCTTCCTCTGGCTGTGGTTTTGCAGATACATGAGACCATGGCCAGAGCTAGTTGGGCAGAGCAGAGGTCTCTGATGGGTATGTGGAATGCGAGGGGATGGATGAGTTACGCAGGTCACTCGTCATGTAGAGCTTTATAGACATGTGTGAGGAGCTTGAAGGTGATTATTTTGTTGACTGGGAGCCAGTGGAGGTCTCTTACCGGTTGGTGATGTGGCTTCAGCGGGGGATATTGAGGATGAGTCTGGCGGAGGCGTTCTGGGTGTTCTGAAAGCCCAACAACACTATAAATAACTATATAAAAATAAGTTAAAACATTCTAAATCACTCACATTTCTAAGCTATATTTTAAAAATAAATAATAATATTTATATAAACAATAGTAAAAAAGTAATATATCAATTACACATAATAAAATAATTTTAAAACTATTTTATTTTTTAAAGCGCTAAATTAGTGAAAACAATCTTACTTGCCTCACAAATGATATTTTGTGCACCATGATATTTGTGTGTCATGATATTTAGGAGCTAATTATGATGTCGGGCGGACTTAAGTCCACCCGACACTATCTGGGTCCTGGGACAGTCCCAACCTCTCCATTAGGATGCGGCCGAATACTGTGGGAGAATGCATTATGGCCGTAAACCGGCCATGATACATGCTCCCATGGGGAATTGGGAGGTGCTGTACATCCCTGCACCCCATGGCAGGCACCTGAAGGGGCCTGCCCCATGGTGCAGGGATCAACAGGGGGCACCATAGTTGCCCCCTCTGCCCCCAACTGGAGGCCACGCACCTAAGGAGGCCTTGATTTGGGCCCCCAAACACGCTTTCTGACATGGTTTCCATGTCAGACAGGCCAACATGGAAACCATGCCGGAAACCGTACATCGGAATCCCAAGTGCGTAAAGGCCCGCCCTTTCAGATTATAAGCCAGTTCCAATTGGCTGACGGGCTCCTTGAGCCCATCCGAAGCCAGCCGGTATAACCCACCCATTTACTTTACGACCGCAAGCATTGTAATGCGGTGGTCGGAAAGTAAACCCAGAGGATGATTATGATGCGGACTGTAAGGCTCTGACCGTCAGTCATAGCCTTTACGGGCTACATCGTAATCACCCCCTTAATTTCCAATACTTCTTACTACTGATATTTTTAAATCAATATTTTGTTCAACACCATCAATTCTATGTTAAGCGTCCATCACCAATCCATCCAATAACCTCATCTACATTTTCCTATCATGACAACCCCTTATGAATCCCACAGCTGTTCTGGACACATTACAAGCTGATTAAAAAGAAAAAAATAATTGACAAATACTTATCGGTCCTAGAATAATAATAATGCACGTAGTAATCCCATTCATAAACCTCTTTTCACACCTAACTTGGACTCAAAGGTACACTAAATGCATGTAGGATAGGAATTTCAACAATGAGATTCACAATTTTGAAAACTGGGAATTTGCACTTACAGTGGTGGAAAATCTGATCTGTAGTATGGCAACATCAGACATTTGTGGTAAGAAGTGGAAAAGTAGATCATGCAGGTAAAAAAAAGACCTTTACTTCAGGAAAAGTGATGAGAACATGTCCATTTTTCCCAGAGAAAAAACTGTTTCTTTGTGTGAAAAAATTCTAAACGTTACTTGAGCAAATCCACACCCCACAATTATTTATTCATACTATGATCAAAAATCTTTTGTCTTGTAACACTACTCCTGGAAATCTATGACTGGTCAAGGTTTCAAGTTAAACTCCTGGGTTTAAGTGTGATTTCGTGAAAAGACTGAAATCGCCTCCAAACATAGGAAATCTACAGAGGTAGGAGACTGACCTTTTCCAGCTGGCCTGCATGAAGCATGCCCTCCATGTCTTGAAAGTATTTTTTTTGTTTGCAGTATAAAACAGAAATACATGAGATAACACTTAGTTGGATTATTTAAAGCAATTGTTTGTGCACTAGGGGTCTCATTTATAAGGGTTATGGCGTAAGGCAGCACAGCATGTCCGCTTGCTGCGCTGCCCTATGTCAAATTAAAAGGGCAGGAATGCACTGTATTTATCCAATACAATGCCTTCCCAGTCCTTTACCCAGCATTGGCGTAATTTTGGCAGCCTAGCACCAATGTAGGCACCCTTGCACCTTGGTGCAGCGGTCCTGTGATGTCTGCAGCATTGTTTTTGTGTAGGATTGTCACCTTCTTGCACAAAAACCATCCTGAGAGGCGTTGTGCAGAATTCAGCACACATGGAAAGAGGAATAAACAAGGTAAAATAAAATAATTTCTCTTCGTTACGCCTCACCTCTGGAGGAGTAAGGCTTTAGCGCATCCCCGGGTTTACAAAGTCTTGTAAATCTGGGTAAGCATCAACAACCATGGGCGTCACATGGGAACCCCAAACACTATGCCCATTGAACGCCTCCCTAGTGTAAGGTAAGGCAACGCATCGATTTGCGCTGTCTTGCATTTCTCCATATCTATGAGGCCATTCAAAGCCCCACAAAGTGGCTTTGCATGGCCTCATAGATATGATTTCAAGGTTTGTCCTGCCGGAGCGTCACAAGAAATGTCGTCTATTGCCCTCGTGTAAAATGCTGCTACTAAGATTCACTATGTGTTTTTGCAACCTTAATTAGAGTTGGAGACTCATAAATAAACTCTTATCAAGAGAGTCTATCCCTAATATTTTTGTTTGGTGTCAGAAAAACTACCATGGTATAGTAAAATATTTGACTTGCTTTTTATTATTGCTCTTCTTTTTGCGCTTATGCCGTTTCTAAGCAATGTAAGTGTTACTAATCGTTCCAGTTACCGACCTTACAAGGATGGAACACTGAGCTGGTTTTGCTGGAATTCATACTCGGCCATTGCAGGGAACTAACGTGAATCACAATGCAATTTTTTGCAACATCAAACACTCCTCTAAACACCATTCTATAGTGTTGTATTCATTTACACGTCTTACTTTCAAAAAGAAGGAGCCTATGTAAAACTGTATGAGTTGGTTTATTGAAGCTGTTGTTTACTCAAATAAAAACGTATCAATTTGTTTTGCCTTCCGGAAAAATGCTTTCTTTGTATGTAAACGTGTTAGGTTTTCATTTTCACAAGTGTGAGCTCAATCCTGAATTTCTCTGTGCCCTGCCACCTTGGCTTTACACCTGCTATGCCGCCAGCAGAAACCTTGCAGCCAATGCAGCATGGTGTTTCCTGTCGCCATTGCTGTCTCGGCCATTGTCCATGTTCCATTCATTGGGTCGATATTTACATGGCTCCGGCAGTCCATCTCTGATAGTCCAAAGCCTCTTTATATTGGCCTAGCAGAGCATGCCCTGAACAGCAATAATGATGCTGCAGCTGTTGTATGCATTATTCCAACAATAATGCCTTGTAACAACCATAGTGAAAGAATGACATGCCAATAACACAGATCACAGAGCTTCTAAACCATTCCACCGTCCGCCAGTGATATTAACAACTTGTCAGAGCACCTTGTTCGCTCATGCAAACCTTATTCAGAAGAGAGCATTTTAATAGGGAAACATTCCCCGAAAGCAACTGGGAAACAAGAATGGATCCAAGCATCATTAATGCAGGACAGACTTTTATTTCTGGGAACTGCTGTAGGGATATATTATTTCAGGGATCTAGCTATTTTCTAAGTACATCTAATTTCGAGGAGACAGTGATGCTTCCTCTCTGTTCTTAGAGCAGATATTCCGACGAACGAGAGGCCTCGCTGGAGGTTTCTAGCATACCATTATGTTGAGTTTGATGTGGGAACTCACAGAAACGTGCTAATTGTGGCCTGACGGTCGCTGCTGTCTCCTCTGCACAGCTATAATGCTACATCACTCGCACAGTGCTACCCAATGCCAGCTTGCAGCGGCTGATGGAATGAAATGCATTGTGTATAGTGAACAATGCGGTGGTGAGGATGGCGCTGCAGCTGGTGCAGAACTTGCCAGAACATTGACTGTGAACTTCCTGTATCATTAAGAGAATTTATCCACTCTGGAAAAACAGTTCTATGCACAAAGTTTGTGTATTCCTTTCCAAGGTAAACGTATAGTAAGAAAGGGCTAAGGGCTTGGTGTACAGATGTTTTTTTTTCACACTAAGCTTACTTTTTAAAGTCAGAAAAACCTTTGCAACTCGCAATTGGTGTTTGCAACGTATTGTGAATGTATCAGAATTAGGAGGAGGCGTGAAAAATGTGCCTTCAAATCACTGTGGCATATATTAATGATTTTGAACGACAGATTCATTCAAAACCCATCGAACAGAATCCAATACTGAGGAGTCTGTAACTGATTCAAAAAGAAGAAGGTGTCTCCTTCTGTTTGGCCAATTTGGGGTGGGAGCTCCAAGGATTTAATCCCAAATTGGCACCATTGTTTCTTAAAGCATCACCTCTTCCTTTACTTAGCATGGGCTGCCTTAAAAATACAAAATACAGTACTGGAATGCAATCACTGGGATGGTGGTTTGCTATTCCTTGCCAGCCACTATTTATGTGCCTGTAGTCAATCACACAGGGTTGCAAGTAGAGACCTGCCTAATAATATTCATTAGGCAGGTCGCTCAGCGCCCCCAGGTGACTGGATATTTTTTGATGCAACCAATTATTACATAATTTTCATTGCACATTTAAAGACTATTTGCAAAAAGTTGGTGCGCTCTCTGCGAACACTTTTTGCAAGCAGCCTTTTAATTCATCTGCCAATAAATATATTGCTTCAGACCTTATCGGATCCAATGTGAGATTGTGCCTCTTATTGTGATGTGAATACGCACACAAATATAGACAAAGAGCAGCCCCACACAGGTTAGGTATATACTTTTTCCAAGTAGTGCATCATTATAGAACCAAAGGAGTACCTGAGTTTGCCTTTTCAATCATAACAAATCATAAAATCATACTCTGTCAGTCTGCCCTGTCACATTTGAAATCACATAACCATTTAGATTCCGTGCCAGGGCTTTAATTGGGGTCTCTCAAAGGGGTGTGGCTGATGTAATTAAGGGCGTGGATTAAAAGCATGTAAAATAAAATCCTGTGCTTAGCATGGGCGGCACACTATGCTAGGCACAGGATTTTATTTTACTGGTATTTTGTTGTTTCTGTCATTGCATCCAGCTATGTAATATAACAAGTAACACTACACCTACAACAAGCCAGGACAATTGGCTTTGTCAGTGATTGTTACTTGCATAAGATAAATAAGTTGCTTATAATTTTGAAAATTCTTCAGTGCAGAAATGATGAGATTGAAAGAACTATAACCAATCTCTTTGAAGTTACCTCAAAGGCAGTGGAGGGTGGCACTGCTGCAGAGTGAAGAGGGTGAGGGCAAAAATGGAGGGCCTGATAGGTACCCGTCTCAGCACCTGCTTTTTAGAACTGCTGGTGCTAAGAACTGGCAGGACCCTGCCCACTTAAAGCCCTGTTCCCTACCATTGTTGTAGCATCAGAGAGGACTGTGCAACTTGCAGCTCTGACATACTATACTAGATTTAACAAGGCGGTTTGCTCAGACTGTGTGTATGAAGAATCCTCAAACTGAATTTGTGCAAGCACAAATCACACTGCATCTGCATAGTTAAGAATATGCACGTGTAATTGAGCACGCGGACACAGCGGTATGACAATCGGACAGCCAGGTACATACATCAAAGAGTGATCCACCACATTCCACACTCTCTATCACAGTTCCGTCC
Source organism: Lissotriton helveticus (assembly GCF_964261635.1). Classification (NCBI taxonomy): domain Eukaryota; kingdom Metazoa; phylum Chordata; class Amphibia; order Caudata; family Salamandridae; genus Lissotriton; species Lissotriton helveticus. The sequence goes on along the minus strand of NC_136063.1, from coordinate 1,945,626,323 downwards.
CCTGAACAAATTCGGCCCTAGTTCTTCACTTGTGCAGGAGAAAGGGTAAAGCAATCTCGGGACAAATATGTCCCCTGTCTGCATTGTGCACTCAGAAACATCAGCCCTTCTGCAGGTCGTGTTGGATGAATTATCGATTTTACGTCAGCCTCAAAATTCAATGAAGAAATTAAATATTTCTGATTTTTTTTTGTGCAGATACTTCGGATCAGTCAAAGAAAATACACTGCACACCAACATAGGTGTATTTTAAGGACGTTTGTAGGTGTTGTATTTGCCATAATGTGGCTCTAGGAATCTATTGAATGCAGCAGCAGTGGTCATGTGCTGTGCCTGCTACTTTAGGCCTGCGGTGCACTAGTACCTGCAGTACTGCACTACTAGACCAGCCTTGCCTTACATGCTGGTATTATTATTGAGTCAGTTACTCACCGGTAATCACCTTTACTCCAAATCATGTTCTTTCTCGACTAACTTCTAACAATGGCCCTGATTCACAAAGATAAACTTTCACTTGTGTGCAACTTTAAGTTTTTTTGGGTGGTATTCACAAACTACGATTTAATAGTAAGGAGACTCCGCAGTCGGGGCGGAGAATTCAGCAATCAACAAGACAGGCCTTTCCTATCTTTTTATGTGCTGAGATCTTTGCCCAGGTTGGGCAGTTTCTGCAGTGGTAAACTTACTATTAAGTTGTAGTCTGTGAAAACAAACAAAACGTAAACTTACACAAAAGTAAATGTACCTTTGTAGATCAGGCTCAGTGAGCACGTTGCACCTTACTCACATAATTCACCCATACAAGTAAAAAATACATCTAAGCTCCATCTAATATGGCCACCACATGACGTGGTTGACACCTGAGCAATATAGGTAGGGGCATAATGACCATTCTACCCGAAATGCCAAGGAAATAAACCAAATATAATATTTTTCTCTCTTTTCACAGTGAGAAAAAGGAGCGAATCTAGTTCTGTGATGAGAAAGTCTATCACCTGGAGTAATGAAGTTTACCACAAAGTAACTGCGTCATTACATACCTCATCCACCTTTCTCATCCCAGTGCTAACATAGTGAAAGAATACCCATGATATCTGTGAAAGGATGTCACAAGGTAATGTGCCACACAAATTAATTTATTAAAGAAAAATTATGCATAAATAAACCTCAATGGAATGTGGAAAGCATTGCTGTCCACAAATCACAAGAAAAAACTTCCTCCATTCTTAACTTGTAATGTGAGAAGGTGTGAGGGGGGGCATTTTACAGCAGCACATGTATCTTTCAAGGAAGCACGTCTAAATGCTACCTACAACGAAGACATTCCTTTAGTAGAACGTCCTTGGATATCGGGAGGAAGGGAAACTCCAGAGTTCTGGTAGGCCACATAAATTACTGTCATAATCCAAAGACTTAAAGTTGAAGTGGTAGGACGATTGCCCTCATTGGCCAAACCAAATGTAATAGAAATGAAATCCACCTGCAGGAAGTGGTTATTTCCAGATACATGGATAAGGCTCTTCGAAGACCCAGAGAATGCCACAGGATGTTGTGCTCTGAAGACGGAGATGGGTAAAAAGCAGACAGACCAGATCCTGAGAGAGATTAAATCTTTAGTGAAAAAAGTAGGCCCTGTAGAAAATGATATCATAATTACTTTATAATGAAAAAAACCTAAATAAAGGTTTATGACAAAGCAAGGCCTATTTTTCGCCCAATGTGGGACCGAACGTGATAGCTATGAGAAAAAAGACCTTTCATATCAAATGTTTTAAAGAGATAGTTAGCAGAGGCTCAAAAGGAGGTTTTTTCAACATATTCAAAACCAGAGGCAAGCTCAGAAGACACAAGGTGATGGATAAATGGCATCCTGAAATGGAACAACAGCCTGAGCAGCCGAGAACTCAAAGGATCATACTATGCCATGGAGGCAACCTGATGGCTTTGGTCGACACCGATTGGCTGCTTAAAATGATACTGATAACCCAAAGACAAATACATCTCCAAAGGATTCTAAAATCTTTAGCTCTCACAAGAGATATAATTAAATCCTCTTGAGGAGCACCATTTAGATACATACTTCCAATGTCTCTCATAAATTCACAGAGCACTTTATTTCAGTGAATTTTGATTGGCTAAAGAGATCTCTGAATAACACCCCAAAGCCTATTGCCCTAATCTCTCAAATTCCAGACCCCCAGAAAGAGCTAAGTGAGAGATCTCTTGAGAGGAAGAGGAGATCTGAGAGGAGATAGAACACCATGGAAAACCAACAGGGTAGGATTGATGGATGATGCGGCAATGGGCACCAGTGGTGGAGGCTCCAGATGGAAACCACTACCAGCACTTTTGGGAGATAGAGAAGAACTCTGTTTATTTAGACCTTAGTCTTTACACAATCGGATAAAAGTCATGCCCTATACTACCAGCACTTCTATTTGCTCCCTCTTGATCTTGGACAAGCCTCTGCGAAGAGCGGAAAGGGATTAAAAGTGAAGAAAAGACCTAAGAGCACCTTTAATTCATCGAGTCTGCCCTCCATGCCTGCCAACATGGTAGGAGAGAGCAGAAGTTAGGGAGGAGAGCATCCTGTGGCGATACAAATAGGTACAGCCACAGCTCACTAAACTGATAAAACTCTCCTGAAATATCTGAGGACAGTGAGACATGGAGACCAAAGAGGGGAATGTTCAGCTGAGCTACTCAGATGCTCATTCTCCCTCCCAGGCAAATACATCAGACCAAAGGTCTCCCTTCATCCAGGTACCTCCCACTAGGAGGGCTAGCAGAGGGACCTTCGTGCCCTCCAAGATAATTTATGGATGCCCTTGTGACCTCATTGCATGCCCTGATTTAAACTGCTTCACCCTTGATCCATAGGGAAAAAACAATAGGGCTTTGAAGACATCAGCCAGCTCCTTCCAGTTCGAAGAATTCAAGAACTCTGCTGATGTCACAAGGCCCGGGCCACTTGGTCCTCCACCTTCAGCCCCAAGTCCAGACTGATGGCATCTGTTTTTATTGTTAAGGGAGTGGGGAATCCAACAATACTCCTCTTTCAGGATCGATGGGATAAGCCATAATTTCAGCCTCTGAGAAACTTGACTGAAGACTGGAACTAACCCATGGTAGTTCCTTAGAGTACGGGTCCCAGAATGAGAGGTGGTGATAGACCCACTGGAATAGTGGCATAGAAGCCCAGGGGCTTAGAAACAAGGCTGTTGTCAAGCTCCCATGAACCCTTAATCATTTTCTCATGGGGCTTCTTAAGAGATTTTTCAGATGACCCATTACTTTCTGTTGCTACGGGGAAAGAGACAATCCCCCAACATTTTAACCTGTTAAACGCATGTTCCCCAGGCACTTGCATACGGACTGGACTTGACCCTTAGGAAAAGAGGACGAAAAAATTAACAAATCATCCAATTAAGAGTAAACCAACAAACCCAAGGTGCCAGAGTGTTAATGAAACTCCTTGGAGCACAAAGAAGGCTGAAAGGAAAGGCACAGAATTGAAAATGGTGACCAAAGGTGAAAACATTCATATATCTCTGGGAAAAAGGGTATATAGAAATGTGGAAGTAAGCATCCGAGAGGTCAATAGATTCCTAAAACATGCCAGGGGAAGCCTGAGGCAAAATATGTTGGAGACCTACCATTGTGAATCTTTCGAAAGGAATATACAGATTGACAGTCTTTAGATCCAGGACCGAATAATACTCTCCAAAGTTTTTGGTATTAAACATATAGGTGGACTAACATCCTATCCTCTTTTTCCTCCTCCTGCACCTCAACAACTGCCCCTTTGCTTATGAGGTTCTGAATCCCCTTGATGAGACTATAGCATTTTGGGGGATTGCGAGGAGTTGAGATGAAGAAATACTTGGAGGAGAAGCAAAGTCTATCTTTTAGCCTTCTCAAATCACCTGGAGAACCCAGGTGACCCACTTCTTTGCGACAGCCTATCCGCTCTCTGCCGCGTTTGAAACAGGACTTGCAGGGCATAGGAGTATGGGGGCACGGAGACAAGGGGGAAGGAGAGCTGGCTTCACCTGAAGGCTACTTCGGCTGCTGGAGCTCGAATGCCGAGGAGGAGGCAAGGAGGTGAGGCAAGGAGGTGAGGGGCAAGGGGGAAGCCAAGGGGGGGTTGCAGGTTACACCCACCCCCCTTTTCAGCTCCAGGCCGACTTAGCCACGCCCAGGCCACCTTGTTCTCCTCCCCCTCCCTCTCTGGCTGGAAAAAAGCAGTTAACACCATTGCGGTACTCTTGGAGGCCCCAGTGACTTTCGTTTACACCCCCCCCTCCAGTATGGTCGGTTTGGTACAGGGTTTTTTTAGCTCCTGGGACTATTCTTGCACCTCCAGGGGATGCCAGGGTGGTGCGGTGATCAAAGGGGGAATTAATTTGTCTACTTCACTAAGACCCCTCAAACACCCCTGCCTTGGTTACAAGCAACAAAGAAGCAAGGGACCACACCAACACCTAGACAACATTGCAACACTCTTCTGGCCTTACCCCCAGTACCAACTGGGTAGAGGTAAAGGGAGAGGCATAGGCAGAGGTCTATCTGCAATCTGGTGGTTTGGAAGATGTGGTGGTGGGGTGAAGCATCCTCCCTCTCCCCTCAATTGAGGTGGGCAGCACGTCAGTCACCAACCTCTCTCTACCAGTCCTGCAGTCTTGCCCCCCTTTTGGCAGAAATGGGAAGGGAGAGGTGGAGAAGCACACAAAAGAAGCAGCAGCCTCAGCATAAGCTACTCAAAGTGCAGCAAGTGATGGTGGAAGTGCAAACATAGTGCTTCGTAAATGGCGGTATGCCTGTCAACGAGAAGGCACAGTTTAAACATTCACTGGAAATCTACCGCACCCGGATAATATCTGATTAAACTGAAAAGTGGCACAGCAAGACATTGAGAGACACAATTACAAATACCAGGGCTTTTCAATCAGATGACAGTCTGGGACTCCTCCTGCAAGGGCGCCGGCGGCCCAGCACTTGAAATCACAGCTAATCAGCTAAACTATGCATTCTGGAAAATCACGGGGTCCGGCGGTTCCACTTGAGAAACAGAAGTGGATGACTGACCGATTGGAACCCACAGAAGTACCTGACCAGATACTTGACCTAAAATCGATCACACTACCGAGAAGCTTGCCGACTAGTTTGAATCTACACAATCCAGAAACTAGCCTCATGGTGCCGAGAACCATCCTCTCCCAACCAAAAATGACATCTAAATTTGCGTACCCCAAAAATGCGGGATCTGCCATCTTTTAGGAGTCTGCCCATCCCCCGGAGCCAAATAGTGACTATCAACAAGGGGGCACCAACCTCAATACCCTAACTCAGGAATCCATCCTGGTACAAGTGAAATCCTTGGGACTCCCGAGCTGGACCGGGGGTCGCCCTATAAGGAACTGGCGTCGGCTCCCCCTCCCCTGACCTTGGGTAGGCTGTGGGGTCAAACTGATGACTCGTCCTTAAAACCTTGGAGCTCAGTAGAATCAGTACAAGAAGAAAATGAACATACTAACACACAAGACAGTAAAGCCATCTTAAAAAATTCACCTGAATGGGACCCCATGCAACCCCTACTCAACTCTTCTACGGGTAGAGATGATCTACCCACCTAATTTCTAGGGTAGAAGAGAAAGCAGAAGTAAAGAAGTGGGCGACCCACTGTGAGAAGGAAAGCTTTGCTATGGCAACCGAACAACCAACGGAACAAAAGAGTGCATCTACCACTGCTTCAGGACGCCCGAAAAAGTCTGATACAAGAACATCACAGGGAAAAGGGCGTCTTCAACGTTCTCCCTATGATGAAAACCCCTCCAACCTAGAAAAGGATCTGTCCTGTCTTCGATCTAAGGAATGGGAAATTATGCATTCATCCTACGGAAAAGAAGCCCCCCACAACACTATTCCCCCATGTACTCCAAATGAGGAAAATAAACAGGAATCGGCCTAGTTAACAGCCCTAGACACCTTACAGAGGTCGGTGGATGCTCTGTAGTTCCAAGCCAACAAAATGGACATACAATAAGCCTACTGAACACCCTGGCCTTATATGTTGCCAGCATTGACGAAAAGATTAGAAACCTAAACAATCTGATAAAACAGGCCCAGGCAGATTCATACCACCAGCGCCAAACTTGTAACTGCTCATCAATCTTAGGCAAACAAAGTGTTCACCCGGAGTTGTTGGCAAAGCTTGTGGGGGATCTAAAAGATCTAAACAACGCAAAGCCTCCAAACCCAAGCAGAAGAGCCTGGGTTGCAGGCGATAATCCAACAAAAAGCTTCCAAGAGGTGCCACCACACAGGGCAAGGGGGTCTGCTGGAGCCGATCCATCGCAACTCCTGGCTACAATGCACTGCAGCGCTGATAGCAGCTTTTCCAAAGGGACCACAGCTTCCGAATGCCTCTGGCCAAATCCTACACCTTCACCCAGTTTAAAACATGGAAGAGGTGGACCATAAAGGCAAACGAGCAAAGAGTAGAAAAGGCTGAAATAAAACCCGCCCCACAAAGCACAATTTGGTTCCCTACCCCCTATTTAAAAAACAAAACTGTCAAGACAACATCCAGAACAAAGACCAAACCCATTCTAGCGGCCTGGCAAGAGTGATGGCTGATCCAACCTTAACCCCCAATCAGGCTGTAAAGCAACAGAGCATTACCCTAGCATCTACTGATGCATGGGCCACAGCAGCAGGAACAGACTCCTCCACAATAGCAATTAGTTGAGAAAAAGGGAATGAGCCTGTGCCTCGCATTTTTTTGGGAAACTGAATGTCTTAGCTGATTGGCCAAACCCATTGATTTCAGTTTTAGCTGGTGTATTTATTTTCACCTTTTTATTTTCACTATACCATTGTACCTCGACTATAAATGTATTACTAAGCCTGTCTATTGTTCACAGGGCTTCAACTGCCAACACACAACTTTTATAAACGGACTAGATAAATAGAAAGGTAGGAGACAGCTGTTTACTGTACAAACATTTAAATAAACCAATAAAAAATCGCAATAATGATGGTCTCTTCTGTTTTACACAGAACTACCGTCCATTGCGAATACGTACCTGCTGGTCTAACAAATGCAAAGAAGAGAAGGATCAATAAGACAGTTAAGGTAAAATGATCCAACTAAAAACAAAGAGACTAGTGAATAGAAGGTCAATGGAAAGGAGCCCCTTGTAATAATTGTTTTATGTCACACACCCTTACAGAAATCTCCATTGCTGTTTAAATACAATTGCCCTGATGATATTCCTGGTACTTCACGCCCAGGAACATAAACGCGTCAGCAGATAAATTTGCAGAGGACCATTGCATAATTCAAATTTGTGATTAGAGAGAAAATCTCCAGTTTTTCAAAAAAAAAATATTTTTCCCTGTATAAGATTGGACACCGAATATAGACATTAAAGAGTCTTCAGGGTCATATCAAAAGCATATCACCAACAGTGATATATGTATTGGAGTTTTTTGAAATTTTTTTACATTTTCATGTATAATGTGTTTGTGATATATGTTGTATTGCACATTTATGTCCAAATTAGATATGTTTGTTAATTTATGTCTTTGAGAACAAGGATGTATTGATATGACTTTTCATGTTTAAAGAAATAACTAAAAGTAAAAAATAGTGAAAATAAAAAAGTTAAAATAAATACACCGGCTAAAACTGAAATCAATGGGTTTGGACAATCAGTTAAGACATTCAGTTTCCAAAAATACGCGAGGCATGGGCTCATTCCCTTTTTCTCAAGTTATAATACGGCCCTGCTTGTGCCTCTCCCTTTTGGCCTAACTCCTTTTTTCTCAAACAAAAGCAATTAGGGCCTCCTTTGCAGATCAGGTAAAAACCTCAAGGCAAGATTTGGCTACTGAAGTTCTGAGCCAAGTGGCGGGAGAAACAGCACTTGGCCAACCAGCCGGTCTGAGAGCAAAAAACAGGGTCATTAGGCACCAAAAAACCCACATTGAAGAACTTGCACAAGCTAGCACTATGCACAACACCACTGACAAAGCCTTAACGTTTCCAAAGGATCCCAAGATTGCACTCATCCCATCTCCTAAACATGCAAATTCTGTTTCAGACCCTAACATCTCTACAGGAAGCTTTCATACACACCCAAGAAATCGGACTGTCTCAACCTTTGGGTTTAGTGGGAGTGGCCTCTGAGTTGCCTCTGAGTTGCCTGGCCCTACTTTGGAACCCAGACTCATCCATCACACTCCCCCAAAGCCAGGAAACAACTCACCTGCAATTCTTCATAACGGCCATTTAAATACAAGTCAAGCACAAGCACCAACTGCCTATACACTACTCTACCCGGAATATAAGTTGAAAGGCACATTTGATATCCTAATCAGGGGAATCATCCTGAGGTTAATTCAAGCAACAGGCTATAAAAGAGAAGTTACATCGCACAAGATTGTTTCTCTTGAGTTTCCTGCAGCAGCCCATGGCCAGATCAATGAATCAACCAAGGTCATCTGGAGGTCGACGGATCTAGCCTCCAACATCCTGAGAAACATGGACATCCTCAAGCAGTGAGGCATCTCCATCACTCCTGGGAAGGAATCGGGCTATCCACACATCCTTGACAGTATGCCGGACATGGTGAGTCCAAGGGCAATGCCATGACCAGTTTACTTGGTCCAGAGAGGTGCCCTAAGTAAATACCTGGTTTCCAGCTCAAGGGTCTCAAAGTGTTGCCACAAAATCCAACCTGCGGGCCCTGCAGGAGCAGATAACTGGGCATGGCTGCCTGGGGCCCTGAACTCAACTCGATTGCTCAGGTGACAAAGCAACAGCAACACTGTAAATTCAGGAAGCCCACTCAGGATATTCTCCTGGAACATCAATGGCCTGTCAATCACACTGAGCGACCAGGGCACCGTATCCTATCTACACTCCTTTGAAATAGTCCTGTTGCAAGAGACATGGCTCTAGATGGCATACCAACTAGAAGGGTATATAAAAAATTATATTCCTGCAACCAAACAAATAAACTTCGGCCGCACTAGTGGAGGTCTTGCAATCTACGTATCGGTCAATAGTGCAACACCCCAGGGCTTCAATTAATGGGCATCTCACTCAGAACTGCTAATGGCGAGCCAATGCGCCTAACTCTGATAAATGTCTACATCCACCCAAATTCAGACTAAAGGTCAGCGATTGCCAAGGAGCTGACTACCATGGTGCCAAACATTAGATCCGAAAATCACAGCACAGACATCTTAATTTCAGGAGACCTTTAACATGTGGCTAATGACTGATTTTCCTGCTAATGAGATAATGCAACTACAAGAAGGCAACTGGGCTGTACCACCACAGGATCCCCCCGGGTGGGCCAAAGATGACCCAAGAGTATGGGCCATTCAAGGAAACTTGGAACACCTTGTATTAAGAGCACTCAATGGCTGATTTCATTCTGACAAGCCATCTGGCTTCTCATACTTAACTAATATTGGGGCCTCCTTGATTGATTATTAATTTGTCAGCCTTCCTCTACTGAACAAAACTTCTGAATACGGCTTCAGTGAAAAAACGGATAGCCACCATCGCCCCAAAGAGCTCACACTCAACATTCGGCTGACGCAACACAACATGGCAGTAAAAGAGGTTTTGAAATCCACACCATCAATTTAAAACGCATCAAGTGTACCATCAACAGTCTTCCGAGTCTGGCGGCAGAAGCCAAACAACTATTAGCCAACATGTACGAAATGGAGGGAGATCCAAGTCTCAGCTGGTCTAAGTTCTCTGAAAAACTGGTGGCTTCGGTTCGCAATACTGGCACCGTGCAAAACCAGGACTCCAGCCTCACACGAAGAAGGTTCCAGTTAATCTAATAAGGTCTGCCAGAAAAAGCATCAATCTGATGAGGAGTAAACTCAAAACATAAATTAAGAGAAGCATGAAGACAGCTGAAGGTGGCTAAATGCGAACACTGAAGGAACACCTGGAACTCATTTTGGTCTAAACTACTGTACGATATAAGGACCAAAAACTCCGTTTTGGTGCACCATAAATGGTCATGGGGTCGCACTTCCCAAGGCAGCCTCTTCCCACATTTCGGAGCCGGAGTGGTACCTCTTTCTGTATGAAGATTTCGATGTCCAAGTTGTTAGATAGAATTTTTGTACAGGTCGAAGACTCTGCGGGTAGCACTGTCTGGGAAGCTCAAACCATGATCCACAATCAGTCAACCCTCAGGCTCCACTTCTCAGAGGCCTCAATCCCCAAAAAATTGCAAAGGGATGAAGGGACGGAGCTTGCGGTCCAGGTGGAATACCACCTGCCCTATGCAAGAAAGATCCAGCATTCTGGGCTACCCAACAAGCCCTGCTTTATCTATCCCTACTGGAAAAGAACTTCATCCCTGCCTCATGGCATGGCTCGATTCTTGCTATGATTTTTAAGGATGGTGATGAAAAATCTCCCCGGAATTATTGCATGATTGCCGTAATCGATAATAAAGCAAAGCACTTCGCAGGAGTGTTGCTGGATTCCTTACAATCATAGGCTGAGACTAATCAAATCACACCAGTAAATCAGACTGGATTTATAAGTCACACCGGGACAACAGTGAATCTCATCACTCTCTCTCTTTTTATCGACCAGTCCGAATCTAATATCACTCATGTATACATGTGGTTTATAGATTACAAATCTGTATTCAACAGGGTCGACAGAGGGAAGCTCTGACAGAAACTTGCCCTGCTCAACATTCTAGACACCTTGCTCAAGGTCTTTCAGCTTTTGCACAATGACACATGGGTCAGGATCGAAATCGTGGATGGATCTCACCTGTCACAGCCTATAACCACCACACAAGGCCTCAAGCAAGGCTGCGTTCTTGCACCCACATGTTTCAACTTATTTCTGTCCAGCATGTCACCAGTCCTCAATTCAGTAAACTAATTGGGCGGCCTCCACCTCTCTAATTTCCTCTATGCAGAACATTTGGTCCTCATCAGCAACACAAAGATTGGCTTGCAACGTGTTCCGGACGGAACTGCCACATATTCTGATAGAAATGGTCTGCAGATAGATAAAAAGAAAAACAAGATTTTTGCGGTTGGAACTACCAGGACCAAAAAGCCAACATGGACTCTACACCAGGAAAATATAGCTGCCACAAGTATCTAGGCATCCTTTTCTACGATAATGGCAGACTTGCAAGCCAGTTGATGGAACTAAAAAAGAAAGGTACCACACATTTGTTCGCTCTTAGATCTTAGTGCTACTCCAAGATGCGTAGAAGATGTTAAGAAATGAGATGTTAAGAAAGTATTTAATTATTTGAACAGGATGGTGTATGATATTGTATCAAAACAACACGGAAAGTCATAGGACACAGGAGAAGTCCTCCACTACAGCTCTACATGATGCATGTGATGAGACTGTGTACACTGTCCTGGATTTCTCAGGGACTGAGGGCATTGCTGATAACGAGGGGTGTGGTGAAACAGAAGAGCAGGTAGTCATGTGAACTGTAGTCCTAACAAGATTTAATGTGTTCTGCGTGAATTTATAGAATGGGGTGTCCTGCGTGACACATGAGACTTTGGGTGGGCTAACATGCTGTGTGTATAATATACCTCGGAAAAAATGGCCAAGGTGCAACAACAGTCAAACAATAATATTAACCTTAAGCACATGAGGCAACTGGCATGTCATGGTGTGGCAGTACAATGGTGGGTAGTACATCTATTCCATACAGTAGGCCTCTGTATTGATTAGACTTTGTAATATCAGGTAAAAGAATATTGTGGCATACTAATCTTGTGGACAAAATACCGAGAGCCAAAATATTGAAAGGTAAATGCATACAAGGAGGAATATACATATATATATATATATATATATATATATATATATATATATATATATTACCTACTGGCGGTCGCCAGTAGGTATATATAGTTAGGATTTTTTCTCTATGGGATTTTTGAAAATTCTATGTCTAATAACTTTGGCGTTTGTGGACGGAATTGGCTGAAATTTTCAGGAAAATGGAACATTTTGTTTCTGAGCAGCCCCTGAAAATTTGGGGGGGGTTCGTCAAGGGGGGGCCGAGAAAAAAGGGGGGTCCCAAAACGTGTTTTTAACATTGAGTTTTCCATAGGGCGGTTGGCCTCACTTTTAGCCCGAACGGCTGAATGGATTTCCACAAAACTTGGCAAAATTGTAGGGACTGGTAGCCCGATGTGCCTTTGCTAGGTCTCAATATATGTGCTTCAGTGGATTTTGAGAAATTAACATTCAAAAAAAGATATATATCTGTAACAGCGGACCGGGCAGCGCTCCGGTTCGCGGACTTTTCGCGGTACGGAGCTTTGTGAAGCGAAGCTGATTGGTTCTCCGGCGTCTGTGAACATTCCAAACAGTCCGTAGCGGCCGCCATCTTGTCTCTCGGTAGGATCGAGAGACAAGAGGAGGCCAAAGCGAAGGGGCAAATGACCATAAGGGGGCATAGTAGATCCTCGCTGACCCCCTAGGTTTGATGTGGAGGTTTTAAAAGGGCCCCGCGGGGCAAAAAAAATAAATAATAATAATCGAACGGCTGAATGGATTTGCACGAAACTCGGCAAAATATTAGGGACTGGTAGCCCGATGTGCCTTTGCTAGGTCTCAATATATGTGCTCCAGTGGATTTTGAGAAATTAACGTTCAAAAAAAGATATATATCTGTAACAGCGCTCCGCTTCGTGTACTTTTCGCGTTACGAAGCTTTGCGAAGCTGATTGGTTCTCCGGCGTCTGTAAACATTCCAAACAGTCCGTAGCGGCCGCCATCTTGTCTCTCGGTAGGATCGAGAGACAAGAGGAGGCCAAAGCGAAGGGGCAAATGACCATAAGGGGGCATAGTAGATCCTCCCTGACCCCCTAGGTTTGATGTGGAGGTTTTAAAAGGGCCCCGCGGGGCAAAAAAAAAAATAATAATAATAATCGAACGGCTGAATGGATTTGCGCGAAACTTGGCAAAATTGTAGGGACTGGTAGCTCGATGTGCCTTTGCTAGGTCTCAATATATGTGCTTCAGTGGATTTTGAGAAATTAACGTTCAAAAAAAGATATATATCTGTAACAGCGCTCCGCTTCGCGGAGATAAAATTATCTCTGTATTACCTAGCTGTTGCTAACACCAGTTAGCGACCCCTAGTAGGAGATAGCGACCATCTTGGGCCCCACTTTGCATGTCAGTGATATTTATCACTAATGACATGCAAAGTGGGCATGCCAAGATGTTAGCGACTTGAAACAGTCGCTAACATCGCTATCTCCTATTACCAACTTTTGGAGATATTCGTGCTAAGCGCAAATATCTCCAAAAGCTACCACCTGCCCTGAGCAGTTCTTAGCCATGTTATCCAATGGGAGGTGGATAACATGGCTAAGAGCATTAGCTCGGTAATGCATGAATATCGCTGAGTTTTCAGCGATATTAATGCATTGCGGTCGTTTTTTATGGCATTTGCGATAAACCTTGATAATAGCAAGGTTTATCTGCGATAATTTCTGACGATGCTTAGCGGTAAAAAATTCGTTGCTAAGCATCGTTAGGGATAAATATCGCTTAACTTTGGTAATATGCCCCAACGTCTGTTAACGTTCGATTCGAAGGAAATCAGGAAGTGTTGAAAAACATTGTCTGCGCCATCTTGCCTTTTTTCAAATGCCACACTTTTGTCGTGCACGGCAGCCATTTTAGATGACTTGACCAGACCCACTCTCTGCACGCTGTCGATCCTTAGCATGGCTCCCCACCCTCGCAAGCATCTCCCCCAGGCACTGGTCACCCCCGCTCTCTGTCTTATGCATGGGTAATAAACCTCCCCCCATCTGCGCTGTTCTTCCCTGAGAATCACACCCTGTGCCCGCCCGACACCTCCCTTTCGCCCTATTCACTACCGCACCCTCTGACACTCCTTTTCCTCTGTGTCCGATTGTCCAGGCCGGTCCTAGGCTATCAGCTAGCCCTGCAGATGTAGTTTATGGCCCCAGCCGTAAAGAATCACCCCTCTTCAAAGGAGTTATAGTAGATCAAGGCCCACACTCGATGAGATCCGTCACAGCACACGCGTTCCTACTATCTGAAAACCATCCTGTATTGTGATTGGGGAGGGGACCGAGCCTGAAGCGGAAGATTCCAGGGATGACTCTTTGTACATCAAAGTTTTTACAATTATGTGTCACATTAAAAATATATAGCACTCCAACAAAGTAGTAAGATTATAAAACTTTAATAACTTATAAATATATACAACAAAACAAAAACAGTAAAAACATATAAACATTTTTAGGGAAAAACAACGAAGTAGCGGTCGGCTGTGCGAATAGTCCCAACGCAGCACAACGTCCAGATTTCTGGACGGCACCCAGGTGATGTTGCCTGGGTGCCGCACTGATTTCGGCATCCGGCGTGGGGCGTCGCGGGGGGTGGGTCATCAGTAGCAAACTGTTGTGCGAATAGTTCCAAGGCAGCAGAACGATGGCACCAAGGTGATGTCCAGTAAGTTGCCGCACTGGTTTTGGTATCCTACAATGCTGCTACGAATAACGGCGTGGGGCGCCCCGGGGGGGGGGGGGAGGCGGCGTGAACGGGCCTCTCCAAGTGGAGTCTCGTCTGTTGTAGTGGGGCGCCCCTTTACCGTTTCAGTTGCCATTCCGTCCGCTTTTGGTCCACTGTGTCAAAATCCGCAATTCAGCTGAGTTGCGCCCACTCTTGCGGTGCAGCGATAGGCGGCTGCCACAGGACTCTCAAAATGGCGGCAGGCTCTTTTCTTTTTGGGCCTGGTCCACTGAAATGGCCCTGGGACACCTTGGAAATCGGACGACTGTCTGATAGGTCTTGGACCCCATTCTCGAAAGCGTCCCCTCCGCCTTGAGGATTCAACAAAAGTTTTGGGTGCCCCCGACTCCTGCAGGCTTCTGGTGGGGAGCGGCTGCCATGATTGCTCGCGGAATGACCACGACGGAGCCACGAGATGGTGGTGCTTTCATGCTGACGCCAGCTTCAGTCTGAAACATCCAGAAACAAGGTGGGGCTTTCATCGTTTGGGAAAAAAAAAAGTTTTCATCCAATGAAAAGTGTTATTTTTAGGTCATATGATCAAGCCTTCCATCATTAGGAAACCAAAAGTAAAATGAACCAATGAAAAGTTTTATAAACAAGTCACATGACCTGTTATGCGGCATAGGGTATAAAATGCGGAGAAAATACGTTGGCACGTGAGGCGGCGTCAGTAGCGGACCGATGTGCGAATAGGCCGAAGGCAACACAACGCACCAAGATCCGGATGGCACCGAGGTGGTGTCCAGCAAGTTGCAACACTGGTGTGGCCATCCTACAATGCTGAAAGTCGGCGTGGGGCGCCCCGTTGGCCTGTGAGTTCGCGTCAGTAGCGGACCGATGTGCGAATAGGCCGAAGGCAGCACAACGCGCCAAGATCCGGATGGCACCGAGGTGGTGTCTAGTAAGTTGCCGCACTGGTGTGGCCATCCTACAATGTTGAAAGTCGGCGTGGTGTGCCCCGTTTTGGCACGTGAGGCGGCGTCAGTAGCGGACCGATGTGCGAATAGGCCGAAGGCAACACAACGCGCCAAGATCCGGATGGCACCGAGGTGGTGTCCAGCAAGTTGCAGCACTGGTGTGGCCATCCTACAATGCTGAAAGTCGGCGTGGGGCGCCCCGTTGGCCTGTGAGATGGTGTCAGTAGCGGACCGATGTGCGAATAGGCCAAAGGCAGCACAACGCGCCAAGATCCGGGTGGCACCGAGGTGGTGTCTAGTAAGTTGCCGCACTGGTGTGGCCATCCTACAATGTTGAAAGTCGGCGTGGGGTGCCCCGTTGGCCTGTGAGATGGCGTCAGTAGCGGACCGATGTGCGAATGGGGCCAAAGGCAGCGCAACAATATTTTCGGAATAGAAGACACCACAAGGCGCTGAGATGCCAACATCCGGATGGCACCGAGGTGGTGTCTAGCAAGTTGTGGCACTGGTGTGGCCATCCTACAATGGTAAAAGTCGGCGTGGGGCGCCCTGTTGGCCTGTGAGATGGTGTCAGTAGCGGACCGATGTGCGAATGGGGCCAAAGGCAGCGCAACAATATTTTCTGACTAGAAGACACCACAAGGCGCTGAGATGCCAAGATCCGGATGGCACCGAGGGGATGTCTAGCAAGTTGCTGTACTGCTGTGGCCATCCTACAATGCTGAAACTCGGCGTGGGGCGCCCCATTAGCCTGTGAGATGGCGTCAGTAGCGGACCGATGTGCGAATGGGGCCAAAGGCAACGCAACAATATTTTCTGAATAGAAGACACCACAAGGCGCTGAGATGCCAAGATCCGGATGGCACCGAGGTGGTGTCTAGTAAGGTGCACTGGTGTGGCCATCCTACAATGCTGAAAGTCGGCGTGGGGCGCCCCGTTGGCCTGTGAGATGGCGGCAGTAGCGGACCGATGTGCGAATGGGGCCAAAGGCAGCGCAACAATATTTTTGGAATAGAAGACACCAGAAGGCGCTGAGATTCGGTTAGCACCGAGGTGGTGTCTAGCAAGCTATGCAGCTGAGTTGCGTGTGCACTTGCGGCGAATAGGTCGAAGGCAGCACAACAATGTTTTCTGAATAGAAGACACCACAAGGCGCTGAGATTCGGTTACCACCGAGGTGGTGTCTAGCAAGTTGCTGCACTGGTGTGGCCATCCTACAATACTGCTCCGAATAACGGCGTGGGGTGCCCGAAGGGGTGGGGAGGCGGCGTGAACGGGCCTTCCTAGGTGGAGGCTCGTCTGCTGTAGTGGGGCGCCCCTTTACCGTTTCAGTTGCCATTCAGCTGAGTTTTGGCCGCTCTTGATGCTACAGCGACAGGCGGCTGCAACAGGACTCTCAAAATGGCGGCCTGTTCTTTGGATTTGGGCCTGGTCCACTAAAATGGCCCTGGGACACCTTAGAACTCGGACGCTCGATTTTTTTTTCCTTTCCTCTACATGCAAAAAAAGGTAAATGCCCGGTACGTTATACGCTTCATCTGCCACGATGTACTCTCCAGAGGAACCGAAAAAAAATATAGTTATGGTAACTATACCATGCATCGTCATATGGAGAGGTGGCACCAATTAATTATAGTGCTGCATAAAAGAGAGATTTGGAGGAGAACCCCCGACCTGCCAGTACATTCACCAAAGAAGTGGCACTGACAGCATCAGAGGCAAGGGAAACGGTCCCAAATATTTAGAAGAACTTTGCAAAGATTAAAATGACATGTTTAGATTGTGGCAAATTAATTGCATGTGGACAGATGAGTGTTACTCTATAAATACAGCATATGAACATCATCATAGTCGATGGTTGGTAGAGACATTTTGACTATATCCTGGACCTGCCCGTCCTCGCCCAAAATGGCGCCGGAATAAATGGGACTCGTAACTCCTTGTTGTGTACTGGTTGCAGAACCTTGAAATCACGAGATACATATGCAATTTTGAAGCACATGGCGGGCGGGGACGAGAATTGATTGAGTATTTCGACATCCCTATTGATATTAAGTTCTGATGTGTTATTGATTACTGTACTATTGAAAGTTCGAATTAACGTCACGCATGGTACTTGCCCGCAAATGTATATCTAGATAATTTTATTGTAACTGGCCCTGTCGTATTTTAATTATAAAATGTACGTCCACCGATTCCGCAACTGTTAGACACCTTAGTTCTTGCAACCTAATGGCCCGCCCGTTACGTTCCTCTACAGTGTAAATGTCTACTCATCATATACGATTACAGTTTGCTCCGTGGCCGGCCCACGTGGTTATAGGCTCGTATTTGTATAATGAAATTTTCACAATAAAGGTTTTTAAAAGAAAACATGGTAGTAGTATATACATTGGTAAAGTTTTAAATAATAGTCACTGTTTTAGAATCATTAAAAGGCAAGTGAAATAAAGCAGACCAATCACATGAAGGGTAAAAGGTATAATACGCAGGAACGCAGTAAAGATAAATGGTCAAGGGCTGTTGTGTTTTCTACTCCTGCAACATAAAGTGATCCATAAGAATCTCATATTCAGGCGTATCGGCGACTAAGACAGCAGGTCGACCCTCTTTTGCTCAACGGCTCCGTCATGGAACGAAGAACCGCCCTTTTTCTCGAAAAAAGAATATATTTTACTTGCAGGTCAGTTGTAAATTTTCCGGGAAAGTACATTAGCCTGGAACATTATAACATATATTTAAGAAAAAATAATGTTCGGAAGTAATAAAAAGCGTAATTTTTACGTCATATGACCAAGCCTTTCATCATTAGAATAAGAAAAGTAAAATGAACCAATGAAAAGTTTTATTAACAAGTCACATGACCTGTTATGCTTACGTTACGCGCTGCGCGTCGCGCCCCGGATGACTTCCGGATGCGCTAACGCGGCGCGTCATATGACGCATTACGCGACAACGCAGGTACAGAATATAGTCAAAATGTCTCCACCAACCAGCGGTCGGAACACAACCCCTTTCAGCAGGCTAAATAGTTCTGTTAAATGACAACAGAAGGGACAGGCAACAAGAACCATCAGTCAAAGAGGGGAGGGCTAGTTCTTCTCTACCGGGTTACATTGGGGCGCTACCGGAACTGATCGAATTGGTAGTCTACAGTGTTTCTGGATGTTTCAGACTGAAGCTGGCGTTAGCATGAGAGCACCACCATTTCGTAGCTCCGTCGTGGCCATTCCGCGAGCAATCATGGCAGCCGCTCTTTATCGTTATTTTGGGCGGGGTGGGTGGCGGAGCCGAGCTGTATTGCAGCCATCATGGTGTGGAGTTCAGTTCATCTCACTAGTTTCGTATTTGTCATGAGGGGTTGTTCTTAATGTTTCTATTTTAGCGAGGTCAAAAAGAGATCCCATTAGTGGCCTACTGATTTTGCTCGATTCCTTTTGTTTTTTTACACGATTTTTCGTTATCTGCAAAGACTAAGCAGAGTATTGCGACTCTGTGTTTGTTTGTAAATAGAGAATGAACCAAAGAGAACCAATTCTAAAACAGTAAATGCTTGGATAACAATCAATCAAATGGAGAGAGAAGCAGGCACGACGTATTACAACGGGGGCAAAGGCCTGCGTTAACTACCTTTCACTATCTGCAAAGAGAGAGTACTCCTAATAGAAATGAGGGGGGGGCAGCATTCAAAGCAGATCAGTGTGCATAAACACGAAAATGTTTTTACTTACCACGTACTTGACATTCGACAGCTTATGATATTTGCTATTAAAAAACCTTTGAAATTCACTGAAAAAACCATAGGTTATAGACCATATATAGTTAGGAATTAGCATTTACAAAACCTTGAAAATTCACTGAAAAAACCATAGGTTATAGACCATATATAGTTAGGAATTAGCATTTACAAAACCTTGAAAATTCACTGAAAAAACCATAGGTTATAGACCATATATCGTTAGGAATTAGCATTTAAAAAACCTTATTTTACCCACACAAAACCATTGAAATTCCATATATAGTTAGCTGCACTAACTATATATCGCGCACCCGCAATCCACTGCTGATGATGTCACATATTACATCATTCATGACATGGTCAGTGACATCACTGATGACATCACTGATGACATCTCAAATGACATCACTGATGACATCACTGATGACATCTCATTTGACATCAATGACCACATCACTGATGATATCATTCATGTGACAATACAATGCATCTCCTCACATTTTATTATAACCTCTGTTTCACCCAGTGTTAAATACAGAGTATAATTTTTGAAACCATTGACACACCAATACTAGTTACTACATACGCACTCACTGATTCCTATGTCTACACACACATTCACTCATTCACCCATACAATCATTCATACATACAATCACTCATCTTTACAACACTATCATATGCACTCATACACCTATACAGACACTCACAGTCTGCCACTCATCCATGGAGTTACTCACACACCTAGTCAGTCCTGTAAAGAATCAATGACACTTCCATTTTCTTGTCTATACAGTTAAACATAGAGCACCTTACATTTTCAAACATATACTAACACATACTTACCTTCTTATACAATCATTGATACAAGTACACATTGATCTGCACAGAGTCACACACCTCCCAGCCAGCCACACACACACTCAGTCTCCCATACAAATACTTGGACAATCAATCAGTAACCCATATAGTTAATCATATAGCTACTGATCAACACATGCAGCAGTTTACAGAACAACAGACATAATGATGCACAAATTAAGACAGTTTAGTCACTAACCCATGCACTCAGTGAGACACATTTAATCACTCACTCATACATTCAGTCATGCACCTACTAAATCCTTTGTCCAGACACTTATACTTCCACTCATTCTTCAATATGTAAGACACATTTTAACTTTACAGAAACATACAGTCACTGGATGTTGTCATCAGTGATGTCATCAGTGATGTCATCAGTGATGTCATTTGAGATGTCATCAGTGATGTCATCAGTGATGTCACTGACCATGTCATGAATGATGTAATATGTGACATCATCAGCAGTGGATTGCGGGTGCGCGATATATAGTTAGTGCAACTAACTATATATGGAATTTCAATGGTTTTGTGTGAGTAAAATAAGGTTTTTTAAATGCTAATTCCTAACTATATATGGTCTATAACCTATGGTTTTTTCAGATGAATTTTCAAGGTTTTGTAAATGCTAATTCCTAACTATATATGGTCTATAACCTATGGTTTTTTCAGTGAATTTCATTGGTTTTTTAACAGCTAATATCTGTAGCTGTAAAATGTATTCTTCTTTAAATCCAAAAATATATTTTATATGTTTATAAATAATTTTTTTTTTTAATATTTTTTTTTCTTCGTTCCCGCTTCGCGAATCGGGAAGCTTCCCGTTAGCTGACCTTGATGCCGCGAAATAGACCGCGAGCCGGTAAACGTTTCTTTACCGCAACTGCCGCGTTAGAAAACAACATCGTGACGCCTCCCGTCCGCATGACGTTTCACGTTGTCGCGTGATACGTCATATGACGTGCTACGTTAGCGAACTGGTACGCGAAGCGAGTCGCAAAGCGCAGGTTTCTGGAAGCAAACCGGGAGGCCCTGCAAAGCGCTTAACGTAAACACAGCAGGTCATGTGACTTGGTAATAACACTTTTCATTGGTTCATTTCACTTTTGGTTTCCTAATGATGTAAGACTAGGTCATATAATCTAAAATGAACACTTTTCATTGGTTGAGAACTCTTGTTTTTCCCAAATGATGAAAATCCCTCCTTCTTTCCTCACTCTGACTTTCATCATTGTGAGAGAAATACCCTTTGTTACCAGTGAGCAATGGCTTCTTTAGAAGCTTCAGCTGGTGCTTCCCCACCACCTCCACCACATCCAAGGAAGAGTGGACCACCTGCTCAAGTTATAATTCAACAAGAAGAGGAAGAAGAGGAACAGGACGACGAGCACGAAGAGAGGCAGTTTTTGCCTGAGGAGCCCAGGACGTCTCACCGGAAAGAAAACTTCATTTGGCAATTTTTTAAAATTCCCAAAGGTCAGAAAAAAGTAAATGCAAGATACGTAACTTGCCTTATATGTCAAGATAGACTGTCCAGAGGGACCGAGAAAAAATACAGTTTCGGAAACTACACAATGCATCGCCATATGACTAGGTGGCATCCTAACAACTACAGTGCTGCACAGTTTCGGAACGACCTAGATAATCTCCCTATTATGGCCAGAAGATCTGTTGTACCGGAAGTAACGGGACCAGAGGGCAGGGAGATGGTGCCAAATATACAAATGAGATTTGGTGAAGTAAAACAAGTCTGCGTACATTGCAATGGATTCATTTGCTACAGAGAAAGTAGCATCACTCTGATCAACAGAGCTATTGACAATCATATGCAAGTTTGTACGAAACGCCCCAAATAATAAATACTTTTTTTTTATTTTGTTGCTCCTGTTGAGCCCTTTACAATGAATCGTTTTCATTGCCCCCTCCAAGAAAAACCCAAAAAAATATAAAACTGTTCAGAAAAATTTAAAAAAAGTAAAAAAATGTTCAGAAAAATAATAAAAAAAATATAAAACAACAAAAACAATTAAAAAAAAGTTCTTTTCAGAACTACCTCCCCGTTATTAAAAAATTGGTACAATATTTGGAACTGTGCCAACCTCTATTTCTCGTAGTTCGCTTCCCAGTTCGCTCGCCGGTACGCGAACCGGAAGTGAACCAAAATTTTTTTTTTTAAAAAAGAACAGTAAGTATAAGGGAAGGAAACAGACACTTATGTTAAAAGAAAGACAGCTATAGGGGAGTAAACTAGAGATACTATTACCCGTAATCCACTGCTGATGATGTCACATATTACATCATTCATGACATGCTCAGTGACATCATCAGCAGAGGATTGCGGGTTTTTTGGCAACGTGCCTTATCCACGGTTTAATAACGCTGCCTTTTGCTTTATATAAGTTTTCAAATTGTATGAAATATATACCAATAGGTTGTTATGAACCTTTAGGTAGTGCTTTTCTTCATGAGGTCTGGTCGCTTCCATACACATACAGATGTTTCAAAGATGATCAAAAAGTTTATCTGAATGGAGAGGAATGCACTGAGACGCCAGATCATTCACTAATGTGTAGGCACATACAGTTACACGGTTCATGCAACAAACACCGACCAAATATGGCTTGCGTGTTGCAAGGCATGCCAGTTCCTGCTATCATCCCCACGTTCAAGTTGTTGGAAAATGGTAGTTATTTGATGCTCAATAATGAAGATTGTTCTGGGTTAATTAAAAGTATTCCTTTTATCGTAACAGTAAGTGAACGGGTTATTTGCTGCAGAAATGTTCTATTTCCTCCCACACATGAACATAGGGAGTTTTCAATCTCGCCACAAATACCAACCTTGGGAGCACATTTCAACGGCATGGCAAGAATAAGAGCTCTTTTGTCTCAGAGAGAGGTGGCCTTGAGTTCGGCCCGTGAAACTTTCGTGCTTCACATAGCGAACACCCGTACAGAGGTGCAGACCCTTTTCAATACAGATTTGCCTTTCCATTTCAGCAAGATGGTTCGGACTATCTTTAACGCGTCCTCCACAAAGGCCCTGGCGCACTTTTTTAAAGTTGTTACCAGTGGTCTCGTGACTTCATTTGAGAAAATCTTTGGAGTCATCCCTGCTTTCTTTCATTCTATTTTTTCCACTCTGCTTCGTGGATTCCCATTTTTACTTGCATTACCAGCGGACGCTCTTGTGCTTTTTTACATTTTTAAATATGGATGTCCCTCCTGTGCAAGCTCCCGCCCTGCAGCTGCTGACACTGTTCCGCAATCGCATGCTAGAATATTATGGCACAATGCCGTTGGCGATATTAAGCACGGCATATGGATTATCTTTTCGATTCTCCTACTTCACCTGTGTCCAGCCTGTATTTCACTGCCTGACCTGTGATTTCGATTGGGCCATTGATTTGTGTCTCTGCGGACCGGTTTCTCCTGACGTCGACTTTAATCAGCTGATGACTCCTATCATTACTCACGAGTTGGTTTGTCCTGGCGAAAGGATTATGGCTGTGGCATTGATGCATGGACTAATTGGTCCCTGGAATTTACTGGCGGCAACACAGTCTTTCTTGGAACAGAGCTTTCTTGAAAACCCACCGAGCTGTCCTCTGATGGTGATAGAGGATCCGGTGCTGGGAGAGCACGTATGTTCTTTTCCGCTTTTAAATTGGATGGCTGAACTCTTTTCGGATGAAGACGGTGACTTCCTATTGGAGGCTGTTGCAGCTTATTTTGCATACACAATTATGTCATAGACCTTTTTCATGTTTGATATGCTGAGTACTAGCATTTCATTGACAATTCATTGACTTATTTGTCAAGTTTTTATTATTTAGCTTGCCTATTGGCTTAACACTCGATAAAGTACTTGGCTGTTTTATTTTTCTTTAGCATTAAATTTTCCTAGTTTTTAATGTTTTACCTTGCGGACCGTCCACATATAAAGTTGCAATCTGCTCTCATGAGATGGCACTTCTATTATCTTATTCAGTTTGTTTCCGGATCATGGAGAGGTGTCATCTAGGTCCTGGATATCTTTACACCGTGTTAAGTTAGCATGGGCTCATTACCGGTTTAAACGCCATTTTTCCTTTTTTGCAACTTCTGCACACAACACTTAGTTGTTGCTTTAGCTTTCAACCTAGTAGTTCATCGTGGTTTACATGAGAATAATATGTTATTGCTCTACTATCTGCTTTGCTTGTTAAACTATATCTGTACAGCGAGTGCTGAAGTTTCAAGAACAACACGATACAGAATTGTTATGAGGTCTGATCTCCACGACTTCATACTCATAACATAAGTGCAGCTTCTGCCAATTCTGGGCATGAGGCGGGTTTTATATTGCTTTGCCGAACACACATACACAACAGGTGATGCGGTTCACATGAAGAGAGAGCTGGTGTATGCTGATGTGATTCCTTCAAATCTAAGACACTAAAGTATGGGCATGCCCTAAACCAACACAAACAGACCTTCTTAGCAAATAATATAATATGTGTATTAGGGAGGGTGAGATATAAGCAGCCGCGGGCCGTGGAGGGAGTTACGGTGGGGCAGGGAGGCGGGGAGGGGGAGGGGCAGGGTGGAGACCTCTCCACCCTGCCCCTCCCCCTCCCTGCCTCCCTGCCCCACCGTAACTCCCTCCACGGCCCGTGGCTGCTTATAAGTGTTGCTAACTCTTATTCATTTACAGCATGTTAACATACTGTCACCATTCGCTTTTTATGTACTAGTAACTATGCTGGTAATTTTGCTACTGATAATATGTGTACTTGTATTATCTAAGATACTACGCCTGAGAAGACGGCATTAGTAAATAAACATTTCAAATACACATGTGTTCTTCTTAACTCCATGTTCTGGTTTCTAAAAAATATATAACGACCGACTGTTCATGAGTTCCACGTATCCTGAGGTACTATAAGTTCATATTCTGGATTGTCTAAACATTGAGAGTTTGTTATATCCAATATGACACTGTACCTAGCTTGCTAAGGGGTTTTTGATTACTAAGGTGAGTTTTGGGACACCCTAATTCGCCGAGGTTCCAAACCTCTGTCCACAGTTCTGTGTGAGAACAGAAACCCTGCGACAGGGGCACCCCCGACCCTTGCTGGAGCTTCATCACACTTGCGATACAACTCCAGCAATGCGCCACCTTTACGGCACAGATACATCACGCATCTGTGCTGTTTTTGCCCCATGATGCGCCGCATTGTAAATGCAGCACACCATAGGTGACGGAACAGCGGCACAGAATGACTAACACATCCCTGGTGATGCGCCAGTCATCATAAATCTATCCCTATGCTTCTTATCTTGTTAGAGATGAACCGCCATATGTATCATCAAAGTTTTTTGCATTTCCTAAATAGCGAACTTTAAGGAATAA
The DNA here is from genome assembly GCF_964261635.1 of Lissotriton helveticus. Taxonomy (NCBI): domain Eukaryota; kingdom Metazoa; phylum Chordata; class Amphibia; order Caudata; family Salamandridae; genus Lissotriton; species Lissotriton helveticus. The sequence goes on along the minus strand of NC_136063.1, from coordinate 1,945,600,814 downwards.
ATAGCGATTCTTTACCATTCCTAGTTTGCGATGAGCTATTTGCTAATTACAAATTACCCATTCATTTCCTTCATTTCCATAGGACGGTTGGACTCACTTTTAGCTCGAACGGCTGAATGGATTTGCACGAAACTTGGCAAAATTGTAGGGACTGGTAGCCCGATGTGCCTTTGCTATGTCTCAAGATATATGCTCCAGTGGTTTTTACGAAAATTAACTTTGAAAAATATATATTGGGCTACATTGGCCTATATATATGTTGGAGCCCAAATGTAGCCCAATGTAGCCCAATGAAGCCCAATGAAGCCCAATGTAGCCCAAAGATGGCCGCCAGAGACAAAAAAAACAAATGTAGCCCAAATATCAGCCAGATGTAGCCCAACTATAGCCCAGTGACAGAATGACCAATCAGCTTCGCAAACCTCCGTTACGCGAACCGGAGCGCTGTTACAGATATATATCTTTTTTTGAACGTTAATTTCTCAAAATCCACTGGAGCACATATATTGAGACCTAGCAAAGGCACATCGGGCTACCAGTCCCTAATATTTTACCAAGTTTCGTGCAAATCCATTCAGCCGTTCGATTATTATTATTATTTTATTTTTTTGCCCCGCGGGGCCCTTTTAAAACCTCCACATCAAACCTAGGGGGTCAGCGAGGATCTACTATGCCCCCTTATGGTCATTTGCCCCTTCGCTTTGGCCTCCTCTTGTCTCTCGATCCTACCGAGAGACAAGATGGCGGCCGCTACGGACTGTTTGGAATGTTTACAGACGCCGGAGAACCAATCAGCTTCGCTTCACAAAGCTCCGTTGCGCGAAAAGTACGCGTACTGGAGCGCTGCCCGGTCCGCTGTTACAGATATATATCTTTTTTTAAACGTTAATTTCTCAAAATCCACTGTAGCACATATATTGAGACCTACAAAAGGCACATCGGGCTACCAGTCCCTACAATTTTGCCAAGTTTCGTGCAAATCCATTCAGCCGTTCGGGCTAAAAGTGAGGCCAACCGCCCTATGGAAAACTCAATGTTAAAAACACGTTTTGGGACCCCCCTTTTTTCTCGGCCCCCCCTTGACGAACCCCCCCCAAATTTTCGAGGGCTGCTCAGAAACAAAATGTGCCATTTTCCTGAAAATTTCAGCCAATTCCGTCCACAAACGCCAAAGTTATTAGACATTGAATTTTCAAAAATCCCATAGAGAAAAAATCCTAACTATATATACCTACTGGCGACCGCCAGCAGGTAATATATACCTGGACTTTTTGGTGGCAGAGGCTGTGATGGTACGAGGAGACTCGAGGAGGGGCTGCATGATCTCAGAACAGACTGGTGTTTCATCGCGTCTTGCTCCTTGTGGGTCCCGTGACAGAGGGTAACATCTATCTACTCCCTCCCCCAATTTCCACCAACCCAGATTGCTGACATACCTGGGCTTTCTGGGAGTTGTAGTTCGGAGTACTTACACGATCTGCAACAGGTGAGCTCCATTTGCAAGGGGGAGGAGCGGACCAGTGCTCACAGCATCATAGGAGGCAGGACACACAGTCTCACCGTGGCTGTTATTCTGGTGATGGGCGCTGAGGAAGGCGGAAGCCGAAATGCATTCGCCGCCACTGGATTTGCACTGAGAAAATAAAGCCTCTTCGACAAGTTTCTCTCCTGGGCTTCTGCTTCTTTCTTTGTTGGAGGGAGGTTCCTGTTCACATTTTCGCGCTTGCCAGCAGCGTGTTACAGAAGCCCCTGTCACGTCGAGGGTCTGGACTGTCAACTGGCACGCCTCACGGCTCACTTTGTTTCTTCCAGGAATGGAATGGGTCCGGACCCGCCCCTGCTTTCATGAGGACAGGCGCGGTTGAGGTACTTACCTCTCCCTGTGGCAATCTGCACTGCGCATATAGCCCCCGCATTTTGGACTTTTTGGTGGCAGAGGCTGTGATGGTACGAGGAGACTCGAGGAGGGGCTGCATGATCTCAGAACAGACTGGTGTTTCATCGCGTCTTGCTCCTTGTGGGTCCCGTGACAGAGGGTAACATCTATCTACTCCCTCCCCCAATTTCCACCAACCCAGATTGCTGACATACCTGGGCTTTCTGGGAGTTGTAGTTCGGAGTACTTACACGATCTGCAACAGGTGAGCTCCATTTGCAAGGGGGAGGAGCGGACCAGTGCTCACAGCATCATAGGAGGCAGGACACACACTCTCACCGTGGCTGTTATTCTGGTGATGGGCGCTGAGGAAGGCGGAAGCCGAAATGCATTCGCCGCCACTGGATTTGCACTGAGAAAATAAAGCCTCTTCGACAAGTTTCTCCTCTGGGCTTCTGCTTCTTTCTTTGTTGGAGGGAGGTTCCTGTTCACATTTTCGCGCTTGCCAGCAGCGTGTTACAGAAGCCCCTGTCACGTCGAGGGTCTGGACTGTCAACTGGCACGCCTCACGGCTCACTTTGTTTCTTCCAGGAATGGAATGGGTCCGGACCCGCCCCTGCTTTCATGAGGACAGACGCGGTTGAGGTACTTACCTCTCCCTGTGGCAATCTGCACTGCGCATATAGCCCCCGCATTTTGGACTTTTTGGTGGCAGAGGCTGTGATGGTACGAGGAGACTCGAGGAGGGGCTGCATGATCTCAGAACAGACTGGTGTTTCATCGCGTCTTGCTCCTTGTGGGTCCCGTGACAGAGGGTAACATCTATCTACTCCCTCCCCCAATTTCCACCAACCCAGATTGCTGACATACCTGGGCTTTCTGGGAGTTGTAGTTCGGAGTACTTACACGATCTGCAACAGGTGAGCTCCATTTGCAAGGGGGAGGAGCGGACCAGTGCTCACAGCATCATAGGAGGCAGGACACACACTCTCACCGTGGCTGTTATTCTGGTGATGGGCGCTGAGGAAGGCGGAAGCCGAAATGCATTCGCCGCCACTGGATTTGCACTGAGAAAATAAAGCCTCTTCGACAAGTTTCTCCTCTGGGCTTCTGCTTCTTTCTTTGTTGGAGGGAGGTTCCTGTTCAAATTTTCGCGCTTGCCAGCAGCGTGTTACAGAAGCCCCTGTCACGTCGAGGGTCTGGACTGTCAACTGGCACGCCTCACGGCTCACTTTGTTTCTTCCAGGAATGGAATGGGTCCGGACCCGCCCCTGCTTTCATGAGGACAGACGCGGTTGAGGTACTTACCTCTCCCTGTGGCAATCTGCACTGCGCATATAGCCCCCGCATTTTGGACTTTTTGGTGGCAGAGGCTGTGATGGTACGAGGAGACTCGAGGAGGGGCTGCATGATCTCAGAACAGACTGGTGTTTCATCGCGTCTTGCTCCTTGTGGGTCCCGTGACAGAGGGTAACATCTATCTACTCCCTCCCCCAATTTCCACCAACCCAGATTGCTGACATACCTGGGCTTTCTGGGAGTTGTAGTTCGGAGTACTTACACGATCTGCAACAGGTGAGCTCCATTTGCAAGGGGGAGGAGCGGACCAGTGCTCACAGCATCATAGGAGGCAGGACACACACTCTCACCGTGGCTGTTATTCTGGTGATGGGCGCTGAGGAAGGCGGAAGCCGAAATGCATTCGCCGCCACTGGATTTGCACTGAGAAAATAAAGCCTCTTCGACAAGTTTCTCCTCTGGGCTTCTGCTTCTTTCTTTGTTGGAGGGAGGTTCCTGTTCACATTTTCGCGCTTGCCAGCAGCGTGTTACAGAAGCCCCTGTCACGTCGAGGGTCTGGACTGTCAACTGGCACGCCTCACGGCTCACTTTGTTTCTTCCAGGAATGGAATGGGTCCGGACCCGCCCCTGCTTTTATGAGGACAGACGCGGTTGAGGTACTTACCTCTCCCTGTGGCAATCTGCACTGCGCATATAGCCCCCGCATTTTGGACTTTTTGGTGGCAGAGGCTGTGATGGTACGAGGAGACTCGAGGAGGGGCTGCATGATCTCAGAACAGACTGGTGTTTCATCGCGTCTTGCTCCTTGTGGGTCCCGTGACAGAGGGTAACATCTATCTACTCCCTCCCCCAATTTCCACCAACCCAGATTGCTGACATACCTGGGCTTTCTGGGAGTTGTAGTTCGGAGTACTTACACGATCTGCAACAGGTGAGCTCCATTTGCAAGGGGGAGGAGCGGACCAGTGCTCACAGCATCATAGGAGGCAGGACACACACTCTCACCGTGGCTGTTATTCTGGTGATGGGCGCTGAGGAAGGCGGAAGCCGAAATGCATTCGCCGCCACTGGATTTGCACTGAGAAAATAAAGCCTCTTCGACAAGTTTCTCCTCTGGGCTTCTGCTTCTTTCTTTGTTGGAGGGAGGTTCCTGTTCACATTTTCGCGCTTGCCAGCAGCGTGTTACAGAAGCCCCTGTCACGTCGAGGGTCTGGACTGTCAACTGGCACGCCTCACGGCTCACTTTGTTTCTTCCAGGAATGGAATGGGTCCGGACCCGCCCCTGCTTTCATGAGGACAGACGCGGTTGAGGTACTTACCTCTCCCTGTGGCAATCTGCACTGCGCATATAGCCCCCGCATTTTGGACTTTTTGGTGGCAGAGGCTGTGATGGTACGAGGAGACTCGAGGAGGGGCTGCATGATCTCAGAACAGACTGGTGTTTCATCGCGTCTTGCTCCTTGTGGGTCCCGTGACAGAGGGTAACATCTATCTACTCCCTCCCCCAATTTCCACCAACCCAGATTGCTGACATACCTAGGCTTTCTGGGAGTTGTAGTTCGGAGTACTTACACGATCTGCAACAGGTGAGCTCCATTTGCAAGGGGGAGGAGCGGACCAGTGCTCACAGCATCATAGGAGGCAGGACACACACTCTCACCGTGGCTGTTATTCTGGTGATGGGCGCTGAGGAAGGCGGAAGCCGAAATGCATTCGCCGCCACTGGATTTGCACTGAGAAAATAAAGCCTCTTCGACAAGTTTCTCCTCTGGGCTTCTGCTTCTTTCTTTGTTGGAGGAAGGTTCCTGTTCACATTTTCGCGCTTGCCAGCAGCGTGTTACAGAAGCCCCTGTCACGTCGAGGGTCTGGACTGTCAACTGGCACGCCTCACGGCTCACTTTGTTTCTTCCAGGAATGGAATGGGTCCGGACCCGCCCCTGCTTTCATGAGGACAGACGCGGTTGAGGTACTTACCTCTCCCTGTGGCAATCTGCACTGCGCATATAGCCCCCGCATTTTGGACTTTTTGGTGGCAGAGGCTGTGATGGTACGAGGAGACTCGAGGAGGGGCTGCATGATCTCAGAACAGACTGGTGTTTCATCGCGTCTTGCTCCTTGTGGGTCCCGTGACAGAGGGTAACATCTATCTACTCCCTCCCCCAATTTCCACCAACCCAGATTGCTGACATACCTGGGCTTTCTGGGAGTTGTAGTTCGGAGTACTTACACGATCTGCAACAGGTGAGCTCCATTTGCAAGGGGGAGGAGCGGACCAGTGCTCACAGCATCATAGGAGGCAGGACACACACTCTCACCGTGGCTGTTATTCTAGTGATGGGCGCTGAGGAAGGCGGAAGCCGAAATGCATTCGCCGCCACTGGATTTGCACTGAGAAAATAAAGCCTCTTCGACAAGTTTCTCCTCTGGGCTTCTGCTTCTTTCTTTGTTGGAGGGAGGTTCCTGTTCACATTTTCGCGCTTGCCAGCAGCGTGTTACAGAAGCCCCTGTCACGTCGAGGGTCTGGACTGTCAACTGGCACGCCTCACGGCTCACTTTGTTTCTTCCAGGAATGGAATGGGTCCGGACCCGCCCCTGCTTTCATGAGGACAGACGCGGTTGAGGTACTTACCTCTCCCTGTGGCAATCTGCACTGCGCATATAGCCCCCGCATTTTGGACTTTTTGGTGGCAGAGGCTGTGATGGTACGAGGAGACTCGAGGAGGGGCTGCATGATCTCAGAACAGACTGGTGTTTCATCGCATCTTGCTCCTTGTGGGTCCCGTGACAGAGGGTAACATCTATCTACTCCCTCCCCCAATTTCCACCAACCCAGATTGCTGACATACCTGGGCTTTGTGGGAGTTGTAGTTCGGAGTACTTACACGATCTGCAACAGGTGAGCTCCATTTGCAAGGGGGAGGAGCGGACCAGTGCTCACAGCATCATAGGAGGCAGGACACACACTCTCACCGTGGCTGTTATTCTGGTGATGGGCGCTGAGGAAGGCGGAAGCCGAAATGCATTCGCCGCCACTGGATTTGCACTGAGAAAATAAAGCCTCTTCGACAAGTTTCTCCTCTGGGCTTCTGCTTCTTTCTTTGTTGGAGGGAGGTTCCTGTTCATATATATATATATATATATATATATATATATATATATATATATATATATATATATATATATATATATATATATTACCTACTGGCGGTCGCCAGAAGGTAGTTATAGTTAGGATTGTTTTCCATAGGGAAATCGCAACATTCTATTGGGAATAACTTTGGCGCCGGTTGAGGAATCTGCCTGAATTTTTCCTCAACTTTGCCTCGCGGCTCTCCGCTCCTTCCCTGAAAGTTTGGGGGGGATTTGTCAATCGGGGCCGAGATAAAAGGGGGGTCCCAAAACGTGTTTTCCCTAAGTTAATTTCCATAGGGCGGTCAAACTAACTTTTAGCTTGAACGGCTGAATGGATTTCCACCAAACTTGGCAAAATTGTAGGGACTGGTAGCCCGATGTGCCTGTGCTATGTCTCAAAATATGTGCTCCAGTGGATTTTGAGTAATTTAGGTTCAGAAAAATATATATATCTATAGGGGCGCCCCGGTATGCGTACCGGGCGAGTACCAGCGCGCCACGCGAGTTCACGAGCGGAAAGCTGATTGGCTCTCGGGGGTCTGTAAACATTCCAAACAGTCCGGAGCAGCCGCCATCTTGTGTCTCGGTAGGATCGAGACACAAGAGGTGGCAAAAAACAAAGGGGCAAATGACCAAAAGGGGGCAGGGTAGACCCCCCCTGACCCCCTAGGTTTGATGTGGGGGCCATAAAAGGCTCCGAGGGCCCAAAACAAACAAAATAAAAATTCTGATTTTCGCGGGGGGAGCGCCTGGTACGCGCACCAGGGAGCGTAGCATGGGGAAAACCCAGTTCATTCACTGCGTCGCCTCTACGACCCTTTCTTGCGTCAATACACTCCTTTTGCATACATTACACCTGACGTAGGTATAATGTGGCGCAGGGGTTTACAAAGTGACGCATCTACCTAAATGCGTCACTTTGTAAATATGACTCAATAAGGTGCATTTTTAACAGCACTGGTGCGTCACAAAAACTGACGCACCGGTGGTGTAAAAGTGACGCATGGCCTCATAAATGAGGCCTTCAGTCTTCTACTCATGCGTCATATTAAATATATGACGTATTATGTCGCAAGTACTTTTAGATACGTCAGTATTTCAGACGTATCTGTAAGCGCAAAAGTGATGCATTGCTGGAGAGTGTCACAAAAATGATGCAACTCCAGCAATGCATCTTTTCTTACCCTTCCACACCCCCGTTCCTTTTCTACATTTTGTTTGAATAACCACATTTCCCATGTTCACTCTCCTTCTCCTTACTTTCGTTCCCAACACTCACCTTCTTTCAGTCCTCTACTTCACTTCCTTTCTCCTCTCATACTTTTCTGTTCTTTCTTACTCATTTTCCTTTCATTTATCAATGCACTCCACTTCACTTACTCTTTTTAATTTTTTTAAGAATATAGCTCTTTGATGAGAATTGGAGGTAGTTCTGAAAATAACTTTTTTTTTCTTCTTTTTTCTTTTTTTAGAACTACAACAAAAACAGGGAATGGAAACTGCTCAACAGGAGCAAAAAAATAAAAATAAATTAGGGCTGGTAACGGCAGTGATGGTTCTCCAATGCTCGAACCATGAGCAGAACACTTTGCTCCCCACAGGAAAGTAGCTGATCACAGTATCTGCATTTAAGGGCGCCTTTGTTAAATGCAGGCTGAATGTTCGGAACCTGCTCTTGTGATCTCCCCCTCACCGATGGTGTTCGTCCTCCGGTTGATGTAGAGGCCCCATCAGTGGGAACCTTTTGTGCCAGAGCCCTGACACTTTCCCGGGCAAAATTCTGGGGGTGCCTTCTCTCCACATGGCCAATCATTGTGGAGTTCCCAAAAGAATATTTTTTATTGGGGTTACCCCGTGACAGGACTGTGTGACAGATCCTGCACTCCACTTTTGGAGCATTTACCTTCTTCTGGTGATCAGGTATGGAAAAAAATTTCCAGATGAAATGTTCTTGGTATTTTGGCTGTGGAGGCTCTTCATCGATGAATTCATTGGCGTCATCTTCACTGCTGGATGGTCTGGCAGCCATGATAATCCAAGATATCCAACAAAGAACCGACAGCAAAACAGGCAGGTCTTTCAGTCACAAAAGTGAAAGAAGAAGTGAAGAAAATGGGTGGGGATTTCATTCTTTATAAAAAAAATGTTAGCAACCAATGAAAAGTGTTATTTTCAGGTCACATGACCCGACGTGCTTACGCTGCGCGCCCCGGGGCGCTTACGTAGCGCGTTCGTATGGCCGTGGGTGCTTCCGGGTGCGCTTACGCCGTGCGTATCACACAGATGCGGCTACGCGATACGTTACGATGTTGTTTTCGTTCGCGGCAATAGCGCTAACGGGACGCTCACCGGTACGCGCCCCGGGGCGCCCCGTAACACTCCGCTTACCGGTGAGCGCACCGGTACGCGTCCCGGGAGCGCTCCGGACAAATGTTTTTTTTTTTTTTAAACTATTACATAAATATACAATATAAAATTCAATTCAATATCACATTTCATACCTATAGAGATTTGCTATTAAAAAACCTATGAAATTCACTGAAAAAACCATAGGTTTCACACCAGTTATAGTTAGGACTTAGCATTTAAAAAACCTATTAAATTCACCGAAAAAAACATAGGTTTCACACCAGTTATAGTTAGCTGGAAGTTTTACTCGCATAAAACCATTGAAATGCCCACGTTATAGTTAGTTGGACTCACTATAACTTGCGCGTGTAATGCACTGCTGATGACGTCACATATTACATCACTCATGACATGGTCAGTGACATCACTCATGACATCACTGAAAACACCATCCAGTGAATGTGTGTCTTTCTGAAAAAGAAATATTAGTGAGTAATGTTTAAATATTTAAATATATGTATTAGTGTTTCACTTTGTGTATAAGTGGCTGCATGGGTTGGTGAGTAGCTACATGTGTATGTATATGGGTTATTAGATGTTTTTCTTAGTATCAGTATGAGTGTTTCTATGGTTTGGTGGGGGTATTACTTAGCACATAGATGCATGAATGACTGACTCTCTCTTTGTATGTGTTTTGAAGACAGCATATGTGCAGGACTGTATGGGTGGATGAGTGTGTATATGTGTGTGTTAGTGAGTGAATGACTGTCTCACTAGTGTTTTTATCAGTAACTACATATGTTTTAATCTAGTATATGTGACTATTGATGTATATAAGTGAGTATATGTGAGAGTGAGGGATGGTAAGAGTTCTTGTTTAAATTAGTATGTGTTTCTATAAGTGATTGTTTAAAAGAGTAAGTATGTGTAAGTTTCCTTAGAAGTAAAGTGGTAGTGTGTGTATAGCTGTATATGCAAATAAATGGATGTTCAATAGTTTATTTGCATATGTGAGTATGTGTGTGAGTAACTTATGAATAACTGTCGGTGTGTAACAGGATGTATAGGTGTATCACTACATATGATGAGTGAGTGACTATATAGAACTGTTTGTCAATGAGTGGATGTGTATATAGATGGTGGAATTACTGAATTGGTTGTTGTAACTGATATGGCTATCTCCATTTTTTGGAAAATTTTAGTTTCTATTTTTGAATATGTGTTTCAAGGGTTACATTATAGTGAAAGGAGGTCTGTCACTCTGTCACAAGGATGGTGTCATCAGTGATGTCATGAGTGATGTCACTGACCATGTCATGAGTGATGTAATATGTGACGTCATCAGCAGTGCATTGCACGCGCAAGTTTTAGTGAGTCCAACTAACTATAACGTGGGAATTTCAATGGTTTTATGCGAGTAAAACTTCCAGCTAACTATAACTGGTGTGAAACCTATGGTTTTTTCAGTGAATATATATATATATATTGTCATATATGTGGAGTTTGGCACAGAACATCTATGCTTACCGACCTTTTGGTATTTTGTCCCTCAATATTCTGGCTATGGTATTAGTTCCCCATGACATTCTGCAGTCGAAATTCAGGATACACACACACTGCAGTCCCATCATAATGGAGAGATGCCAAAACCCACGACTGGAAGTTGGTGGATGGAACAAGAATCAGACAGTATGTAAATGGACAACATCCTTCCTTTCATGATAAAGTTTTGTTGCAAATTGGTACAGTTTAATTATCATGCAGAAATGCAGTGTGATACATATCTGACACTACAGCATTATCATTTTCTCTCCTTTCATTGTAACGCTTACGTGCAAGTACAGGCTAGGAATCATACCGAAAAGCAGTGGTACGGTTGTAAGAGTGATACATATGTGGTCGAAAAGTTACAATTCCAGAGCAAAATGCACAGATGGGGACAGATTGTACATATCGAAAGCTATGGTCCAGTGATGATGTTAAATATTTGATGAGGAACCAGGAGGGGAGTGGCAGGGTTTCTATTTTCACACAGCATGCTGTGTCCAATTCACACACAGATGGAATACGACCATAATTGTCCAACTAGGGCACATCGCATGTCTGCAATCAGAGTATATATGTTGAACTTAAAATGCATTGGAGAACATGCCTAGACATGTACTATACATTTGAATGTATCTCTCTTTAGTGGTTCTCCCTTCTGAAGACTCTGGCACAGATGAGGGTGACTCCTAGGAGTGCCACAGGACCTGAACTTCGTGGGGGGGGCTAGTGCTTCAAACCGCAGTGGTGGGGCTACCACGTCACGTAGAAACATCCTCAGAGTCAGTATGAGAGCACAAATTGCCAGTACGTCTTGGTTTAATGTGCTAACGCATGCATACAGAATTTGTGCATGTCTGTATGTTCATACTTTAGCACATTACAGCCAGATGTATTGACGTTGCTAATAATGTCCACTCAGACACTAAGCACTGCTGGAAGTTTGAGAGTATTCATGCACATTCGAGCTTGGGATGTCTGCAAAATAGTTGGTACCAAGAGAGACTTGTGTATGAATGCATGTCTAACACACAAAAAAGAAAGAACTGAAGTCTTATTGGAAAAGCGTCCTCTCTTCTCAAAAGCAACTAAAGACACATAATAAACAAATATTTCCATGGAAGAAGATGTGCATGGGGGGATCTCCCAATAAACACAAGAAAGTGCTCCCACAGACACAAAGAAGTAGACTTACATGGACACTAATAAAAGTGAGACACGTGTACTGGGATAAAGAAAATTATATGGGACTCTGAACGTCACAAAATAAGGCAGGTTCACAAAGAGCTCAAAATGAAGGAGCTTTCACAGAGCGGAGTAAGTGGAATAACTTCAAAATGTAAAAACATACATGTGTTCGAATTGGTATAGCACAGACTTAGCTTGGAAGCAACACAGTGTTGAATATTATCGGGAGTGATGGAAACTGAAGCAAGATTGCATAGGTCAAATGAGGGTTTGAATCTTTGAGTAACCGACAGTTGCACACAATTAAAATGTCATAAGAGATTAGGGGCCAGATGCAGGTAATCCAGATTTACCGATTCTAAAATACCGACTTTTACCGATTCGGTATTTTAGAATCGGTAAATGGCATGTAGTATTCATTCAGTAAGTATTATCGAATCGGTAAGATTCAGTAAATACCGAATCGGTATTTACCGATTCGGTAATTCCCATTCATTCCTATGGACCTGGAGGCCCATAGGAATGAATGTGAATTACCGAATCGGTAAGTACCGATTCGGTAAAAGGGGGAACACAATGAAGGGTGGCAGGGTGTCACTTTGACACCCTGTTGCACCCCTGAATAGTGTATGGGTGCAAATGTGGCACACATACTGCCCTAAGGGCATGTATGTCTGCCACATGGCACTTTAATAATTTGCAAAAAATTGCATCTTTTGGGGTTTTCGATCTTTACCACCAACTTGTAGTTGGTGGTAAATAACGAATCCTAAAATGGGAAAAGCACTCATTTGAGTGCTCCCTACATTAAGGATTCGGTAATTTACCAAATCGGTATTTAAGAATTTGGTAATTTACCGATTCCTTAAATTACTGACTTGGTAAATTACTGAATCCTAACATTAGGCCCCTACATCTGAAAAGCCTAATTCCGGCCGGTAACGGCCGAAATTCAGTAATTTCGGCCGTTACCGACCGGTATTAGGCTACCTACATCTGGCCCTAAGTGTTTTCCCAGAACTCCACGGGTTTAGGTCAAGTGCCAAGCTGGATTAAAAAACTAGATCCTCTTGTTAAATTAAAGGAGACTCAATTTTCTGGTCTTAGAATCAATATATTTTTATTAATGAGTTGGAAAGATGATTTTAACTTGCATTTTAATTTTCTTCATTCAAAAATAGACAAGAGAGTTCAAGAAGTGTTTCATGGCACACACGTCGCTTCCTTAGGGCCGGTTCATGATTAAATAATCCTGATAGCTTGATGCAATATCCTCACTGGTTTGTACTTTAAAAGAGAAGTTCCAGGATTTGCCAAAAACATATAGCAAGAAACATAGAGGTTTGCAGAGACCACAGTGAGGAGGAGGGCAGCCCGGGGACACTGAGTATAAGGTAAGTATATTTACTTATATCTTATTTATTATAAAAAAAAAATATTTATATAGGGGGGTGGAGGCGGGGAGTTAAAGGTGGGAGCCCAGGGCTCAGAACTCCGCTCCGCTGTGGAGTAGGAGTTTTGCCTACACTGGGTGTTCTCCACGTTACATGGAGTAGGCAGAAATCTGCAGGCTCCGCCAGCGGAGCGGAGTTCTCCGCCCACCTTTAGTTTTATTTCCTCTTTCCCATCACAGTCACATTCTCCTCACATTCCTCTTTTTAAATCTTCCTTTTCCTCTTATATGTGCTCTCTCTCCTCTGTCACTATTCTATATCTTATCTCTCTGTCGCTCTTTTGCCACAATTTATTTCCTCAATCCCTTCCCTCTCACTATCATCCTCCCACCTACCTTTTCTTCCTGACTCTGTATCAGAGACAGGCTATGTCGGACACTAACCACTCCAACAGAGTAGGAGCTAGTGACCAGTACCTCAGTCTCCACAGAAGTTCAGTTTTTATATTGTAGTTATGAATACTGAAAGAGTTGAACTATTCCTGTGAACTGGCTTAACACAATCTATGAATGAACACAACTCTTGCTGTGCTAGGGCTCCGCTCTATGAATACACAGCCTCTGCTCTGGTTCAGTGCAAGAAATAAACTGTCAGCAAAGAAGCTCAACATTATTTCTATAGGAGCTAAGCTCTATCTTTGCATAAACTCTGCCAAATCTGTTTACGGGTACCACATTATGTATGCAGAGACTCAGCTGTAGACTTATGGCCTAAGCTGCCAGTTTTGGAACTGAGGAGCCAGGTTTGAGTGGCAGCGCCAGCTCAACATTCCCTGATTGTGGACAAGTCATGTAATATGCCTATGCAGAAAAAAATTAATCTCACCTTGTGTAATGTCACTGGTATTCCTGTAAATCACCTCATTACCTTTAGGTCGAGCTTGTGCTATATAAAGTGTATGTGTAAACCCTTTACAGTCAACAGGTCCTTGCATTCGAGTAACTTTGATCTCACAGCAGTTCCTAGAGTTAGGAGATCCAGACAAGGAGGCCGAGCCTTCTACTTTCATGGTCCAAGGCTGTGGAACTCTCTTCCCCCTGATCTGAGAGCATGTAGCTCATTTTCAATCTTCTGCAAGAAGCTCAGAACTTGGCAATTTTAACTTACTTTTGATGGCAAGAGAATCATGTCCAGATGTCTCTGAGTTCCGATAACATGACGAAGCACTGGAAAATCCTTGGCTGGGTGGCCATGTGTGTGACAAATCTGAACCTGACTAATAATAATAATAATAACTATAAAACTATGAAAAAAGGTCAACTTTATCTGTGAATTAGCTCCACTTTTCAAGAGGATGGGGTCTGTTTATGACAGAGACCTACTCTCTCTGCATGTACAGGGACTAATTGTATCCATGCAGGATCTCACATATGCCTTCTAGGTATTGAGGTACACCTCTAGAAGTGCAACCAACTTCAGTTTTGGGTTCCTGGGAGCAGGAAAAAAGGGAGTGGTATATGGAGAGGTTGACTACAGGGACGGAGATTAGTATGAAAGTATGAACAGTGCTGAAGCACATGGACAATGTGGTAGAAGTCAAAATGCACTAACGTACTTGCAGCAGGAGCCAGAGTCCTCAGAGGCTCTGAATCCAGCAAAAATGTGACCCCTATAAAGTCAGTTGAATTCCAAATGTGGCTCTAATTTTTACCTCATGGAGGGGTAGTGGACAAGCAGTCTGCAGACAGCGGCTGTTTCGGTGCCACCGTAATTATATTTTGACTGCTGATGGGTACTTCTTTAACAAGGCCTAGGGTGGTTTAGGAGATGGTCTAGCACCAGGGGCCAAGATATGGGCAGGTTACCCAGGTCCATCTTCCAAAGGATACTAGGGGTATCCAATTTTGAATTGCTCTGGATTGGTTTAGGCCCTGACTTACTGGTTGACCCAAGGGTTTACCCTGATATGAGGGAGTGGCAGAGTTTGCATTGTCAAGTACTAAGTAGGGGTCATTATGGAAATCTGGGGCTACCAAATCACATTTTCTTGGGGATAGTGCTTGAAGGGCCAGCTCTGTTGGTAACCATGATTTTGAGAATTTCAGACAGAAAATTGTGTGTCTAACCTGGTATGGATATGGATGTTCATACATGATGTAAATATTTTGAAATGTTTTCATATCAAGACATTGTATTTATGTGTCTTCAGAAAAATTCATATTAGCTGAGAATGTTTAATTCTCAAAAAGAGGTTTGTTAGCCTAAGCCTGCTTCAAAGCTTTAATGACGGGGTGAAAAATGGGGCTGATTTAGTGTGTTCGCCCAGATGTCATTTCCCCTCAACATCAGAGAATCCCTCACTTCTGTTAATGTAAACTCTTGTCTCTGGAACCAATCTTGAGCTTTAAAATCCCCTCCAGGATGACATTCAAAAGATGGGAGGCAATTGGACTGTGTCTCAGCAGAAAATGCATTAAGGCACGGGACCATGATTGCCACACTGAAGTTAGCCTAGGGTAGTAAAAGGCAGGAGGGGCACTAGCTGCTGTGACAGAAAACTTTGGTGGGTGCAGTGCCAGGTGCTGTCCATAAACCGTGCCATGCAGATCCACTAGTTAGTCTATTATATGTTCCAAAAACAAATACCCAGAACAAAAGGCACACACACCACTCCGTGAGGTGGACTGTGAGAGGTCAGCACAAAGCAGCCCTTGATAATTCGCAATGGAATATTGCAACACAAATGTGTCCCTATTGTGGTGCACATGTTATTTCCTACCCAAACTGAGATCCATAGCAATCATGGGGTAGAGGAGCACAGTGAATGGCTGCTCTCTTCTGCTGCCTTTATATGGAGTGTTAGAGTAACTGCATGACTGTTAAAGTAACTGTGTGAAATTACGTTATTGTCAAACCATCACCCTGACGCCAATACTGCATGTCAGACTCACAGGCAGCATCAACACTTGGGCCACAGCTGGCCTTCTTCTTCCTCTGGTATAGAACAGTCAGCCAGGAGCATAGCATTAGAGACTACCCAAATGACCATATTTTAAAAGTCCCTACCCCCACTAATAAGTACTGGAGCCACCCACCATCGCCACCAAAACAAAGTACCTTCTTTCCCTTATCTCCAATATCACTTTGCATATTCCTACTTTTTAGTCAGCACCTGAAATTGTTAGAAGGAAAAGCATGAACACCCAAGAATCAAAGAGGCTGTTGGTAAAAGATTCTGGGCTGCCTGATAGACACTCAATCGCTGAAATAACATTTAAAAAGAAAAGGAAATCTCCCTATTTGTTTTATTCATTGTTTTATTCATGTGACTCTTGCTACACCTTGTCAATTTTGTGACAATATTACTTCATTATTTTGTCATTTGTACACTCATTAATACTATCTGAGCATCAGCTGAACTTCTTCAGTACCAGTATAAAACTGAAAAAATAAGCAACAGATAGGTGACCAGTCAGGCTTTGAAAAGGGCCTTCCACTGCCCAGTAACATGTGTTGCTGCAAATTTACAAACATTTGCACTGTTTGAGCTAGAAAATAAATTGTTTTTATTACAATCTGCAGATAATGCAGCAGATGATGGATTATGTGGCAAATTTGGTACATCTCAAGTTATGTGAAAACACCATGCCTGCACAATCACATAATTACAGTATCCTTGCAACCACTGTGCCTGATACTGGTGCAGTGCGACCTGGAGACAACCAAGCATCACCTGTGGGATACTCAAAAGCAGCACCTTCCCGAGACAAGTCAGCAGTTGCCCAAAGAGACATTCTAGGAGCAACAGCACCTACTGCCACTTCCTATGGAGCAAGATCAGCAGGCACATCTGTGTACATTACCTTCGGGGTGATGGAGGTGAATATGTGAGTTTTACAATTGAGTGCAGACGACTTCTTAACCCTTAAACTACAGGGAATTGACTGTGACCCATTGGAAGCCCTTGACTCCACACAATATATGGATGAATTGATCCCACATTGCCTTCCATTGGCTCTATTAGAGGAGGAAACAGCTGGCCCATCAGGGAGGAATGTGGAGTAACTTGCCAAAACTGAACAGAGCAGGAGAATGGATCATTACCATGGAGGCAGACCAGAAGGCACTTGAATTGAAGTGCATACAAACATCTGAGGATGTGTATGTTATCCCTGGAATCAGGGATATAATTATAGAGCCAAAGGACACCTGTTGCCTGAAGAAAACAACACTGGGTCAGGTTGAACAACCACACCTTCAATAGGTTCATCACTTCCAACCTGACCTTCAGCCAGGAGATTAATAACAGATAGAGGACATTAGACTCAACTATAGGCATACTGACAAAACCTCCAGAATTCAAGTCGATGGCAATGTAAAAATGTCTTGTATCACGGAACAGCACCACCTCTCATCTTTGCGCTCCACATGATCTTTTCCTGGTTCTCACTGGTGTCTCCTCGAAGGCCATGAAGCGACAGCTGTCTGCTGCAAAGGAAGGTGTTCTACCTCAGAAATGTTTTTCATTTCACTTAACCTTACTACCTATCACTTGGGTGTTGAATGAATAACACATTATGGTGCGCCATGTTCCCTTCATCTTAAGTGTGTGCAGTTATTGCAGTGTTTGTCATTTCAAAAGTAATTCATGATGACAGTATCCATGATAGCATTGATATTTCCATCCAATGGTTGCCAAAGATTTCCTACGGATTGCTGTTTATCGTCACTGCTGTCTCTCTCATTCACTAGCACGACAGGGATGGGTATGTACCACCTAGCCACAATTTTGTGGCTCATGATGGATAGAAGAATGTTGCAGCACTCTTTTTCGGACTGTTATTCCCTGGCACCACCACTGTGGTGTTAATATCTGAATCTCCTCTTCAACATTCCAAATGCCTGCTCCATGTTGGTCTATGTGTTGACATGTTGACAGCAGCAGCAGCAGCTCCATTAGAGCTGAAGAGCGCTGCCCCTGCCACCATCAGTACATAAAACGATAATAAAACGGGGTTTAAACCACCCGTTTATTTATCATTTTATTTGAATCCCCTTGACCCGCCCCAGGATTCTGACGAGTCCAGGGGGTGACAGTCTTGGTAGGGGAGTGGTGGGCACTCCCTTCACTGTGCATGAGGTGTTTGGCCAGCCGTTTCAGGCCGGCCAAACCACTCATGCGTATTGAAGCTCTCTCCAGCATCAGCTGCGTTGCTGGGGCTGGAGAGCGGGCAGAGGCTCCCAGTCTGCATGGGAGAGCAAGTTGCTGACACTCAGGCCAATCCTGAATCTGCTTTAATGTGAGAGCAGATTCAGCCTTGGCTAGGAGCCTGTGCCCAGCCCCGAGTCAGAAGCAGGAAGAGCCAATGCACGGGAGACGACGCTAAGGTAAGCTTTATTTGTACCCAAACCCACACCACCTCCCTCTTCCCTCCTCAGGCTCTGCCCGCCTCCCCACTTTCAATCAATCAATCAATCAATGCATTTATAGAGCGCACTACTTACCCGTGTGGGTCTCAAGGCGCTGGGGGGGGGGAGCTGCTACTGGTCGAAGAGCCAGGTCTTGAGGAGTCTTCTGAAGGTCAGCAGGTCCTGGGTCTGCCGTAGGTTGATAGGGAGGGTGTTCCATGTCTTGGCGGCGAGGTAGGAGAATGATCTGCCGCCGGCGGTGGTTTTCCGGATACGGGGAACTGTGGCGAGGGCGAGGTTGGCAGAGCGGAGGCAGCGGGTGGGGGTGTAGAAGCTGAGTCAGTCGTTGAGGTATGCTGGTTCGGCGTTGTAAAGGGTTTTGTGTGCGTGGATGAGGAGTTTGAAGGTGATCCTCTTGTTGACTGGGAGCCAGTGCAGGCCTCTCAGGTGGGGTGTGATGTTGCTGCATCTGGGGATGTCGAGGATCAGTCGTGCCGCGTTCTGGATTCGTTGTAGTCGTCTCAGGAGCTTGGATGTTGTTCCTGAGTAGAGGGCGTTCCCGTAGTCGAGTCTGCTGGTGACGAGGCCCTGGGTGACGGTTTTTCTCGTGTCAGGGGGGATCCATTTGAAGATCCTGCGGAGCATTCGGAGGGTGTTGAAGCAGGACGTGGAGACGGCGTTGACTTGTTTTGTCATGGAGAGGGTTGAGTCGAGGATGACCCCCAGGTTTTGTGCGTGGTTGGTGGGTTCCGGGGCTGTGCCTAGCGATGTGGGCCACCAGGAGTCGTTCCAGGCTGATGGGGTGGGCCCGAGGATGAGGACCTCCGTCTTGTCTGAGTTTAGCTTCAGTCTGCTGTCCTTCATCCATTCGGCGACGGCCTTCATTCCTCTGTGGAGGTTGGCTTTGGCGGTGTGGGGGTCTTCGGTGAGGGATGTGATCAGCTGGGTGTCGTCGGCGTAGGAGATGATGTTGAGGTTATGTTGTCGTGCGACGTGGGCGAGGGGTGCCATGTAGATATTGAACAGCGTCGGGCTGAGGGAGGATCCTTG
Source organism: Lissotriton helveticus (assembly GCF_964261635.1). Lineage (NCBI taxonomy): Eukaryota > Metazoa > Chordata > Amphibia > Caudata > Salamandridae > Lissotriton > Lissotriton helveticus. Next base: position 1,945,581,572 of record NC_136063.1, on the reverse strand, counting down.
TGGGACGCCGCAGATGATCTTGATGGTTTTAGAGCGAAAGGGTGGGAGGCGGACGCTCTGGGTTCTGCCAGAGAGGAAGGATGTGATCCAGGCCAGGGCCTTTCCTTGTATTCCGGCATCATGGAGGCGTGCTGATAGGATGCGGTGGCAGACCGTGTTAAAGGCTGCTGATAGGTCCAGGAGGAGGAGGGCGGCTGTTTCTCCTTTGTCCATCAGAATCCTGATGTCGTCGGTGGCGGCGATAAGGGCGGTGTTGGTGCTGTGGTTGCTGCGGAAACCAGATTGGGAGGGGTCCAGGATGTTGTTGTCTTCGAGGTAGCGGGTTAGCTGTTTGTTGACAATCTTCTCCGTTACTTTCGCCGGGAACGGCAGCAGGGAAATGGGCCGGAAGTTCTTGAGGTCCTTGGGGTCTGCCTTGGGTTTCTTTAGTAGGACGTTGATCTTGGCGTGCTTCCAGCTTTCCGGGAATGTTGCTGTCTCGAAGGAGATGTTGATTGTTTTCCGGAGGTGGGGCGCGATGGTTGAGCTGGCTTTGTTGAACACGTGGTGAGGGCAAGGGTCAGATGGGGATCCGGAGTGGATCGGCAGGGGACGGGCCGCTACTGGTTAATAGCACTGCCTGCTGTGCAATATTGCTTGAAGTCAAGAAAGAAAAGCACTAAGATTACACATCGCCCTTTTTTTAGCGATGTTGCACAGCAGTCTGCGCTGCTATGAAATATGGCAAAAAAAACATGGAGGTAGCAACACGAGGGAGGGGCAGGGGAGGAGGGTGGTAGAAGCAACAATGAGTGAGGGGAAAAGCAACATGAAGGTGTTGCTGGTAGGAGAAAAGGAGCATCGGACATAGCAGAAAAACAGGGAAGGAATGGGTGGGAGGGGAAAGAAGATATAGTACCTTAATCATCTGTGCTTGGTCAGTGCCCCACGGAAAGGAATGGGAGTGACCCTTGGCCTGCACTGACCCATTTTGAAGGCAGCAAAGAAGAATTATACTGAAGCCACCAAATGGTAAGCAATGGGTGGGCTCCAAGCCCTTTACTGCAAGAGCGCATGCATTGCATGCTCTGTTGCAGGCTCAACCTTAAAAAGGTAATCATTGCTGAGTATTTCTACGTAACCTTGCAGGAGAGTGTCAGAAAAAAAGTATGAATCGGTCTAGACCTCCACATAATTACGGTTTCACACTGGACTCCCGTACCTATGAGATCAGATAAGCGCCATGCACCCTCTGTGAGACCATATACATTAAGGGGGTACAGTATAAATAAAAGAAATTCATCGCTTTTTCTTTAAATAGTGCTGTGTTGACCAGGATAGGGACAAGCAGCTAGGGCACCCACATCCGTGTCTAATCCTGATTCCTTAACTCTTTTGGAATCAATTATGACATCTTAGGAAAGTTGGCTAATCATCTGAAACGACATGCCCCTTGCTTTACCATATGGTGCCTTTTTACTTCTTTGAAACGCGCTTCTTTCTATGCACCTATTTTCTTATTTAACAATCCAGAAATGTTTCACATTTTCGTTCTGCATCCTTTAAAGCGTTGGAGGCGTTTCGATGTGGTTATAAATGATGAGCAGCGCATCAATGGAACATCAGGGTTGTTTCGTATTTATGTGAATCTCATAGGATAAGCCTGGGATTTGTTGTCTAGCACCCTCCTCTTAGACACCTCTCTCACATTCTTAGAAAAGAAGCATTAAGATTATAATTCTTGAAAATATAACCCTTAATTAAAGTAACAGCATTCTAAACGTTTTAATATCATAGAGAAATGTAGTCGAATATCTGATACCAAATTCTGACTTGACCTACCCTGTCATTAAAATGTGAATTTTGATATATTTCTACATTTTCAAAATATGGTTCCCTGGAGCTGAAGAGTTGTACAGTTTGCATGTGGATCTTGTAAAGGAAGAACATTTTTAAACATTTCCTTCACAATGAATACAACTGCTGCATGAGATATGCTTTGAAGTAAATCATCCAATTTCTCAGGTGCATTTTGATAACTCAACAGTCTGTAAAGGAATTTTTTCCTTCTTTTGGAGACTGGGGCTGGGAAATATAAAGCCCAAACTCAAGGGTGATTAAGGGGCGCAGCCTTCGTAAAACAGATGTTGTGGAAGAGCAAAGGCAAAGTTAAAATGAAAAATGAATTTTAAAGCTGCATTATCACACATGCTATTTGTCTGAAGCAGAAGTAGCGTTGGGTATCAGTATAGCCAATCAGCTCGTTGGCAAAATTAAACACGGTGAATTTTATGTTCTCGTGTTTTATGTTTTTATATAGCACATACATGATGCATGAGCATCAGAGCTCTTTAACAGAGACTAAGGAGGTGCAGGACAAAGTCAGTAGCATACGCAAAAAACACAATAGAGCAGCCATTGGTCATCATGAAGTAAAATTATTTACACAGTGATAAAATTCTCATAAATTATGAAACCATTTGGCACTACCAACTGGATCTGATTATGCGCATTTACTCAAAATTTGAAGTGTAAAACCTGCACTGCATTCAGAATGATATCCTAGATAAGAATTAGCCATTTTCATTGATAGTAAAGTGCTTCTTAATTCACCAAACGACAGATACATAAGGAAGTGATTAGATTGTTTTAAGTATTATTTTGTGCTCATCGTTGCACCATAACAACTAGACCGCCATTTGAGAAATATTTTTCACTGTTGAAACAGGTATCTCTTAATTAAGGGTCGTTTCAGGCAGTGCTAAACTTAGAAAAAAGATTCATCCAGAAAGAGTAGTGAACATGCACACTGCGATTCTTGCAAAATAGGGCTGGGTGCACAGGTCCATATTTGTGAAATGGAAATGTAAGAGCTACGGACAGACCATTTTATTAACTGAAAATGGAAAAGGTAATAGGACATGGACGTCAATTAGGAGTAGCCAGGAACAGCCCTTGCTTGTCCTTTCGAACCCCTTGTACCGACCTTGTAACTGCGGTCTCAGGTATCATGTAGGCATCAGCAAAGACAACAAGCATTGGTAAATGCATTAGGTTTCACCTATTTGTTTAAAAATAAGCTTTTTTGTTGAAAGTTGAAGCAAGCTTGCTGATTAATTGTAATATAAGCTACAGAAAGTCTGTTAAAGTGTTATGGCTTGTTTAAGTACAAAAAGGCAATATATTGTACTGTTCCTAGAGGTGTAGTGCGGGTAAGTAATAGCAATATTTTAAAAATGAAATGTAAGAGGGATATAATAGAATTAATTGATGTAATAGCAATATATATATATATTTTAAACTTTTTTATTTATACAAAAGTTATCAATACCTTGGAACAGATACATTGCACATAGCGAGCTTGCAGGCTTAGAAAAAATGGAAACATTCTTAAGCGGCATTATGTAATAGCACATTTTTTCACCAGTTGTCAATGGGACGAAAACTGGAATGGAGCTCCCTCCACCCATCCTCTCCCACCCTGAGGGTTACGGCCGGGGGGGGGGGGGGCGTAGCCACTGGATCCTCCCCCCTCGTGTTTCTGTGTTTCTGACTCAATCCTGGGTGTAGCTATTGTTACTGTCATCGCTCCCTATTTCTGGACCATAGTATCTCAGCCATTGTGCCCAAATCTTGGTGAACTTCTTAGGGCAGCCTCGCTCTTTATATGTCACGCTTTCTGTAACCATTTATAGGTCCAAACCCGTGCTCCATTCTGCAAGTGTGGGAGGATCGGGGCCGCCCCATTGTTTAGCAACGTCCCTTTTGGCCACTACAAGACCCAGGTTGCATAGTAATAGTTTTGTGCGGGGGAGCTAAATCTCAGTGGAGATTCCCAGGAGCACAGATTTAGCCTCCCTTTGGAGTTGGGTCTCGAGCATTGCGCTCAACTCCCCCAATATCTGGGCCTAATAACTCTCTATATGGGGCAATCCCAGAGTGTGTGTATGCATGTGCCACGTTGGGGTTTGCATCTCCGGCAATTATGCAAATCTGTTCTACCCATGGTGTGGAGGCACGCCCTATAGAAACATATGGAGGATCTTGTATTTTTAAGTTGCAGCTTATTCGCAAATTCTCTTGGATTCATTAGTGCCTCTTCCCAGTTAATGTCTGCCAATAGTCTTGGTGTAGTTTCCCATCTGGCTCTAAGGGACCTTAAACCTATTGGGGATGTTGTTGATTAATGTTTTATAGGTCCAAGATATTGCTTTATCTAGGAGTTCCTCCTGTAGCAATCTACCTTCAAGTGGGGCAAATTCAGGGAACTCTGAAAGGTCTACCGTCTCCGCTTTCCAGGCATGTTGCAAATGCAGTAATTTATATCTTAGGGAACCATGTATCTGGAACACAGCCTGGAGAGCCTCAAAGGAAAGCAGGGTCACTTCTTTAAGAATAGCGCCCAGCCTGGAAATCCCCACCATGTCCCACCTTTTAAAACCCTGGAGCCTATTGATTTCCATCAGTCTCGTTCCCTCCCAGAGCGGTGTTGCCCGTGTCAGTTTGTTGTCCATTTCATTTGACAGTCTGCCCTTTCCAGGCCTCACTGACCCTCTGCGTCGCAGGTTGAAGTTTGCTGGTGCCCGTCCCCCCACATAGGTAATGCAAATATGAATGCTGTCGGAATTTCAGCCTTTCTAAGGTGTATGTGAGGTGGTCCCCTGGCATGTATCCCCATTCATTAATGACTATCAGATGTGCCGTTGGTAGTATGCCTGTATGTCAGGTAAGGCTATCCCTCCATTATATTGATTATTTTTAAGTGTGGAGAGCGTTAAAAGCGGATGTTGTCCGTCCCAGGGGAGTATAAGTTGTTCTGCATTGATGGCAGTGAAAATGGCTCCGGGATCCAAGAGCATATGTTTGGCGTTACGTACAATAATTTTGGAAGTGTTATCTTGTATAGCTGCTCTCCCAAGAAGTGTCAGAAGGAGCCGTCTCCATTTCACCATATCCTCCCGGAAGTCTACCAGCACCCGCTTAACATTACGTGCAATGCATCATGAGTCGTCAGAAGAAACATAAAGCCCCAGATACCGAAAGCCCTCTCTGCTCACCGGGATTTGTGCTGGTGTACTAACCGAATCAAGCAGGCCCCCAACAATGTAGAGACTAGATTTATCTCAATTGATATGGTACCCTAAGTGGTCACCAAATTCTCTAAATAACTGAAGTGTCAATGGGAGTGTCGCTGCTGGGTCACTAATGCATAATAATATGTAATTCACATAAAGAGAAATTTGCTCATCTCTCAAGAGTCCAGCATCATCGCTAAAGCTGCACAGGTCTGTGTGGGCCCGGATTAGGCACGCCAATGGTTCCAGTACTAACGCAAATAGTAACGGAGACAACGGGCACCCCTGTCTGGTGCCCCTTGTCATTGAAAAATCGGCTGACGCCTCGCCATTGATGTGCACCCTGGCTCAGGGATTGGTGTATAACAGGTCTATCAATGCCATGAAGGGAGGTCCAAAGCCAAACTTCAGCAAGACCTGACGCATGAAAGGCCAGTGAACTTCGTCAAAGGCCTTTTCAGCATCTAGGGAGAGAAAGGCATGAAGGGCTAGCCAGTTGGCCAAACAACTGCGGTTAAAACCTGCATTGCGCTTGGGCATGAATCCTGATTGTTCACAATGAATCAGCAAGAGTATCACCATGAGCAGGCGGGATTGCCAGGATTGAGGCCAGTATTTTGGTTTCAACAATAAGTACGAACCGCAGTCCACAGGGGGGTTTCCCAGGTTCATGAATCACCACTATAGTGGCTTGATGCTGGTCCGATGGAAGTGTCACTTCCTTCAGTGCCTCATTATATATGTCCAGGAGGTGCATAGCGAATAAGTTGGCGTTGCATTTGAAAAACTCAGATGGCAGTCCATTTGGTCCTGGAGTTTTCCCAGGTTTTTGCCATGAAATCACATCTGTCACCTCTTGTATCATTAGATCTTTGTTGAGGGCCATTCGATCCTTGTGTGTGACCTCGGGGGAGCGGATATTGTTGAGATAGTTATTTATCTGTGCCTGATCCTCTAGAGGTCTAACCTCGTAACAGGCTCCGTAATAGCATGCAAATGCATCTGCCACTGCACGTTCAGTTGTGTGGACCACCCCATTCTCCTTAATCTCTACTACTCATCTTGCCTCCCTCTTTCTGATGCCCAGCCATGCTAGGTGCTTCCCAGCTCTGTCACCAGACTCATAAAGTCAATGTTGTGTGGACTTAAGTTGCAATCTCACTTACACTAACGTTTGGTACTCCCCGTGCATTACCGCTATCTGGTGAAGCAGCTCTTCTTGTGGGGTGGGTCAAGTAGTTTTTGTTCCAGGGCCTCGATCTGGCGTGTTTCTAGTTTTCATTTCTGAGCTATTATGTTTTTCACCCCCTATCCCATAGCACGGACTTATATGCCTCCCACAGTGTTACTATAAAGTTACTACCTAGGTCACTGTACCCTTGTTTTCCCAAAAGTACAGCTCCACAGCTGTGCGGATTTCCTTGGCAACCTTTTTGTCATGTAGGTCCCATGCTAACATCCTCCACTCTCGTCGCAACCTGGCGGTGTCCCCGCCCACCATCAACCACAGTGGAGAGTGGTCAGATATGCCTCTGACTAAGTATTCTGCTTTTTCTACTCTACCCAGCTCGCACGCAGGTTGAAAGAGGAAGTTCAACCTGGAGCAAGTTCTATGGGCCCCTGAGAAGTACAAGTAACCAAGTGTTCTAGGATGTTGTCTACGCCATAGGTCAACTAGTCCTAAAGAGTCGGCAAACTCGGCCACCTGGGTAAGGATATGCACCCGTTGATTAACATTGGAGCAATCAATTTGCGGGTCGAAGACTTTGTTAAACTCATCTCCTATAATATGCGTGGAGGAACCGGACCCAGGCAGCACCTCAGCTAGCTTGTTAAGTGTGTTGCTCTGTAGACATGATGGAGCAAATGCGCTTATCAGGGTGAATTCCCTCCTACCCCATATTCCCTGTACTGCAACATTTTTGCCATTGGGATCTGTCTAAGTCTTTGTAATGTGGAAAGGCATTGTTTTCCTAATTAGTATGGCAACACACATTGACCCTGACGAAAATGCTGCCTGTGCTTGTGCGGTACACGACCCTCAGCCCAGAAAAGTACATCACGTACTATGTAGATGGGTCTCCTGAAGGAACACTATATCAAGTTTAAGTCTTTTAAGGTACCTAGTAACCAGCCCCCTCTAAACCTTGTTCCCCATGCCATTGACATTCCAGGTCAGCAGCAAATAGTTCCTTTCACGCATTGTGCCTGTGTGTGATCATGTGTCTAGCAATCGATCTAATAGCAATATTATGTGTTTCGAGAAGTTTTGACAAAGGTTGGTCCTGGTACCCCTGCAAGTGCTGCACCATTAAAATCATTCCCCTAGTGCCTGCAAGATAACTGCATTTGTGACTGTCTGTTTAGTAGTAAAATAGATCATTATTTTGTGTTAGGAGGAGTTGTGACAACTCATGGCCCGGTGCAAATTTGATTTAATTTGATTTGATTTAAAGACTTGTAGAGCGCACGAATGCCCTACGACATCTTGGCGCTGGGTCGAAAGTACAGAGTCTAGCCTTGCCAAGCCGGAAGAACGCCTAGACCGAGAAGAGCCAGGTTTTTACGGCTTTCCTTAACAGTAAGAGTGAAGGACTATTCTTAACTGAAAGGGGCAACAGGTTCCATGCCTTGGCGGCATGCAGCAGGAAACTTCTGCCTCCCCATCTCAGTAGTTTAAATCTGGGTCTTTTGATCAGCTTCGCCTTGCTAGATCTGAGGTTCCTTGTTGGTTCATATTGTTTTAGGCTCTGTTTTAGAAAATGGGAACCAATCCCATGGAGGGCCTTATAGGCCAGGCAAGCTGATTTAAAATGCACCCTTTTCTCCACTGTGAGCCAGTGTCGACTTAAGTCTGTGGGCTACTGGTTCATACTTGGGGATGTCCAGAATGAGCCTTGCGGCTGCATTTTGAAGTTGTTGTAGTTTTAGCATTAATTGCTTCTGCATCCCTGCAAATAAGGCATTTCCATAATCAAGCCTTGACAGGGCTAGCATGGTTACCAAGGTTTTTGCGGGTGTCTATGGGGATGAACGGTAATAGCTTTTTTATCAGCTTCAAGGTGTGCCACACCAAAGAAGTCAATTTGTTTGTCTGGGCTAGGAATGTGAGTTTATCGTCGAGCACGAAACCCAGATTCTTGACTTCATCCACTGGTATTGGGCACACCCTCAGACTATCTGGCCACTATTTCTGTGACCAGATGTTGGGTTCTATGTTAAATAGCATTACCTCTGATTTATCACCATTTAGTTTCAGACAATTTGTTTGCATCCAATTGTTGACTTGCTCCATGCATTTCCTGAACCTCTCCGCCGTTTCGTCAAGGTTGTTAGAGATGGACACCAATATTTGTGTGTCGTCGGCGTAGGAGACAGGAAGGAACCCACAGTTTCTGATGATAGAGGCTAAGGGGGCTACAGATATGTTAAAAAGGGTGGGACTTAAGGAGGATCTCTGTGGCACCCCCCATGGGGATTTGAAGGGTTTAGAGGTACATCCCCCTATTTTAACCGTAAAGGTTCTATCTTTGAGAAATGATGCCATCAGAGCAATGGCAGAGCTGTGGACCCCCAAATCGGTGAGGCAAGCCAGGAGTATATCATGGTTGATGGTATCGAAGGCTGCCGATAGATCTAGCAGGATCACGGCAGCCTTCCCGCCCTCATCCAGTATACTCCTGAGCTCTTCCACTGCCATGATAAGTGCTGTTTCGGTCCGTGTTCTTCCCTAAACCCATACTGTGAATGGTCTAAAGCGTGAGTGGACCTGAGGAACCCTGTCAGCTGTGAGTTTAGTATTTTTTCCAGCCCTTTTGCCGGGAAAGGTATTTTTGATATAGGTCTATAGTTGACTGGGTCTATGGGGTCCAAATTAGGCTTTTTCAGAAGCGGTGTGACAGATGCCGTTTTCCAGTCGTCAGGGAAGACGCTTGCCTGTATTACTTTCTCAAAGAGTATTTGGAGTTGTTTGCTTAGTAACTCTGGGAATAGATGGAGGATCTTAGGTGGACATGGGTCAGTGATTCCTCCTGGCCTAGTTTTCAGAATTGTTTGATGTATATGTTCTGCTGATGGGGTCGTAAATCTGAACCCTGAATCTCCAGTTTCTCTAGACCCACAGAGGTAGGGCAAACCCCTGCTTTTAGAGTGATATCATGATTGTTGTAGCTTAATGAATGGTATACAGACGTTACTTTGTTGATGAAGAATTGTCCCAAAGTGTTGCAAAATACGGCACTCTCCTCCAATTGGACGTTAGCGGCCGGGTTAGTCAGTTTCTTAACTGTAGAGAATAGTTATTTACAGGAGTTTTTGGCCTCATTGATTTTCTTTACGTAATAGGAAGATTTTTCATCCAGAATCAGTTTTTTATAGGAGGCCAGGGACCTTCGATAGGTCTCTTTGGCCCCTTCTTTGTAGTTGGCCTCCATTTCCATTCAGCCCTCCTACAGGTTTGTTTTGATAGTCTTTAATTTCTCAGAGAACCAACGTTCTGAGGCTTTATTTCTTGTGGCTCTTGTCTTTTTTATAGGAGCAGCTTTTAGGACCACGGATTTGATCCAGGTATTTAGTTTCTCATTAGCTATGTTACAGTCAAGGTTTAATTCGGGGGTTGTCTGTTCCAATTGCTCCTGTAACTTGGGTACGTTCAAGTTGGCCCAGTCCTGATATGTATGGTCTCTTGTTTGCATAGGTCTTGACCTTATGGTTTGCTCAATTGTCAGGGAGAACTTGATGATTTTGTGGTCCGACCAAGGCACAGGAATAATTTCCCCAATCGTTAAGTTGGTGTTGGAGGTAAATACTCCGTCCAGTGTATTTTCAGCGGAGTGGGTGCCCTGTTGGACCTTTTGTATCAGTGAGCAGCTGGCCATGGTTTGTGTGATGGCCAGAGTATCTCTATCTGCGTTTTTTTTCTAAATGAAAATTGAAGTCCCCTTAGTTAAGTTAAGGCTAGATTCTAAGAATGGATCGAGAAGTTGTAACACGGGGGTTTTGGCTTTTCGGGGTCTGTATAGCAGGAGCCATTTAAAGGCGTAGTTTTTTGTGATAGCAATAATAAAGGGTAGAATCCCACAGTCCGGGTTGCTGCCTGTGGCCGATCCTCTAACCTGTAGCTCATCTTTAAAGATGATAGCTAGCCCGCCCCCTCTTTTACCTATCCTGTCTGCCCGAAGTATAGCATAGCCCCAGGGATGGCAATTGCCAGGTCTATGGCAGAGGCTTCGTCCGCCCAAGTTTCCGTAAGGAATAGTATATCGAGGGCGTGAGACTCAATTAGGTTGGCCGTGTCTGAGTTGTGTTTCACCAGGGACCGCGCGTTGCAAGGCCGCTTTTATAACTATGTCTTTATTTCTACTATCCTTAGCGGGTTGCTGTGGTACAGTGCAACTCTGGGTGAAGTTGAAGGGGAGTAGACAATTTGGGCAGTTTTTAGTTTCGGTTAGCATATTTAGGGTTGGGCAGTGTGGAAAGGGTCGAAGTTTTAATAATTTGTGGCTATTGTACCTTATTTTGGCATGCTTATTCCTGGTTTGGGCAGGGGGTCTGGCCCTAAGCATGGGCCAGGCGTGGACGAGCGCAGACGGGTTTGCCTTTGGCGCACCGGGGGTGCGCCGACGGCGTGCCCACTGCACGCGTCCGCTTCGCGTCCGTTCCATCATGGTTTAAATAGGGCTTTAGAAAGTGACCTGAGCGACTAGGCAGCTCAGCCGGAAATGCCCTAGCACCGGAAGTGTGCTTCTATTCGGTCCCCGCCGCACCCTCCGTACAATCGGCACTTGCCGTGACCGACCGGGGTGACTGGGGAGAGCTGTGGGCTTGGTGCAATGTGCAAGGTAAGTGAGTGCCAGGTTACATATAACGTTTGTAACCTACTTTTAAAAAGAACCCCAATTTCAGCCTCAACTGCAGTAGTCAACCTCGAGGTGAATGGATCACAGTTTACTCAATTTAAAAAAACGTTGCTTCCTTTAAAAATAATCACTGTTTCCAGCCTCTGCTGCTGTTGTCAGTCACGATTCAGAAAGGGGGTGGTGATGGACAGAGCATCTGAGTTAAACAGAACACTCATACCCAGTCAAAAGATCAGGGCTTGATCCATCACCGTTTTTTAGCTCACTGCACCATCCCAGTTCAGAACCTGGCTATATGCAAATTAGTCTGACCCTGGCCCAGTGCATCATGGAAACAGGGCAGACCAAACTACCAAGCCAATTCTTTACTGGAAAGGAAACAAGCTTCCGGTGATGGATCAAGCCCTGATCTTTTGACTGGGTATGAGTGTTCTGTTTAACTCAGATGATCTGTCCATCACCACCCCCTTTTCTGAATCATTTTGGCAACTATAGGAGTGGCAGGGTGTGCTCAGACATGAGTCCCTTGCTCACTGCACCATCAGGATTCAAGCAAGCCGGACCGAAGACGGCTACAAGGCCAGAAACCGGTCCCCGGAAGCTTGTTTCCTTTCCAGTAAAGAATTGGCTTGGTAGTTTGGTCTGCCCTGTTCCCATGATGCACTGGGCCAGGAACAGACTAATTTGCATGTAGCCAGGTTCTGAACTGGGATGGTGCAGTGAGCTAAAAAACGGTGATGGATCAAGCCCTGATCTTTTGACTGGGTATGAGTGTTCTGTTTAACTCAGATGCTCTGTCCATCACCACCCCCTTTTCTGAATCGTTTTGGACACTATAGGAGTGGCAGGGTATGCTCAGACATGAGTCCCTTGCTCACTGCACCATCAGGATTCAAGCGAGCCGGGCCGAAGACGGCTGCAATGCCAGAAACCGGTCCCCGGAAGCTTGTTTCCTTTCCAGTAAAGAATTGGCTTGGTAGTTTGGTCTGCTCTGTTCCCATGATGCACAGGGCCAAGGACAGACTAATTTGCATGTAGCCAGGTTCTGAACTGGGATGGTGCAGTGAGCTAAAAAACGGTGATGGATCAAGCCCTGATCTTTTGACTGAGTATGAGTGTTCTGTTTAACTCAGATGCTCTGTCCATCACCACCCCCTATTCTAAATCGTTTTGGCCACTATAGGAGTGGCAGGGTATGCTCAGACATGAGTCCCTTGCTCACTGCACCATCAGAATTCAAGCAAGCCGGGCCGAAGACGGCTGCAATGCCAGAAACCGGTCCCCGGAAGCTTGTTTCCTTTCCAGTAAAGAATTGGCTTGGTAGTTTGGTCTGCCCTGTTCCCATGATGCACTGGGCCAGGGACAGACTAATTTGCATGTAGCCAGGTTCTGAACTGGGATGGTGCAGTGAGCTAAAAAACGGTGATGGATCAAGCCCTGATCTTTTGACTGGGTATGAGTGTTCTGTTTAACTCAGATGCTCTGTCCATCACCACCCCCTTTTCTGAATCGTTTTGGCCACTATAGGAGTGGCAGGGTATGCTCAGACATGAGTCCCTTGCTCACTTCACCATCAGGATTCAAGCAAGCCGGGTCGAAGACGGCTGCAATGCCAGAAACAGGTCCCCGGAAGCTTGTTTCCTTTCCAGTAAAGAATTGGCTTGGTAGTTTGGTCTGCCCTGTTCCCATGATGCACTGGGCCAGGGACAGACTAATTTGCATGTAGCCAGGTTCTGAACTGGGATGGTGCAGTGAGCTAACAAACGGTGATGGATCAAGCCCTGATATTTTGACTGGGTATGAGTGTTCTGTTTAACTCAGATGCTCTGTCCATCACCACCCCCTTTTCTGAATCTTTTTGGCCACTATAGGAGTGGCAGGGTATGCTCAGACATGAGTCCCTTGCTCACTGCACCATCAGGATTCAAGCAAGCCGGGCCGAAGACAGCTGCAATGCCAGAAACCGGTCCCCGGAAGCTTGTTTCCTTTCCAGTAAATAATTGGCTTGGTAGTTTGGTCTGCCCTGTTCCCATGATGCACTGGGCCAGGGACAGACTAATGTGCATGTAGCCAGGTTCTGAACTGGGATGGTGCATGAGCTAAAAAACGGTGATGGATCAAGCCCTGATCTTTTGACTGGGTATGAGTGTTCTGTTTAACTCAGATGCTCTGTCCATCACCACCCCCTTTTCTGAATCGTTTTGGCCACTATAGGAGTGGCAGGGTATGCTCAGACATGAGTCCCTTGCTCACTGCACCATCAGGATTCAAGGAAGCCGGGCCGAAGACGGCTGCAATGCCAGAAACCGGTCCCCGGAAGCTTGTTTCCTTTCCAGTAAAGAATTGGCTTGGTAGTTTGGTCTGCCCTGTTCCCATGATGCACTGGGCCAGGGACAGACTAATTTGCATGTAGCCAGGTTCTGAACTGGGATGGTGCATGGAGCTAAAAAATGGTGATGGATCAAACCCTGATCTTTTGACTGGGTATGAGTGTTCTGTTTAACTCAGATGCTCTGTCCATCAACACCCCCTTTTCTGAATCGCTGTTGTCAGTCACAGCGTCTAGAGTGTAGTAAGATTTTGACAGAACTGCGGCAGTCAAAAACATTCGACTCTGCGTCCGCTCTGCTTCTGTTTTAAATAGGGCTTTGAAAAGTGGCCTGAGCGACTAGACCGCTCAGCCGGAAATGTCCCAGCCCCGGAATTGTGCTTCTATTCGGTCCCCGCCGCACCCTCTGTACAATCGGCACTTGCCGTGACGGACCGGGGTGACTGGGGAGAGCTGTGGGCTTGGTGGAATGTGCAAGGTAAGTGAGTGCCAGGTTACATATAACGTGTGTTACCTACTTTTAAAAAGATCCCCAATTTCAGCCTCAACTGCAGTAGTCAGCCTCGAGCTGAATGGATCACAGTTTACACAATTTAAAAAAACGTTGTTTCCTTTAAAAATAATCACCATTTCCAGCCTCTGCTGCTGTTGTCAGTCACAGCGTCTAGAGTGTAGTAAGATTTTGGCAGATCTGCGGCAGTCAATAACATTCGACTCTGCTTCCGCTCTGCTTCTGCTATAAATATGGCTTTGAAAAGTGGCCTGAGCGACTAGACTGCTCAGCCGGAAATGCCCCAGCCCCGGAAGTGTGCTTCTATTCGGTCCCCGCCACACCCTTTGTACAATCGGCACTTGCCGTGACGGACCGGGGTGACTGGGGAGAGCTGTGGGCTTGGTGCAATGTGCAAGGTAAGTGAGTGCCAGGTTACATATAACGTTTGTTACCTACTTTTAAAAAGAACCCCCAATTTCAGCCTCAACTGCAGTAGTCAGCCTCGAGGTGAATGGATCACAGTTTACACAATTTTAAAAAACGTTGCTTCCTTTAAAAATAATCACCGTTTCCAGCCTCTGCTGCTGTTGTCAGTCACAGAGTCTAGAGTGTAGTAAGATTTTGGCAGAACTGCGGCAGTCAAAAACATCTCTGGGATTATGATTGAACGCCTCTAAGTCAGAATCCCCCCTAAACCGTAATGATGCCGCAGGGCCGTGGAGCGTCGGTTGGCCTGGGATAGCCGGCCTCTCTCCGGGGGCTGGTGCGTAGAGCCGCTCGCTTGGGGACCGGAGCACGGACAGAAGGGGGCCGCCTACATCGCCCTTAGTGCACCTCATGTTCGTGGGGCACCCGGTGCTAAATCATTCGTAGATGACCTGATTCCTGCTGCTCCATTCAAATCATGACTCTATTGCCTATAAGGTAACTGCTCTTGTGACTGCCTCTTTAGTAGTACAATATTACAATATTTGGTGTTTAGAGGAGTTCTGACAACTTTTGACCCCAGTGCCACTGCTCGTGCAGCACCTTTGAAATCAAGACTCTGTTGTCTGAAAAGTAACGGCACCTCTGACTGCCTGTTTAGTAGTAAACTATAGCAATATTAGGTTTTTAGTGGGGTCCCTAGAGCGTTTGAGCCATGTGCCAGTGCACCTGCTGCAACATTCAAATCAAGTTGCTTTTAACTGCAAGGTAACTGCAATTGTGACTGCCTGTTTAGTGGTTAAATATTGCAATATTATGTATATAGAGGGGTTCTGACAACTTTTGGCCGGTGCTACTGCACCTGCTGCACCATTCAAACCATGACCCTCTTGTCTGCAAGTTAACTGCACCAGTAGCAGCTGCTACCAAGTCGGTGGTGGGGAGCGCTGTGATTGGTCTTGAAACCAGTATTCGGTGCTCAGAGAGGCCCAGGGAGCCTGTGCATGTTCCCCATCAGTTTGTGCGTTATAGCCTGGTGGCGAACATGCAAAGTGTGCATGACTGTTTGGCTAGCCCAAAACGGCTGGCCAAACAGTCATGCACACTTAGAGAGTGCCACCACTCCTCCCCCTTGCTCTGGCCAGCCCCGCCTGCATGAAACAGAGCCATTCACTGCAATAGGAAAAATAAAATGATAATAACGTTACGTTATTATCATTTTATTTTCCTTGTAAGCAGTGAGGCGATGCTCCTCTGCCCTAGTGTGGCCTTGTTCCCTCTTCAATGTGGAGTCCCGCAGGGCTCATCTTTGAGCCCTACCTTATTTAATATTTATATGACTCCGCTTGAAAGAGTGGTCGCCCCTTCAGGAGTCAAGATCATCAGCTATGCTGATGATACACAGCTGGTGGTAGGGCTCACCCAGTTGGTGGAACAACCTGAAGTCCTTCATGACTGCCTTGCCAATGTCCATCGTTGGATGTCCCACTCTGCCCTCAAGCTGAATGGGGAGAAAACTGAGCTGATGCTCCTGGGAAAATCCAGTCCCTCTATTATTGCTAGCTGCTGGCCTCGGTCTCTGGGTGATCCTCCATCTCCCAAGAAGGAGATCAAGACCTTGGGAGTATGGATGGAGGAAGATCTGTCCCATAGGACCCACGCCAGGAAGACCGCAGGGGTGTGCTTCGGTTTGCTTCGGTCAGCTCGCAAGGTTTTACCACTGCTCCCTGATCCAGCTAGGAAGCTGCTGATTCGTGGCTTAATCTTGTCGAGGCTTGATTATGGGAACGTGGTGTTTCTTGGCGCCCCCGAAGCGACTTTGAAGACCCTCCAACAGGTACAAAATGCAGTTGCTAGAGTGTTGATGGATGTTCCCAGAAGACATTCAGCTGCCCCGGCCCTGAAAATGCTTCATTGGCTCCCCGTCAGGGAACGGGTGAAATTTAAAGCGTTGTGTACGGCCCATAAAATTTTGCATGGTAAGGGTCCACCGATCCTTGCCCCTATGGTACGCCCCTATAAGCCCACACGCTTACTGCGTTCGGACCAAAGACATCTCTTGCAGTCAACTAGAGTAAAGAGAGCTCGCTCTGGGGGGAGGCGTTTCTCAGTGCAAGTGGCGGCACTGTGGAACTCCCTTCCACTTAAGATCCATTCAGAGCCTAAGATCCTACTCTTTAGGAAACTTCTGAAGACCCATCTGTTTCCAGTGTAGTGATAAATTGGCGCTATTTCTTGTTCTGTACTGCGCCGGGATGCCCCTGGGTAACTGAGCGCATTATAAATTTCATATAAATAAATGAATAAAATAAATAAGCCACCACTGAACTACCCTTGTGGGTGCCTATTTAGGGCTAAAATTTAGCAATATTAGGTGTTTAATGGGGTGCCTGGAACTTTTGGTCCCAGTGCCACTGCACCCGCTGCCCTATTGAAATCATGACCCTAGTGCTTGCTAGATAACTGGAATTATGACTACCTGTTTAGTTGTAAAATGTAGGAATATTATGTGTTTAGAGGAGTTCTGACAACTTTTGGGGCCAGTGCCACTACACCTGCTGCATCATTGAAATCATGGCCCTGGTGCCTGCTAGATAACTGCACTTGTGACTGTCTGTTTAGTAGTAAAGTTCAGCAATATTCTGTGTTTAGTGGGGTCCCTACAGCTTTTGGCCCCTGTGCCACTGCACCTGCTGCACCATTCAAATTAAGCCCCTTTTAACTGCAAGATAACTGCAATTGTGTTTGTCTGTATAATAGTAAAATATAGCAATAGTAGTTGTTTCAAGGCGGTCATGACAAACGTTGGCCCCGATGCCATTGCACCATTCAAATCATGACCCTGTTGCCTGCAAAATAACTGCACTTGTGACTGCCTGTTTAGTGGTAAAATATAGCAATATTAGGTGTTTAGTGGTGTGCTTAGAGCTTTTGGTCCTGGTGCTATTGCACCTGCTGCACCATTCAAATCATGACCCTATTGCCTGCTAGATAAATGCACTTGTGACTGTATTGTTTAGTTGTAAAATTTAGCAATAATCTGGGTTTAGTGGGATCCTTAGAGTTTTTGGCCCCAGTGCCACTGCACCTGCTCCAACATATAATTCAAATCACTTTAAACTGCAAGGGAACTGCAATTGTGACTGCCTGTTTAGTAGTCAAATATAACAATATTATGCATTTAGAGGAGTTCTGTCAACTTTTTGGCCCAGTGCCACTGCACCTGCTTTACCATTCAAATCATGACCCTTGTGCCTGTAAGATAACCTCACTTGTGACTGCCTGTTTAGTTGTAAAATATAGAAACAACTGGTGTCTAGTTGGGTGCTTCGAACTTTTGAACCCAGTGCCACTGCACCATGCTGCACTACTGAAATCATGAGCGCTTGCAAGGTAACTGCACTTGTGACCACATGTTTAGTTGTAAAATATAGCAATTTAAGGTGCTTAGAGGAGTTTTAGCAACTTTTGGGCCCAATGCCATTGCACCTGCTGTACCATTAAAATAATGAGCCTTTCAACTGTAAGGTAACTGCACTTGCAATATTAGGTGGTTAAAGGGGTTCTAACAACTTTTGGGCCCGGTTAAACCGCACGTGCTGCACCATTCAAATCATGACCCTGTTGTCTGAATAGTAACTGCACTTGTGACCACCTGTTTAGTAGTAAATTATAACAATTTTAGGTGTTTAGTGGGGTGCGTAGAGCTTTTGGTCCTGGTGTCACTGCACCTGTTGCACCATTGAAATAATGACCCTGTTGTCTGCAAGGTAACTGCACTTGTGACTGCCTGTTTAGTTTGACATTTTAGCAATAATGTTGGTTTAGTGGGCCCCTGGAGCTTTCAGCCCTGGCGTCATTGCTCCTGCTGAACCATTCAAATCAAGTCCCTTTTAAATGCAAGTTAACTTAAAATGTGACCTCCTGTTTAGTAGTCAAATATAGCAATATTATGTGCTAGGGTAGTTCTGACAACTTTTGGACCCGGTGCTACTGCATCTGCTGCACCATTCAAATTATGACCCTGTTATTTGTAAGGTAACTGCACTTGTGACAGCCTGTTTTGTAGTAACATGTATCATAGCTCTTGTAAAATTACTTTATTTTTAGGTGTTAAGTGGGGTGCGTCGAGCTTTTGGTCCTGGTGTCACTGCACCTGCTGCACCATTGAAATCATGACCCTGTTGTCTGCAAGGTAACTGCACTTGTGACTGCCTGTTTAGTTTTACATTTTAGCAATAATGGGGGTTTAGTAGGGCCCCTGGAGCTTTCAGCCCTCGTGTCATTGCTCCTGCTGAACCATTCAAATCAAGTCCCTTTTAACTGCAAGGTAACTTAAAATGTGACCCCCTGTTTAGTAGTCAAATATAGCAATATATTTTTTTTTTTTGGGGGTTCAAAAACTGCTTTATTGAGTAATAGAGATCACGATACACAGCTTTGTACGCCTACAACCCGGAGGCCGGCAGCATATAAAGGTAAGCACAACACAGCCCCGTGGCCGGCATCCCTGAGGCCCGGCGGCGTAGCATGTCCAAGCTGTAGGATGAAGAACACTGCCGGTGTAGTAGGGCAATGAAGGATACTCAGCAGCAGAACAGGGTTTTTTTTGGTTTTTTTTGTTTTTGACATTTCTAATTGGTCCGTTTCTAGAGTTATTCATACCCGTAACAGTAAACAGTAACCCCCAACTGTACAGAAACTAAGAGGCAATTCACGTCCGGTCAAAGAAAGAATAGTAATACGTTGGTGTGGCAAACCAGGCAGGCAGAGGTGGGCATGGTGGGCAGACTAGTGCTGTCTCTTCCCAAGACAAAAAGTTGTTTAAAAAACGATTTTCACTTTCTGTGTTTACTGTCTATGCCTGTGGTTGTTACAGTTAAAAATTGTAGTTTTACCCTGCCTGTAATTGCATATTTTATCACCTGTGTTGTGTTTTAAATGTGTGGTTTTCCCTGCCCATGATTGCCTTCATTTAGTGTGTTGAATTGTGGGATTTGGAGTCCAACCTCTGTAGTTTGTCCCTCTAATTCCTTGGTGACAAATCTGTTCTACCTCCAAATTTCTCCTTTGCTCTGTGCTTAGGCCTGTGTGCTCAAACAGTGCACCCCGCCACCATTTTGTGTTCACAAGCCAGTGAGGCCAGGCCCCCCCCTAGCTACAGGGATTTTCTACATCAGAGGGTGCTTCTGTGAGCTGTATTTACTGGGGCCTGTGCACTTCGTTTTTTGGCCAGCAGGGGGAGTAAAGCTTTATTCAACCAGTATTGTTAGATTTTGAGTTAGTGAAGCCTTTACCTGCTGAAGTCCAAAGTTGTGGATTGAGCCTGTCTGTCTCCTAGGAGATTCTGAACAGGAGCAAGCAGCTTCCAACTCCCTGGCCAGCAAACCTTGTCTGAGGTTGCTGGGACCTTATATGGTGTGCTGGTGGTTGGCACATGTGTACACTGATTGGTGGTTGTATCTGGTGTTTCTATTGGGTTAATAATCCACATTTGTAAAGCGCACAATCACCCGTAAGGGTCTCTAGGCGCTGGGGGCCGTCGGGAAGATTAAGCGAGCTATTGCCCAGAGTCACAAGGTGCTGGGCTAACCTGCCGCCGGTGCCGGGGATCGAACCGTGATCCCCAGATTCCAGCGTCAGTCGCCCTGGCCGCGGCGCCACACCTCTTCCCTTAGGTTAGGGTTAATGTCCTCATTGGTTGGGTATTTGAGGGTTCTGACTGGTTTCTCAGTCTGTGATTCAATCATTGCAGGGTTGGGACTAGGGCTAGGGTTCGGATTTCTATAGGAAGTAGGGACTAGGGCTTCCTATGTTATTGGTTGTTGGGAGTAGGGTGGGACTAGGGCTAGGGTTAGACCTTCAATTGGAAGTAGCTATTTAGTGCTTCTGGTGTGATTGGTTGTTGGACCAGGTGTGGGACTAAGAGTAGGGTTAGGCTTGCTATTGGAAGTAGGGACTAGGGCTACCTGTACCATTGGCTGCTTGGACTTGGATTGGGACTAGTGGTAGGGCTAGGGCCTTTACTGGACTTAGAGATCAGGGTTTTTGAACTGATTGGGTGCTTGGACTAGGGTTAAGATTGGCTGCAAGGTCCTGGTCTCCTATTGGTTCTAGAAGTTAGGGCTAATGTTGTGATTTGATAATGTTAGGGCTAGGGTTCCCATTGGCTGAAGGGGTCACCTGATTACTAGGGCTACAAAAAAGGCCAGGCTTAGGGCGGGTGAGGACAAGGGTAGTTGCCTGTTTGGGCCTGTTCGAGACTGATCGGGACTAGGGACAGAAATGCTGCCCTTTTTCTCATAAAAAAAAACCCTTCACTCTTTTATCCCTCCACTATCCTTTTTTTCTATAAAAATTAACAGATTAACATGTTCACTTCTCAAATTCCATGTTCCATATTCAACTATACTAATATACTGCCCAAATAACTGAATAACATATCTACTACTCAAATTACTTCATATTAATACCATACTAATTTTCAACACTAATCTTTTATGGGTTCCGGAGTGGCGTGCTACTCGCCAAAAAGCGCTTCAACACCCATCAGGGGTAACAAGTGCTATATGAATGCAAATCTTTCTTCTCCTTTTATCCATCCGCTATGCTTCTCACTCCAAGTAACAGACTAATATACACCACTGAGATTACCTCATATTTCATCTATCCTTCTGCTATAATTCCAAATCCAAATAACTGACTAACCTATCCACCACTTAAAATGTACTTGCATGTTTCACTATACTAATTCAACACTAATCCTCTGTGGGTCCCGGAGTAGCGTGCTACCTGCCGAAAAAGCGCTTTGACGCCTCGTCAGGGGTAGTAAGCGCTATATAAATGCAATTACAATACAATACAATGGTGCTACAGTCTCGTCATATCTAAGTCAACAACTACCCATCAGTCCTGGAAGGAGCAATGCATGTGGTGGTATGTAGTAGTAAGTAGTAGAAAGAAGAATTGTTCGTGCATATCACGGCGTATGGAACCCCAGATTGGCCAAAGGGGAGGGGGGACAGTCAAGTGGAGGGAGAATGATCCGCGCCGATGAGGGCCGCGCGGGGGGTGGGAAACAGGCTTAGTCGGTATGTTGAGAGGGACGGAGGCTTCGGCAGGGACTACCCGGCAGGTACTACGAACACATGGAGGGGATCAGTGATCAGGTCCGGCGCTCAGATCGGGATTTAAACAGCAGCAAGGGGGTCTGTAGGCGAATCAGCGTCATCCGAGCGTGCAAGCAAATAGCTCACCAGAGGACCCAAAATGTCATTAGGCCTACTCGAGATGGGCAGTAACTCGGCGAATGTAGTATGTTGATCCTGACAGTAGGTCAGGTCTGTCAGCCACTCCTTGAATTTAGGTGCTCTGCCACGACCCCAGCGGCACGCCACCCGCCTTCTGGCCAAGAGCAGTGCAATATCAACAAATTTCCGGGACGATCTAGGGACCTGTAGAGTATACCCAAGGAGCATCACCAATGGATCCGCGGTCAACTCCTCTCCCGTCATCTCAGTAAGGGCCTCTGTTACCTGTCGCCAGTTGTCCTCAACTTGGGGGCATCCCCATGCCAAGTGCAGGAAATCCGTGCGTTCAGCGCGACACCGCTTGCAGCGATCGTCCTCCGCCAGGCCGAATCTGCGCTTCCTCGCCGGCGTATAATACACCCTGTGCAGGAATTTATAGTGTATAATCTTCAGTCTGCTACTGGCAGAGATGCGGGAGGTGAGCGCACAGCAATAGTGCCATTGCTCGTCAGTAATGTCAGTGGCCAATTCTGCAGTCCAGTGCTCACGGGCACTAGAATCCGGCGCTGGAGCTGCGCCCCGGAGCTCGCGGTAAAGGCCGGAGACCAGGTGAGCCCCATCCTGCGAGCAGAGCATGAAATGTAGTGGAGTGAGGACCTCAGGTTCGTCGGGAAAATCGGGCAGGATGTCTCTCATCCCTGCCCGCAGGCGTATGTAATAAAAGAGCTCTAGTGGGGTGTGGCTCTGTGATGCAAAAAAAAGTTCCGCCGACTTAAAAAGACCGGTAGAGAACAAATCGCCCCAACAGGTAACGCGAATCCTCGCACAGAGGTTGCGGAAACCCTGCTCCTACAGTAAGGCAAGATTAGGATGATAGGTGAGTGGTAGTTTGGGCGAATAAAGCAGAGGGCACAACAAGCTCTTGGTGATACGGCGCCACGCGTCCAATGTGCAAGAGACCGAGGTATTTGATGTAGGTATGGATGTTTCAGAGCAGTGCATCAACCCATTGAGTGGGAGGGGATGCACTATCCAGTCTTCCACCGCGATGTGTGGCATGAAAGGCGTAGGGGCCATCCAGTGATAGGCAAAGTGTGCCTGCGCGCATTGATAATACGCCTCGAAATCGGGGACATCAAAACCCCCCTTGTCATAGGGGAGTGTGAGCGTGGACCATTTGAGTCGGGGACTCTTGCCACCCCAGAACAACCGGCGTAATTCTGTCTTCAGGGTTTAAAAGAAATATGCACCGGGGAAATAAGGAATATTGAGGAAGAGGTAAAGAAA
This sequence comes from Lissotriton helveticus, assembly GCF_964261635.1. Classification (NCBI taxonomy): domain Eukaryota; kingdom Metazoa; phylum Chordata; class Amphibia; order Caudata; family Salamandridae; genus Lissotriton; species Lissotriton helveticus. Next base: position 1,945,558,875 of record NC_136063.1, on the reverse strand, counting down.
TCGGGGGAGGATGACCATTTTAATAAGGGATGCCCTTCCAGCCATGGAGAGCGGTAGGGTGATCCAGCGATCTATAGTAGCAGTCAGCCTGGTCATCGCCACCCCGTAATTGGACCGTAAAGTCTCGTCCTTGTCCCGGGAGATGCGGATCCCCAGGTACCGGAGATCAGTCCGACACCATTCCAGGGGATAATCGAGTGGAAAATCAGTGACCGCATCCGTTAGGGGGAAAAACTGCGACTTGGACCAGTTGATGTGGACACCTGACAACCCGCCAAAAAAGACAAACTCCCTGAGTAAGGGATTAAGGTGCGTCTCGGGGTGCTTAACGTACAGCGTGATGTCGTCCGCGTAGAGAGACACATCGATTTGACGTTGTAAGCACTGTACCGCCCCATCTCGGTGTAATTGTCGCAGGCGACAAGCAAGAGGTTCAACTGCTATGGCAAAAAGTAGGGGAGAGAGTGGACATCCTTGGCGTGTGCCCCTGGTGATCGCAATGGGCTGTGACAGGCGGCCATTAATTAACACCCTAGCCGTGGGGTTGGTGTAAAGGAGGCAAATCCAGGATATGAACAGTTTGGGGAACCCCATGCTAGCCAACACCGAGAACAGGTAGGGCCATTCGACTGAGTCGAAGGCCTTAGACGCGTCGAGGAATACAGCCGCAATGGGCATATCTGGATGAACTGCACGTAGCAGAGAGAACAGTGTACGGAGATTGTGAGAGGTGGACCGGCAGCCACGAAGCCCGATTGATCGGGCAGCACAATCCTGGTCATCAGTAGCGACAAGCGAGTGGCCAGAATTTTAGCAAGTATTTTGACATCGCAGTTCAGGAGGGAAAGTGGGCGAAAGGAATTGCAGGAGGTGGGATCTTTGTCGGGCTTAAGAAGAGAGGTGATCACTACCTCGCGCATAGAGCAAGGGAGTACACCATCACAGAGCGACTCCGAGTAAACCTCGCGAAGAATGGGTGCCATGATGTCGATGTAAGCTTTATAAAACTCGGCGGGAATGCCGTCAAGGCCAGGGGCCTTGCCGTTCCTGAGGGACATAATGGCCTCCCGGACCTCGTCCAACTTGAAGGGTGCCGCCAGAAATGCCCTATCCCCATCGCTGAGCCAGCAGAGCGCCACATCTTTCAAGTAATCAGCATAGGATGTGTCGGGCCCCGCAGTGGAAGTGTAGAGTGAGAGGTAATGTGTGGTGAAAATTGTGAGTATCTCATCTGTGTCCCTGACTGTAGCACCATGATCGTCTGCAAGTTCGAGTACGACATTCTGGGCGCGTGAAGGTTGTGTGAGTGTAGCGAGCACCTTCCCAGGCCTGTCCCCCTCACAATATCTGCGGGCCTGCCAGTGTTTACCCCGAAACTTGGCCTCCCTGAGAGCCTCCTCCTCATACTTCGTCAGCGTCTCCCTGAAGATGGTATGTAAGTCAGGTCCAGTCTCGACAACCATGCGGAGTTCTAGTGCACGCAGTTCTTTCTCTAGCGCATGTATCGTGTTGAGGATATCCCGCAAGACCCCGTGGCTCTTAGAGATACAGTATCCCCTAACGGTCACCTTGAAAGCCTCCCATATGTGTTCTACCGAGTCAACTGATCCCCTGTTCCTGGGAAAAAAGGCCTCTATTTCCTCCCCAAGTTCAGTGCGAAATAAGTTGTCCAATAGAATGTCAGGACGGAGTCGCCAGTGAGGTCTCGGGTTGTCCCAGCCTAGTGTACGGAAATGCAACAAGACGGGGCTGTGATCAGAGTACGTCCGCGGCAGGTGTGCCGCGCCTACCAACTCCGCAGCTATACCGCTGGTGATCAAGAAGTAGTCCAGGCGCGCCCAGGTTCCCGTGTGTGAGGTGAAATGAGTGCCCTCCCTCCCATCTGGGTGTAAGTGCCGCCAGGCGTCCAGCAATTCTCCCTCCATGATCACCCCCGTGAGTGCCTCCCGCGCTCTAGGTTTATAGGAGCAGACACCGTCCGCCCTATCCTGCTGTGGCACCATCGCCAGGTTGAGATCCCCACACCAGATGATGTGTCGCGACCCGATAGTCAGAATCTTACCCCATAGAGTAGTAAAGAATTCAGGAGTATCTGTGTTTGGCGCATATGTGACAACAAATGTGTAGGTGTCGCGCCCCAGTCTGCCCCACGGCATGGCATAGCGCCCCTCCCCATCAATCAGTTCCCCGTGTCTCTGAAACGGTACACTGCGGGCTATAAGGATAGCGACCCCCCTCGCGTAGGTGGAATAGGAGGAGAAAACGCGATGGCCAGCCCATCTGCTCGCATAAGTGGTCCTACCCTGTGGTGACAGATGTGTTTCCTGCAGCATGGCAACCTGGACGTGATGTCTATCAAGATAGGCAAGGACATTGCGACATTTCTTTGCATCGTTCAGGCCCCGTATATTCCAGGACATGCAAGTTAACTGTGCAGTAGTATTTAGAGTAGCCATAGATAGTCCAACATTAAACACCATAGTCCCAGCCAGGGCGAAAGTAGATGGCCCATTCTGCCCCGCCATCCACGGCGTGCACACCAGATTAGAGTCAAAGCAAGTAGTCCATTCGATGAAAGCCTCTTCATAGAACATCCCATCCCCCCTCCCACCCCAGCATCCCAATCATGTCAGCAGCCAATGAGCCCCACCCAGCGTCCCTCCCCCCACCCTCCCAACCGCAGCAACAATAACAAAAACATCAGTAGTCTTAAGGGGAATACCCAAAAGGGAAATAGCATAGAGTACGCACAGCCACTTCCCAGCCCCTAGCTCCAAAACTATACCGCCCTCGGTGGAGACTAGGTCTGAGGGAGTGGTCCTTGGTGTACATTACCACAGGTATGCGAAGTCCGTGTAGTTCCAGCAGGTGCAGTCATCGCTCTGTCCGCTCTCGCAGCAGTAGAAGAGGACCAAGTAGCACACCTGATGTGCCCAGCACATGTAAAGCGAGCAGTCATCACTCATGTAGCGCCGGAGGGGGGTCCCCGTCCTCCTGGTCCTCTGCAGCGTCACGGTCCCCCCTTCGTGCCCTCCGGAGCGTTTTCAGAAAATCCTCCACTTTCTGCGTATTTGTGAAAAACCGTTGCTTTCCCTGGTGTGTTACTCGCAGCTTCGCCGGGTATAACAGCGCATAGTCTACTTGGGCTTCTCGCAGCTTCCTTTTCACCGGGAGGAACTTGCGCTGTTCCTCCTGCACCAGTGGTGTGAAGTCCGGGTATATGGAGAAGGAGATGCCATTAAACTGCAATGATCTCTGAGATCGGGCCGCCCGCAAGGCAGTGTCACGGTCCCGATAGTTCAGCAGCTTAGCAATTATGGGCCGTGGCGGGAGACCAGGTTGCGGCACAGGCACCAGGGATCTATGAGCTCTTTCTACGATGAATTGAGGAGAGAAAGCGTCCTCCCCCACCGAGCCTTTTAGCAACTTTTCAATGAAGAGCTCCATCCTGCCCGTGTCCGTGGATTCCGGCACATTGGTGACGCGTATGTTGTTCCGGCTGCTTCGGGCTTCCAAATCTTCGTTTTTGGCCGCGATGACCCTGAGCAAATTGTCCATTCTAGCCAATTGCGTCGTATGAGTCGAGGTGGCATCCGTGTTATCAGAAATGCGTTGTTCCGCCGTCGAGAGTCTCTGCTCGTGGCGGTCCACCCTATGCACCAATGCATCCAGCCGGGCAGTGACCCCATCGACTTTCTCAAGGACGGTAGCAAACCCCTGCCTCATCTCCTGAAACAGGCTGTGCAAATCAATGTCTTTGGTGGGAGATGAGATGGCCTTAGGAGCGGCTGCACTAGGCCCAGGCTCCGCTGACCCCGATTTCGCGCCTTTTTTGGCCCCATCGAAGCTGAGCTTGGACTGGCGGTTGTCAGGCCTCACCATGGCGAAATAGGTCGCAACGCTGGGGCACCGCTGCGTGTCAACACAGTGGGCACAGATATGATATAGTGAAGGACCAGAGCAGGTGGTTCGTGCAGTCCTCGTAGGTAGGGCGCCGCGCAGCAACTGCTAGTGAGACACCGCCGTCAGGGACACGCAGCCGTCCGGTGGTAGGTTCCAGTCACCCCAGCACACCCCAGGCGCACCTGTGGTAGGGGGCCGGGAAAGCCCGGGCTTTGATGGTACTGTATTGGTCACTCGCGGGACAGGCAGGCTACGGACATTTGCACATGCAGCTGCAGGTGGGGTGGGACTCAGGATCGCCAGGTCCAGGAGGGAAGCAGGGTCCGATATGGACAGGACGCCGCCGGGAGCTCCTCCGCGATTAGGGCAGCCCAAGCCCCAGTCTCCAAGCGCAGCCACAGGTGGGGAAACAAGTACAAGTAAGTTGGGGGGCAGGACCCCTCACGATGCAGTCCTGGAGGTGCAGAGGCCGGCAGCTGCGGCACAGTGGCAAGGCTAGTGCGTGGTGGGCCCAGGGGCACAGTGCAGGCAGAGCGTTCTCCTCTGTGGCGGGCCTCGGGAAGGCCCGCCGCCCCCCAGTGCGGCTCTCCCACGGTCGGCGACCCCGAACGCCGAAGGTGCTAGCGTGAGGAAGGTCGCATTGGGCGCCTCGAGGTCGTCCCGCCTCACAGCGTCCGTCCGGGTGCGAGCAGCTCCTCACCTGCAGCAGCGGTCAATAGATGCAGTCGCTGGAGGGGGGGGTGGGGGGCCGTGCATGGATGGGGGCAATAGCCAGGCGTCCCCTTCCCGTGCCTCCGGGTAGCAGGTGTCTCGATCCCGGGCAGCTCCCGGCTCCACGGCCTACCACCTCGTGGTCATCCCCGGGGTTGCGTGGTCTGCCGCATCCGCCTTCCTCCACACGCAGGCTCCAGGGCAATCACTGGCAAAACCTCAGCGGCCGATATCTCCGGCACCGTTCCCTTCAGCGACCCCAGACTTGGGTCGAGTGTGGTCCGTAGCGCCCGGCAGCGTGCGAGGTGAAAATCGGGCAAATCTGTACCCTGTGGTTAAGGATAAGTGTAGGATTAATGATCAAGGAGCGGGAGCTGCGTGTCTAGGCAGCCATTCCGCATGTGCGCCCTCTAGCGCCCCCCAAAAAAATATAGCAATATTATATGCTAGGGGAGCTCTGACAACTTTTGGACCCGGTGCTACTGCATCTGCTGCACCATTCAAATCATGACCCTGTTGTTTGCAAAGTAACTGCACTTGTGGCTGCCTGTTTTGTAGTAACATGTAGCATAGCTCTTGTAAAATAACTTTATTTTTAATAATAATAATAATAATAGGGGCATTTGTAAAGCGCTGAGTTACGCACACCGGCGTGTCCCCGCGCTACCAATGAGGGGGCCTCAACAGAGAAATAGGGCTGCCAACGTGGGCCTGCTTATCAGACAAAGAGATGGGTTTTTAATTTAGCTCTGAACCTGGATTCTACTGGTTCCAAGCGAAGAGGCACTGGAAGTTTATTCCAATGGTAAGGTGCTAGGTGCCTGAAAGATCTGCCACCCATGCGAGCCTTCTTCACCTTGAGGGTCGACAGCAGTCCCCCGCCCGCGGATCTAAGTGCTCTAGCAGGTTCATACGCTTTGATCAAGCTCTGCAGAGGTTGCGGTGCCCTGCCATTCAAAATCCGATGGCAATGTTTATTACAACATTTTGAATTTGATCATAATGACTAAATAGGTCAAGCTAAAAAAAAATCAATCCGATAAAGCCTAGAAAGTGAGAAGAAAGGTACCGAGGCGTGAATAGAAAATCCCATAAACCTTCTACGTCTAAAACGCCTGCTTTACACAACTAAGTAATAAAAAAAAGCATGGATTTGAGCATACGGTTAGAAGCTGTCCGCCTTGTCTGCCTGTTCCGTGGGAAGAGATCTTATCTGGACAGTGAATGGGTCTTAAACAGTATGAACAGCTTTAGTCACAGTATCATATAAGCATGCAGCAAGGGAAAGTTAACAAAAAAAGTTACACACAAAAGCGAATGAACACAGTAATTTGGTTTTTGGGAACTGCTAAGAGCCCCTTTTAAAATATATTAAATACAAGAGATTTCACAAGCACAGCGCAGGCGAAACTCAAAAAGTAAAAAGGGGATTAACAACAATGTTTACTATATTTACCATTAAGGATGACTCAGCACTCACTAGTTGTTATTGTATCTAATGATATATAGATCCATTCAAAGTCAGAGAATTAAATCACAACTCGAACACAAAAATGCACCGATTCAATAGAGCTTTTTTTCAAAGTTAACTCCTTCATTCATGTAATTTTAAAAACATTTTATTTTTTAGTGTATCTTAGACAAGGATTTTTGTCCAACTTGACTTCTTCAGGTCTTCGATTAGTGTTTTCCTCTGGTAAACAAGACATTACAGCAGTTCAACGTAAATCTTTCGTGAGTTGACAGTGCGTAAAATCTCAAATCTTGAGACGTTCTTTATTCATTGAAGCACCCCGGAGTAAGCATGGGTAGTTGTTAGATTTGGGGGTCTCTCGTTGGCACAGGTCGGTACCTGTGACAAATAGGGACCCTCTCCTCTAGTCAGGACAAGGGGATTATACTCCTAAAATAACCCCTGCTCACCCTCTAGGTTGCGTGGTGTGAGCAGTCAAGGCTTGTTTCAGAAGCGTTGTTAGTTAAGCAGTTGTGACCACATACAGTAACCCAGTGACAACACTACAAATGGACACCACACAGGTTTTATATAAAAAATAATTAGACTTTATATAGAGTTACCACAAGACCATAAATGACAAAAATACACATTATGATTACTTTAAGATGGTAGATTTAAGTTTAGTTCACTTCAGTTCGTAGATGCAAGCAATTTCGCAGCGATGGGAAATGCGGCAAAGTTCAGATACAAAGAATTAAAGACGTGAAGATCTTTCAGATGCGGCACGCTTCTCTGGGATGCGAGAAGTTCTTGGTTCGATGTGTGGACTGCAGCAGTGACACCCTTACAATGCGACGACAACTGCTCCAGCGGCAACGCTCTTCTCCACGATGCGGGAAGCTTCCGCTCAATGTGGCAACTACAGCGGCTCCATCCAAGATGCGACTGCAGCAGCTCCGATGGTGGCGAGCTTCCCGGGGATGCGAGGTGCTCTTAGTCGATGCGGTGCAAGGCGACAGTTCCAGTGGCGACACCCTCCTTCGGAGTTGAGACGGCAGGCACAGCGACACGCTCCGACCTCGTTGTGAGATTCTTCTCCTGATGCGGTGCAGTGTGACAACTACAGCAGCGACACCCTCCTTTGGAGTTGCGACGGCAGCAGCAGCGACGGCAACACCCTTCCTCTTCATTGCAGCACGCTTCTCTCCGATGCGGTGCAGCGTGACAGTTCCAGCAGCGACGCCCTCCTTCGGAGTTGCGACGGCAGGCACAGCGACGGCGACACGCTTCTTCTTGTTGAGTCACGCTTCCAGGTCCTTGCGACACGCAGTTCCTCAGAAGACCTAAAACAGCAGCAGGCACTTCCACTAGAATTCTGGGGAGCTGGGGGTGAAGTCTGTTGTCCCTGAGACTTCAGCAGGAGGCAAGCTCTTTTCCAAGCCCTTGGAGATCCTTCACAAGTTGAAAGCAAAGTACACAAAGTTCCTTTCTCCTTCCTTTGGCAGTAAGGCAACCACTGCATGGCAATCCCCCAAGCAGCACTTCAGCTTGGGAATAGTCTCTCCTCAGTTTCTTCAGGTTCCTCTCCTCAGTAAAGGTTTCTTCTTGTAGTCCAAAGTGATCTAATTTCATGGAATCAGGTTCCCAATATTTATACCCCAAAATCCTTTGTTCTCTGAGGGGAGAGGGGCCTTTGCCCAGTCCAAACTAGTTCTGAAGCACTCTGTTTACAAGGCTTCTCCTTTCCTTTCACAGTGCAGGGCTGGCACATCAGACGCCCCACAGGAGGTGGAGCCAGCACTGTGGAAGGCAAGTACAGTCCTGGAACACTTTGTTTACAGGACTCCTTCTCTTCTTTCAGTGTGCAGGGCAGAAACATCAGCCGCTCCCCAGGGGGTGGAGCCAGCATTGTGGAAGGCAGGCACAGCCCTATTCAAGGTTCAGGTGCAACTCCACTCTCCCATCTAGATGCAGATCTCTCTATTCAGCACTGGGTGACTCAGCCTATCTCTTTGGAATTCCCCAGCCCTGTCACTCACAAAACCAGACATAGGAATACACAACCTAGCAGAGGCAGGTTTGAATGGTTAGAAAAGCAAATCCTACTTTCTAAAAGTGGTATTTGTAAACACAGAATATTAAAATAAACTTTACTAAAAGATGTATTTTATTATTCTGAGTTCAGGCATACTAAACTCGAGTTTCTACCATGTTCTCTGAGACAGTTAGGATTATAAAATGTAATACCTCTAACAGCCCATTCTGGCCTATGGAGAACAGGTAGCCTTGCAAAAGTTAAAAAACAAAAATGGCTGTAATTCACTATTAGGACATGCCACACACACCAGGGCTTGTCCTAACTTATACTTAAAATGCACCCTGCCCTTGGCCCTACCATAGGGGTGACTGATATGAAGAAAAGGGAAGGTTTAGGGGCTGTCAAGTGGGCGCACTTGCCCAGTCAGCCTAACAGTACCAGACTGCACGCAGGCTCTGCAATGGCAGACCTTAGACACTTTTTACAAGGCTGCTTCAGTGGTTGGCACAACCAGTGCTGCAGGCCCACCAGCAGCATTTGGATTTACACGCCTGGGCACACTCAGTGCACTAGACTAGGGTCTGACAAGTAATCCAAATAGCCAGACATGGAACCACTGATTAATAAAACAATTTACAGTAGGGAGCACTTGCACCGTGGCACTGAATAGCAGTGGCACAGTGCCCAAAGCATACAACACCAGCAAAAATACTGGAGGCAACAGAAAAAATGGAAGGGAGACCCACACCAATGGTGCCAGGTCTAACAGTAGTTGTTTGAGGAAAAAAGGACCTTGTATGAACCTGAAATGTATATTGCATATATGTACTGGTAAATCCTTCTACACAGAGTTTATCACCCTTGGTGTCTTCGATGGGTAAGATATCAATCCTTAGCAGGATGCAACCTATAACAGTTCTGTGAGTATTGTAGCTCACAAATGCTGTCACGCCCGTGAAGAAACAATATTTACAAAAATAGCCAAAGAAGGTTTTGTGTCAGGAACGAATGCTTATTTGAACTATACTGAAACAATAGTAAATTTGTTTATTTCCCAAAATTATGGTGCATTGCTTGTGAGCTGCAGTGTATTTTACACATCCAATGCATGGTAAACTTCTGAGTTAGTCTACACATAGAAATGTGTACTGGATTGGGTCCCTGCAGTACAAATCCTGTATTAGACTGCACACCCTCACTTCTGCACCACTGTTTGAGGCTGAGTGTTATGCACATGGAATGGCACCAGTAGCAAGCTACTCATAGCAGATATTGGTTTTGTGCTCTGGTTTTATCTGAAAAAATGAAGAACAGTAAAATTGGATGCTTCACTGCATTGAGTAAAACATGACTAAATCTGGACCTTTGTATCTGAGCCCATCCAGTTTGTCAGTGTTTGGGAAGGTTAGGCTGGTCGGAAGAGCCCATGTCTGTCTCATGTCTCGTGGGGTTGAATCAGAATTATAAAGTCACTATGAAGTGTACTCCACAAATGAATGGGTCGCGCAGAGTACCCTGGCTTAGGAACTTTGTAATGTTCACCTGAATACTTAGCTCACCCTCACTAATCAGGTGCCTCTGTATTTGCTCAATTTCAGAACCAGGACACATATAAATTACTTAAAGGAAAATGCATGTTTGTATGTTCTTCATTAACTTCCTTAGAGCCAAAGTTTATAAACGTTGTTAATTATTTCCAGTGAGTATGCATTATCATTATCTATTCCATGTGGAGTGGAATTATGTGTTCTAAAAAAAACTGAAAGGCCATATGGCGCTCAAGGTTGAAGCAGCTTCTCATATATGTGTTTCTGTGTGAGAATGTTGAGAGAAAGAGTGCTTGACAATGCTAGAAGAACTCTGCATGGAATAATAAGTACCTCTTGTACCTTTTTGAGGTTTGCAGATAAGAATCACTTCCCCAATGAGGGCATTTAAGAAACACTAATAAAAAAGCCTTTTTGCTGCTACATAAACCCATGAAACATTGTTCGTACAAAACAAAAATACACAATTTGCATATAAAAGAATATAGACATTGTTATAACTGAATTCCAGATAGTTATATAACATCCACGTTAAAAAGTATAAATGTTACAGCATTGGGTAAACGCCAAATAGCAACTGCAAATTCAACTCAGTTCATTATTAATAGGATAGACATCTTTGCCTCATAATGGGGTTATGGGAACTATAGGTAGTAGAAATCATTTTCTGGGGCAAACCAGCAAAGAGCATGTTAACAGCAGATGTTCAAAACTATAAAATACATTACAATTTTAAGGAGATCGGTCTGTGTTCATTTTACCCATCCCTGCAATGTAATTAGCCTGCACAATGTATCAATCTCGATTGCTTAAAATAACAACTAATTTAGCATTTTAGGGTTCGTAAGTTCTTTAAATAGTTGAAATCAGAGTTCTCACCTAAGTAGGTGAAATTAGATTGCATAGAGTACACATCGTCAACGAAACATTCGTTTTTTTTAAATACTAATAGTGCTTGCCACCAAATTAGGCTGGCTTTAAAAAACTTTAGCTGTTTGTCAGAACGCCTTCCATCAACAATGACATAATAAAAGCACTTTAGGGCTATACTCTTCGGCCATTGGTTTGTTTAGATTAGTCCCCTTTGGCCATTGTTTGATGAAAGTCACTTTCACATTTTGACTAAGGAAAGAGGACTATTTCTCTCTCTTCATTATTTATTTGCTACTAGTAATGTTTTTGGTCTGCCTACAGATGTCCTTCCGTTGCGGTGCAGGAGGTGAAAGTGAACTGACCATGCATTACGCTGGAGGTGCAGCTGTGCAGCTGTGCTTTTAAATGTGTTTACACACTTCTGATGATGCTGAAGAACAGTGATTAAGCACCTAAATATAATCATGCACCCAAATTTGACATGCTCATATGGTATGCTTCTGCTCATAAATGCGATACCGAGGCACTGCTTGCCTTGTAACAAGAGAGAGTTTACATGCAAAAAAGATTAAACATTTAAAAGTGATATTTGCTCAGAATGTTTTTCTCACTCATGTAGATGTGACACTAATGGTGATTTTGCATATCAGTGTGCTTTCAACCAAATGTGATGTCATACTGATACATATCTATTATACAATTTGTAAAATCCTACTACTACAATCTAAATACGTGATGTTACACATAAATGCAATACCGCATTCCTAACGACATTACATAAGAGGTGATTGCTCACTTTAGTGAACTTTTTGCGCCATTGGTTTTGCACCTAAAATGCCTACATACTCATGCTGATGTTGCAACATGTGTAATTTTGTACCTAAATGTGATTTTTCTCCTATATGTAGAACTACAGTGCTGCTTACTTTGCAACAAGAGTAAATTGCACCTAAAAGTGATTTTGCACCTAAAGCAATTTTGAATATAAATGTAAAATATGCTGCTAAATGTTTTCCACATCCATACTGCTGCTGCAAAAAGGGTCGTTTTGAAGCATAATTTGCTGTCAACCAAACAGGAGGTCATATTGCTATACACTGTTTTTTTACACAATTTGATATGTAACTACACATTTTTTTTCAATAAATCAATAAATCAAACAAGGATTTTTAAAGAATGGCAAATCACCCATGAGAGTCTCAAAGCACAGGAGTATGCTAACAGCTTCATGGTGATCTGCTCATTGGAACAGCCAGGTCTTGATAGCTTTTCTAAGTTGCTGGAGAGATAAGGCACCCCTGCGGTGCTGGGGAAGGCCATTCCAAGCCTTTACCATCAGGTTTGAGAAGGAGCATCATCCCCTGTTGTTTCGTTGGATCCATGGGGTATTGGAGAGGAAGAGGGAGGCGGATCATATATGTCTGGTCAGGTGGTGGAAGGTCAACGATGGGTATTGTGACTGTGCCTTACTGAACCTTTTTTTCAAGATAAATATCCAACACATTTTTCTTTTGAACTTATTATGGAAAAACAACTAAAAAAAGAGAGCTTTAGTTCACTTCTTACTGCACGGTGTTTGAACATACAATTGAGATTATCACTCTATGCCTTACCAAACTACCCTCAAATACTATAAACACTGCATCCTGATAGCCAACCCAAAAACCTCAAACAGTGAAAAATACCCTTAGCTCAGATTGGGGTGCTTACCCCATGGAACAATACACAGAACACTAAAGCACAAAAATTCCTAATTGAAAAGAAAATACATTTTAGGTTACCATAACCAGAAATACAATCTGCACATCACCCTGTATGAAAAAAAGAAAAGTTATGATCCAGTCATCTGATGTCAATAAATTATCTAATCTACATTTTTAAATATTCTGAAGGCCCTAATAGATCCACTGTGTGCAGGGAGATTAACACTGCACACCATCTCTACTGACAATCGCAACAATAGCTTGCCTCCTCTGTAGGAGAGTAGGGTCTGCTTCCTATGGTCACCCCCACTTTTTGCTGTGATTCTCAGTTTTTTCGACTTTAGTGTGGCTGTGGGCCTGCTAATCAGACCCACAGCCCAGCTGTTCTCTCTCTTAATTGATACCATGTACTTTAGGTACATACCGGATTGGGTATTGGGTCACCTTTGTGAGCCCCTGTATAGTGTACCATAGGTACCCAGGGCATAGGTGTATCCAATGCCTACCAGGGGCTGCAGCATGTATTATGCCACCCCTGGCTGGCCATCCAAACTGACACCACAGGCTGATCACTCAGCTTGGGTAAGGTGGTGTAATCACCCCTTACTTAGATATAGTATATCTTTATCTATCTTATATATAGACACATATGCACCTATAAGTCACTCCTATGTTAGGCCTCGACAATCCTGGAGGCCAGAGTGCTTAGTTTTATGTGAGAGGGTGCCCTAGCATGAGCTGAGCCCCTCTGCGGCTTTCGGAACCATGTTCTTATAGCTGTTCTATGATATAGCCATACTTAATGCTAACTTTGGTTTGGCTTTATCAAAACATGTCGTGTAAGGCGTCAAACACTTTGGAATACTACCCCCCCCCCCTGCCAGTTGTGGCAGCGGGGGTAGCGTTCCACCCTTCCAGAGGGAGAAGACATGTAGTTACTGCTTTACCCGGTTAAAGTTAAACAGAGCCTCGGCATCACAAAATGGATGCTGCTGCCACAGACATGAGTCTGACCTCCTGCAGCTGGACGAATCTCCGGCAAGGGAGGCCTGGACAATAGGTTTCCTGTCGAGGGAGGTGCTACCACTTACTTAGTATATGGTACGTGAGGCCCCTATGGCAAAATTGTATTTGTGCAACTTATAGTATGCTTAATGAGTAACTTGTGATGTATTTCGATCTATGACCTCATAAAGAGTCCAGAGGGGTTGTGTTAGAAATAAATACATGTCTATTTGATATATACCTTATGTGGTGTCCTTTCATTTGATATTCAAGGGATTATATATGGTAAAACAGCTGGCTTCACATGCTCTCTGAAGTTTTAGCCTAAGACTGCTTGTCCATGCTACCACTAGGATAGCTTGTCTATAAGGTTGACTTTACAACCACCATCAATAAGGGTCGTTTAGACTGGCGCAAGGTGCCCACTAGAATAGTGGACATCATATGCCAGGCTAACTTCTCACATCCTCCACATCCCCTTCTCCCATTAAGAGCCACACACCATTTGTAGAATAAAATCAGGCATCATAATTTAAGAATAACTAAATCTATCTCAGACAATAACCTGAAACAAAGTTACTGCTACATTGTCACAGACCAAAATACTGTTAAGGATCAAATTTTCATTGCCTTAGGACCCATCATCACTTTTTAATACAGCCCTGTCATTCAATACACCTTCCAGTCCAGTAAAACAACGCAGCAGCATACAAACTTGATCTCCACAGAAGAACTTGGCCAATCTAAGGCATGATTCACATGATAGGTGCAGTTACTTACCTGAGACTGTGACATGTTCTCCTCCTAATGATCAGAGCACAAATCCCTTATTAATTCCCAAAAATGGACTGCTTGATATGAAGTTGGATCACTTGGATGAGATTATACAAAGTTTTAAAGCCACACTCTCAGCTGTTCTCACAATAACTTTTTACACTAAACTTGGGTCACCTACATCTGAAGATTCCTTGATACACACCAACCTACACACTTTGGAGCATTCCTCCAGGCACATTACATTTAACAAACCCCACGCACCTCATCACACTGATTATGTCCACCACATATCCTATTGCCACAATCTCCAGAGCTGGGTGTCCTGAACATAGTTAAAATCAATATGACCATGTACCTTAAAAAATACTCAACTCTTCTTAAACTAAGGACCGATTACCCACTCTACTCATCAAATACACTCTCCAGAATATGAGGACTGCTGGGTTCTCTAATACCACATGCTCCACCTCCAATAGGAGATAAATATGGAGAGTGGTTGCTCCTATATCTGCATAATCACTTAAAATGCAAACTGATGGACTCAATAAACTTCTCTTCATTCCAGTGCCTAATTTCAATGATTATAAATATGGTATCAAAATCAGTGAAGCTAACAATCTTCTTCCATCCACCCGGCAGCAAATAGAGTTTTGGTTTCCTCATTAGTAGATTTTGAATGCAAAACATTTCATGGAACAACTCCAACGTGAGAGCAGATTTCCAAACTAGGAAGGGTCTCCTTTTTACCACTGATAAACAACAGCAACATGTGTTGGTACTCCTGTACCTCTCTGCAGCCTATAAAAAGTTGAGCATGTCATTCTATCGAAAAGTCTCAAAAGAATGAGTGGGGTATCAGGCCTGGTTGCAGTGATGATTTTTACTCTTTTCCGTTACTGCCAGCAAATTTGAAATGATTATATCAAATGCCAACTTGTAGAGCCACGAAATTGAGTTATTGGTTGAAGGGGGAAAACCCTGCTCCAGTAACAACCACAACCCTTGTCAGGTTGAATAGGAGCTTCGTGCTGGCAGTCGTCATGGGCAGTAGAGTCTAAGCATGAACAGGCCTGTTTGTGGTCCCGAACAGCCCAAACTTCAGGATATCTCCTTTTTTTCACAGAAGAGTGCACTCTGATGCAGCCTGGAGTCTAAGACTTGGAGAGGCACCTCTTGAGGATGAGGGAGTCACTCTAGTAGAGGAATTCCGGTCCTTTGCAAGTCCAGTTACAGTAGGTCAGGTGGGCAGTTGCAGGGAGGCCTCTGCAGCTTATTGTGTTTCTGTAGCTTAGAACAGAAGGTTAGCTCAAAGTCCCCTGGAGTCACTCAGGTTAGCCTGGGATGAAGGGAGCAGGTCTTGTCTTCCCTCTCAGAGAGCAGGGCAGGCCTCAAAAGCAGGATAGTCCTCTAGGGAACAAGGCAGGCCTCAAGCAGCAAGGCAGTCCTCTAGGGAACAAGGCAGGTCTCAAGTAGTAAGGCAGGCCTCTGGGGAACAAGACAGTCCTTCTGTAGGGTTCACAGGTGCAGAAGTGTGCAAAGAGGTGTTTCAGAAGTTCCTTCATATATACCAGGTGCCAGCCTTTGAAGTGGGGAGATTCCCTATACGTTTCCACGTCTGGTTCTTAGAAGTTCTTCTCTTCCCCTGACCAGGCTTTAAAAAGTCTGGGGTGACAAAAGACTGGTGTCAGGTTCCTTTGTGTGTATGCTGGAGGCAGCCCTATGTAATCCGACTCCCCCCCTGAAACTTACCACACTCGCTTTGAAGTTGGGACTTCTTAATTGCCGCTCCCTCCCCAAACATGCTACCGAAGTACATCTTCTGGTTCAAGATCAGGATCTTGACCTACTGTTCCTAACGGAAACATGGCTGTCAGATAACACCGACCCGGACGTCGTCGCGGCCCTCCCCACAGGGTACCTCTGCCAAGCTTTGAACAGACCCAAAGGGAGAGGAGGAGGGGTAGCCATAATTCACAGGGAACAATTCACCTGTAGGACGTCCAACGCCTATATCAAGGACTGCGAGAGTTGTCAATTCTCCATCCAAATCTCCCCAGCCCATTCCCTGACAGGGCTACTGATCTATCGCCCCCCAGGTGCCCCAGGCAATTTTATCAATTCCACTATCGAATCTGTATCACAACTAGCCTCGTCCACCTCCAACTTCCTGATGCTAGGTGACTTAAACCTCCACTTCCTGGACCCCACGGATCGAGTAGCCTCGGACCTCCGACATGATCTAACATCTTTAAAGATCCATCTAGTAAACAACGAGCCTACCCATGAGAAGGGCCACTTATTGGACCCTATCCTCACCAATATAGCAACGATGACCACCAAATCACCTGTGACCCTCCCATGGACGGACCATTTTCTGGTCCCTATTTCCTGGGAAATCTCCACACCGACCCTCCCAACCTCTAAAACCCAGGTTTTCGACCGACAATGGCGCAAACTGTCACCTGAGAAATGGGCTGCCTCTCTTGCAGACTCCATTCCCGAGCTCTCCTCTGACCCCACTATGGCGGACAAACAATTCAGTGATTGGATCACCTCATCCCTAGACACGATGCTTCCGAAAACCATCACCCTTAAACAGTCCAAAAGATTATCCCCCGCTTTATGGTATACTCCAGAGCTTAAAGCTCTGCGCCAAGAGTGTAAGAAAACCGAACGCTCTTGGAGACGGGACAAATCAGAAACCAAAAAAAACACCTACTCTATTTCTCTTCTAACTTATAAAACCGCTATTCGAAAAACCAAAAGCATGTTCTTTCAGGAGAGAATTGAGAAAGCGGGATGCTCCAGTAAGGAAGCATACGTCATCCTTAAAGAGCTTTTAAAACCTCCGGAACTTGGACTGGGACCCCCCTCCGACCCTAAAGCCGACCAAGAGAAATGCCAACAACTGGCTAATTTCTTCCATGACAAAATCCGACTAATTTTGGATTCAATTCCTCCCTCGAGTCCGGGGGAAGAAACCGTTTTGTCACACACGACATCTCCCACTTGTCTTTCCACGTGGGGACAGGTCACTATAGATGAAGTGAGAAATACCTTCAATTCCATGAAGAGCGGCTCCCCTAGGGACCCTGCCCCTTTTCGGATCCTCAAGGAGGTAGCCCCTACAATCATTCCCTCCCTCACTCATCTGATCAATACCTCACTCCAACAAGGAGTTGTACCCCTGAGTTGGAAGACGGCTGTCGTAAAAGCCCTACTGAAGAAACCTTCTCTCGACCCTGAGAATCTGGCGAACTACAGGCCCATTTCCCTACTCCCAGGAGTCAGCAAGATCGCGGAAAAATTAGTCAATAGGAAACTCTCGCAGTTTCTGGAGGCCAATAACAAACTAAAAAGTTCCCAGACCGGCTTCCGACCAGGGCAGGGCACCGACATCGCCCTCCTGGCAGCGGTAGAGGAGGCCAGGGCACTACTGGATGGGGGAGGATCAGTGGCAGTGATCCTCCTCGACCTTAGTGCGGCGTTCGACACCGTTGACCACCAACTCCTCATCGAAAGATTGGCAAGAGTTGGAGTGGAAGGTACAGCCCTATCCTGGCTTTCATCCTTCCTGGCCCAACGGACCTATCAGATCTAGGAGAAGAACGCCCGCTCCTCCGAAATGCCCCTCCAATGTGGTGTGCCCCAGGGCTCTTCCCTGAGCCCCACATTATTTAATATCTATATGTCCACATTGGAGGAGGTTATCACCCCATTCGGAGTGAGCGTCGTCAGCTATGCTGACGACACACAACTAGTGGTGTCTCTGTCCCATCCTAAACAACAGAAAGCTGATCTCTTCAACTGCCTTACGCAGGTCCACCGATGGATGAATAGATCAGCCTTAAAGCTAAATGGGACAAAAACCGAGGTCCTCATACTTGGTCCAAAAGGAACCTCACTCCCCCTGGACATTTGGCAAGCCTGTCTAGGTCCTCCCCCCGATCCAAAAAAAGAGGTAAAAAGTCTGGGTGTATGGATTGATTCTGATCTCTCATTCACTTCGCAAGCAAAGAAGGTAGCAGGGACCTGCTTTGGTTTCTTAAAATCTCTGAGGAAAGTCCTGCCCCTTCTCCCCCCCAAGTCCCAAAAATTGCTAATCCAAGGTCTCATAATTTCGAGACTAGATTACAGCAATGTGATTTATTTGGGCGCTCCTGAAGCAACCCTTAATAAACTCCAGAGAATTCAGAACACCGCTGCCCGGATTATCACAAACACCCCTACCAGAGCATCTGCTAAACCTGCTCTCAAACTTCTTCACTGGCTCCCCATAAGGGAGCGAGTCAAATTCAAGGCCTTGTGCCTCGTCTACAAAACTTTGCATAACCAAGGCCCCCCAGTCCTTAGCAACTTTGTCACTCCTTACATAACCACTAGATCCCTCCGGTCTACTGCAGAAAACCTCATCAATACTCCAAGATTCAGGAAAGCCCGATCAGGAGGAAGACGCTTTTCGGTACAAGCTGCTCATCTTTGGAATTCACTCCCTCGCGACCTGCGTCTTGAACCTCAATATCTGCGCTTCAGGAAGCAGTTAAAGACGCATCTCTTTCCCTAGTCTTTTTTATGCCCCACCCTGCTTGAATTCTCACCCCTCCTCTCTTTTGCTCTCAGCTCCTGGTCCTCAGGTCTGCAGAATTAGGATTTTTTAGCGCTGGGATACCTCCGGGTGACTACGCGCTTTATAAAAAATAAATAATAATAATAAATAATAATGAAATGTAGTGGGGCAGAGGGCAGATTCACCCCAACCACCCTGACAAGATGGCCCATCTTGCCAACCTAGCCCCCCTTTGTTTCACTGTCTGGGAGGAATACACAAAGGTCAACTGCCAAGCTCTTAACAGGCATGTGACCCAGGACACAGACAGCAGGCACCAAATGGCATTTTCAGAATTGTGACTTAAGTTCTGACTTTACCATTACAGTGGGTTTCAAATTACAGTTCATTTGAGTGAAGACTTGACATTTGGTCCCAATAAAATGTTAGCTCCTATTAAATGTTATAAGGAAATCCAATGGTATCGAATGGAAGCGATAGGTAGTAAAAAATTACTTTAGGAGTTTTTTACTACTAGCACATTACAAACTTAAAAATACATCTTCTACTTTTTATTTACAATGCATCCTGTCGCATAGCCTTTATTAAGGTCTACCTTAGGGGTGAAATATATGTTTTAAAGATGGATGGTTTCGGCCTGCCAAAAGGTTTATTTTAGTAAACACAACAAGATGATGGACAGCCGGCTAAAACTTTTCAACCACTCCCCCCCAGTCATGAGATCCGAGTGTAATCCATTGTTCTTTTGCAAAGGAACAATGGATTCAACCCAGATCTCTTGATTGGGGTAAGTGGTTGAAAAGTTTCAGCACTCAGTCCATCATTTTGTTGCGTTTGCAAAAGGTTTATTTTGCTATGTCGATTGGCAGTTTTAAAACTGCACTACAGGGTGCAATGACAGTCCTGGGACATGTTTTAAAGGGCTATTTAATAGGGTAGCAGAATGGGAGCTGCAGGCTATGAGTACCATTTAATTTACAGGCCATGGTACATGTAGTACCATATACTAGGGTCTTAACAGTAAATTCAATTTACCAATAAAAATCTCTGATTTGAATGACATTGGACCTGGGCATGTCCTGCCTGAAGTACTAAATACTGAACTACTCTAACCAGTCCACGAGAAACACATTCAATATAATACAGAAAGAACAGAATCAGGTAACCAGAATGTGCCTGAACAATAACAGAATGGATCATGTGCAGCGAGCCATTAACCTTTCCCATTGGCTTTGTTCAAGCCAAAGCTCGACTTTATCTACTAAAGCTTGTTTGTCTGAAGAATCTAGCACCTCATGAAGGTGTACTCGGGATCAGTCTTACATGACTTAGTTCACCATTGAGAATTAATGGAGCACTAAAACAAGATATATTCCCACGGGGATAAGTGGCCCGAAATGTGGAGTAACTTGAACCAACTTCAACAGACTGAAACCCATTATTTTCAATTGAGGATACTCCCAAGAACTGAGCAGTCCAGACTGATTTTCAACTGACCACCTCTTCCAACAAAGGGAGTGCTGATAAATGCATCCATCAAGTCAATTCAATTCAATAGAAACTTTATTCGGCCACGTTCTTGCCATAAAAGTACATTTCACATAAAAGAGCACATACATTTTGGGTTTAAAACCACACCAGGCATGGCGAGGACTTTTGCCGAACCGGATTTACCCGTGGACCTAAACGAAGCGACTTTCCAAAAATTTGAATGTTCTACTGCAACACTTGAAATAATGACTATTGCGATTCAATGATAAGAACTACTGAGACGATTTAGCCTTGAGAAAGCCATGGCACGATCTGCCACAAAGGGCGAAACACATGTCGGCTGTTTTCTGTCACTGTCAACAAAAGCTGGCTGTTTTTCCTAAATAAAAAATTGATGAAACAAACAAAGAGTATAATGTATTAAATGAGTTGCAAAGTATTGGAATGGAGTATTAGCCGCCAACCAGCGACACATTTGATAAAAAGGATTCATCCTTGTTGTCTTACTATCTGTTCAAGACGAAGGAACATCAGCTCACTAAAATATAATCCTAATATCTGCAATTCTGTCTAACATCATGCAGTATTCTAAAATATTTTGGTTTAGGTTTGGCTTATCTCTAGACCATATTTTAAGCCACCATATCATTGGTTGATTTAAAATTCCAGGACTTATAATCATAAAATGTCTGCATGTACGTTTCTTAAGTTCATTTACTTCCCTATCCAGATTTCTCCTCATAAAAAATTGAGCTTTTATAGTTTTCACATCATCAGGGTGCAGCTTTCTTGGTTGATTAAATAGCCCTGGTTACCCAAGTGCTGAAAGCTGCAGGGAGACATATTTTAACCAGGGAATATCTGCTACTCTGTCTAACAACATACAGTCCTCTAAAATAGTTTGGTTTAGGTTTGGGTTATCTCTAGACCAACTTTTTTGTCACAATTTCAAGGGTGCTACAGCAATATCCTCATGTACCATAAAAGCTGGAATGCTAGAAGGAGCAGCTAGGAATTTACGTAGGTGTTTGTTTTCAACTCCTTGAAGTTCATTGCATTCCTTGTAGCCCCAAACCACACTACCATACACTGTCATAGTGACACATTTCTCATTATAGATCTTCAGCAGTGGTGGTGTTGGTTTACTCCCTAATCTTCTGGTGAGGCTCCAGCTGTTCTTGCCAAAATGTTTTTCTTTAAAGCACGCTGCACCACCCAGGTGCCATTTTCATCAAATAACACACCCACATATGGGTATGTTGGTACATCGGTTAGCACTCCTTCCTTTCATGGAAGGTATTTTTTTCTCTTTTTAGATTACCGAGTGACATTTTATGAGATTTGGGCAAATTGACTGTGAGTTCAAGAGCTACCATAAAATCAATAAAAGTATTAACTAAAGATTTCAAAACAAGCGGGGTCCTGGCAAGTAAAACTGTATCATCTGCATATAAAAGTGCTGGAATTGATTTAGTACCTACAGTTGGGATGTCTAAACACGTGGAAGAGGTGTGGTGCCGCGGCCAGGGCGACTGACTCCGGAATCTGGGTATCACGGTTCGATCCCCGGCTCCGGCGGCAGATTAGCCCAGCACCATGTGACTCTGGGCAATAGCTTTCTTAATCTTCCCGACGGCCGCTAGCACCTAGAGACCCTTACGGGTGATTGTGCGCTTTACAAATGTGGATTAATATTAATAATATAATAAACATGAGTTTGATAGCACTGCCCCTAACTTATTCATATAAAGTGTGAATAAAACCGGTGCAAGATTGCACCCCTGCCTCACTCCTCTTTTTACCTTCCAGGCTTTTGTTAGGGAGCCATTCTCGTTATACCTTACAGAGGCAGTCATAATAAGATGGGACCAGTGCAAGAAGCATACTAGATTCCTATCCATCCCTATTTCGAGCAGCAATTGCCATAGCTTAGATTTTTTACCATATCAAAAGTGGACGTTAAGTCCATAAAAGCCAAATTCATAGGCCCTTTCTTTGCTAGAGTATTTTTGTTAGTGATCATGAGTGGGTTCATACAATGTTCCACTGTACATCTGCCCTTACGGAAAACCAAATTGTAGTTCAGACAACACATCTTGTTTTTCCAGTCAAATGCTTAAACAATCTAAAATTACATTGCCCAACAGGGAAATCGGATGATAACAGGCAGGATCGTCCCTGGCAGCTGTTTTATAAATTGATCAAATCACCGCCATTGGCCATGAGTAGGGTTGACCTACCCTCATGGCAGCGTTGAACACCTCGGTTAAAATTTTCACCCATGTAAGAGAGTCTGATTTATAGAGGTCCACAGGTATCCCATTGGGACCGGGGGCTTTCCACGCAGACGTACCCTCAATTGCTTTCTTTAGCTCTTTTACCCCAAATCCTAATGCAAGCGGTACAGCACTCGGTACCCAGAAGGAATCTGTTTGGTTTGTAACAACCTCTGCATATATCTGTTCAGAATGACTAAACCACCGGCCGGCTGAAATTATGCACTCTGTCTTGTTGTGTTATTATCTTTAAAAAAAGGGTCTATTTACTAACTTCCAAAATTTTGCACTATCAGCTTGTGCACTCGCCTGTGTTAATTCTTCCCATGCCTATTCCCTTAAAGCAGCCTTCCTTAGGTTTAAAGCCAAATGATATGCTCTCCTTAGATGTTTAATCAGCTCGGGATCTCTAGGTAAACTTTTTAATGCGACCACAAGGGCATTATGAGCTTTTGAGCAATCGGCATTAAACAACTTAGCCTCCTTTGTACCTGCTGGGATCTTTTTACCTGTTAACTTTTAACACTCACTCAGTTCGAACGTAATGGTATTCCATAAACGTGTCTACATTTTTCCAGTGCCTCTCCACACATCTAAGTTTCACTTGAATAAACCAAACATAAATGCACTAGAGAGGGCCTTTGCACCGAACTTTGTGAAAATAATCTAGCAGACACTGAAGGGAAAATAGTTGGTCATTTTAAATCACAAGAAAAGAGTTTTACCTGAAATTCCATAACTATTTGCTTGCTCACATTACACAATAGGCAGAGTATGCAAATGTAGAGTTAGGAAAAGGTATTTGTCCTATTTATTAGTGAGGTCATTGCACTCGCATGGACGAATTGCTACATGAGTTAGACTTCCACAAGTCAAAAAGTATTGTGAATTAGTGAGATGTAAATACATTTTTGACCATGTTTCGGTGTAAAACCCAGATCTCCTACTTACGCCGGTTTTAATGAACTACACCTTTCAGAGCGGTTTACGTACACAGGTTTATGTGTGTATAAAGTAACAGATGCCGATGGGAAATCGTACAACCATGGGTGCAAACAGCAAATAGAAATGAGACTGCACATTGGGCTCTGTACAGAAAAAGAGACATTTGGGTATTCGAACCCTCTGTCCATATTCGGCGTCCCGCCGTTTATAATGTACTTCTGATATGATGCAAAAAATATGTTGAAACGGATTTTTAAACCAGGTGAAAAAAATGTACTGATGAAAAAGGAAACTTGAAAGCATAAAGCAAAGGAAAGAAACATGCATGGAAAAGATCAAAACAAGTTCCACATTTGAAACTTTGTGATTCTGACATACTTTTCCGATGCCCCATTTTTTCTTTGGGTGGTTTTTTACACAATTATAAACGTGTGAAGAATAACCCCTTTCGTTGATCTAATAAAAAAGCTGGTTTTATAATATATTCGTATTCCCGAACACAATTTTCCGAAGCAAAGAATATTTTAACACTCTGGAGCTAAATGAAACAGGAACTTTTACACAAAAACCAACTTTTATGCATGTGAATCCAATTGATAAACTATTATACAACGACAGTACGCCTAAGCATTCCGATGAGAGGTTGAGAACTCTAACTGTATTGTTAAATGTGGCTTATTTGGTTTCAAAACACTATGCATCTATTACACTAGAATGTATTGTACCAATTTACCATTTTACAAAAGATGCAATGCTTTTCTAACGGTGGCAGTCTGACTATTGCTATATTAATTTTCCAATGAAGTAGTTTCAGGTCGATGCTTAGAGCCAACAAGAGAAATATGATGCATTCCAATGCATGCGTTCCAACTGTGTCAAAAAGAAAATAGACTACAAGGACTGTGAAATAAGATGAAATAAGAGGAAAGCATCAATTAACAACAGCCATAACCTTATATTACTCCAATGCTTATTTAATTCCAGGTTTAGCAATTGTGAGTGGAGTGTGGGCTGCCTGGGAATGGTTTAATAGAAGCATTTCGCTGGTTCCATACTAAGCAATATTTGCAATGGACTATTAGAGAGTCTAGCCAAGACCTGCTAAAAGGAAGGACATACCCTACCGCCCCCTTTTCTGTTAAGCAAAAGTGGTAGTACAGGCAAAATGAATATCGTGCCCATACAGAGCTGGTACTATTATTTATTCCCTCTCAACCCTGGTACTGCCTCCTGTTTGAAGATTTATTGTATCAGTTGAGCTGCATTAAATCTTATGTGATAAGGAACTGCAACATTTGCATGGTCAAATGTATTTGGCAAATTTAATATATTCTTCACCATGCTTGACTAAACGGTTGTGGGAAATGTGTGTCTTCAAATTATTTATAATATTGTTATTTAATAATAATAATCAATCAATCAATCAATCATAGCATTTGTAAAGCGCACTACTTACCTGTGAGGGTCTCAAGGTGCTGGGGGTAGGGAGGATTGCTGCTACTGCTCGAAGAGCCAGGTCTTGAGGAGTCTTCTGAACATCAGCAGGTCTTGGATCTGCCGTAGGTGGATGGGGAGGGTGTTCCAGGTCTTGGCGGCGAAGTGGGAGAACGAACTGCCGCCGGAGGTCTCTCTTCGGATGCGGGGGACTGTAGCGAGGGCGAGGTCGGCGGATTGGAGCTGGTGGGTGGGGGTGTAAAAGCTGAGTCGTTTGTGGAGGTATGCTGGTTCATGTGTTGGGGAGAGCCTTGTGTGCGTGGGTTAGGAGCTTGAAGGTTATCCTCTTGTTGACGGGGAGCCATTGCAGGTCTGTCAGATGGGGTGTAATGTGGCTGTGGCAAGGGATGCCGAGGATCAGGCGTGCAGAGGCGTTCTAGATGCGCTGAAGCTATTTCAGGAGTTTGGCGGAGGCTCCGGCGTATGAATGAATGAATGGGGATCTTATAGTGCGCAGACTTAACCCAAAGGGCATTAAGGCACAGACAACAGACAAACATAAGGTCTCAGCAAAGAAGGTAGCATAGAATTAGTAGACCTGAGAAAAAAGCCAGGTCTTTAGAAGTTTACGGAAAGTCCCCAGTGAGGGCTGATTGGAAAGTTCAGGGGGGAGAGAGTTCCACAGTTGAGGGGCCAGGATGGAAAAGGCTCTTCCTCCCCACTTTGCCTTTTTAAATCTGGGCACAGAAAGGAGATTCTTAGAGGTCGAGCGAAGGGTTCTGCTGGGAGTGTAGGGGCTAACCAGGGACCTGATGCCTTCAGAAGTAGATCCAAAAACTGCCCTATGGGCCAGGCAGATAAGTTTGAAAGAAATTCTGGCCTGAATCGGTAGCCAGTGGAGCTCTTTCCTGGCCTAGGTTGCAGATGCAAGCCTAGGGAGGTTCAGGACCATCCTGGCTGCGGCATTCTGCACCATCTGGAGGCGATGGAGAGACTTCTTTTTAATGCCACCATAGAGCGCATTACAATAGTCAAGCCTGGAGGAAACCAGGGCAACTGTTGACTGTTTGCGAGCTTCAGGCGACAGATATGGGACAATCTTTTTAAGCATCCGGATGATGGCACAGAAGGTGGACACTGTTCTATTGACCTGAGGGTCAAAGGAGAGGGATTGATCTATTAGTATGCCCAAATTCCTGGCTGAATGGGTAGGGTGGGGACAATCCCCCAAAGAAGGAGGCCACCAATCCCCAGACCAAATGTTTTGGTTTCCTCCAAAAATCAAAACCTCAGTCTTTTCCCCATTTAATTTTAGATAGTTTCGCACCATCCATTCCGAGACTGCCTCCATACATGTTCGAAATTTAAGGGCACAATCTTTTGCCGAATGAGTAGTGGAGACAATAATCTGGGTATCGTTGGCATACGACAGTACCTGGAAGCCAAAAGATCGTATTATTTTAGCAAGTGGGGTCCCGTAGATGTTGAACAAAAGTGGGCTCAAAGCGGAGCCCTGCGGAACCCCACATTGCACGGGCTGAGAGGAGGAATAAAAATTACCCAATTTTACTCTCTGATGTCTCTGGTGAAGGAAAGAGGACAGGAGATTAAGGTCAGTGCCTCCCACCCCTATCCCTTCCAGCCTATCAACCAGGATTGCAGGGGACAGAGTATCAAAGGCTGTCGTGTGGTCAAGCAACACCAGCAGCGTAGTCTGTCCCCTGTCAACCGCACATCGGATGTTGTTGACCACAACTGTGAGGGCAGACTCAGTGCTGTGGGCAGCACGAAACCCATGTTGGGAAATATCCAACAGCTTCGCGCTCTGCAGATGGGAAGTTAGATGGCAATTGAGATGGGCCTCAAGTATCTTGGCCGGGGCAGGGAGCAGTGATATGGGCCGAATGTTTTTTAGGACATCCGGGTCCAGTGAGGTCTTTTTTAGAAGAGGCTTAACAACTGCAGTTTTCCAGAGTATGGGGAACATCCCCTCAGTGATGGCCTTGTTCATGACCTCTAGAAGAGGAGGAAGAACAACCTCTCTGCATGACTTCAAAATTTTTAAAGGACAGGAGTCCAAGGGCGAGCATGACTTTGTGGCGTCGAGAAGATGATTTAATTCTTCCAGGGTCAGAAGAGGAAAACTAGTAAAACCGGACTTGGAGCTAGATTCAGAAGCCTCAACCAGAGTAGGGGGAGGGGAAAAAAGGTAGGGGAGCACAATTAGTATCCATCTCCAGATTGCAGATTTTAAGGGAGTTATGAATGTCAGCAATTTTAGAGAGAAAGTAGCTCGCAATATTGTCACAGAGCTCCTGAGTCTCAATAACAGAGTCGGCAGCTTTGGGTGTCGGCAAGGTGTCAATGATTTTAAAGATATCTCTCGATGATTTTAGCGAGGCGGTGATATTGCTAAAGTATTTCTCTTTTTCATCGACTATGGCCATTTTATATTCCCTCAGAGCTAATTTATGTTGAATTTTCCCAGAGGAGTCCGGATGTGCCTGCCAGGATCTTTCTTTTTGTCTGCATTTCTGCCGTAAGAGTCCTAGCCGATCCGAGTACCAAGGTGACGATGGACTCTTCCTGGCCGAATAATGTTTCTTAAGCGGCGCTAGGGTGTCCATAGCATTAGATAAGGTGATGGACATACCAAGTGCAGAAGCATTGGAGTCTGACAGGGAGAGGGGACTAAAAGCCATCATGAATGGGGCGAGGGAAATGTTACAGACCTCTCTATAATTTCTTCTAGTTTCCCAGACATTCCTGTTCCCTTGATTAGGGACGCCGAGAGAGGTGTTGAGATGGATAGGCACTGCCCGATGGTCAGACCAGGATAAATGAATAGGAATTCCCATTGCCAGTCTAGTGTCGTTCGTGAAGACGCCGTCTAGCGTGTGCCCAGCAAGGTGTGTAGGGCCTTCAACCAATTGGCTCAGCCCACAAGCAGTCAGACCCTCAACTAAAGATATCGTATCTCTGTCATCTGCCAGCTCAAGATGAAAATTAAAGTCACCAAGAAGAGTTAGGTTGGGCTTATTAATAAAGGGCTCTAACAGTCTGAGAATTTCATGCAAAAAATTGGCCCTGGGCCCCGGGGGCCTGTAGCAGAGGATGCCAGAAAAGGAGGCTGTAGGGGCAAACTGTATGGAGAAATACATTGCTTCAAGATTGTCTGAGGGAGATGAAAGGGGATCCGTACAACAAGTAAAGCAGTCTCTACACAGAATTCCTGGCCCTCCACCCCTCCGCCCGGCCCGATCCATTCTGATCAGGGCATATCCCTCTGGAATGGCATTGACCAAGTCTGGGCCAGAGGAATCCGAACCCCAGGTCTCAGTTGTAAAGACCCAGGGGGGTTTTCTCTGCGCTACAAAGTCATTAAATGCTACGTTGTTTTTGACTAGTGACCTGGCATTAACAAGAAAGACTGCCTCATTTGGAGGATTTTCTAAAACCTTAACTGCCCCAGAACGAACCCAGTGCTTTCTGAGATGCTGAGTATGAGCAGATCTAGGTGCATTACAAGCACAGTTAATAATTGATATATCATCAGGAGATAGTGTGTGATGACATATCATGGGAGGGGGTCAAAAAGAGAGCATGGTAGAAAGTGTGTAAAGTTCATGATCAGCAGCAAGTGAGAAGCGGGGCCCAGCCCGTCTGGCCTGAGGCGTGATCTAGGCTCGGACGGGCGCAGACAGGCTTAACTTTGGCGCAACTTCGGCACGCTTCCGCTTTGCGCAGAGAGAATCATCCTGACTAAATAGGGCTGACCCCGAGACTGGCGTCCCACCTGACCTAATCCGGCCAATGGGAGCGGGGACCAGCTGTTTGCCGATGCGCCCTCCACGCAAACGGGAACACCCGCGGTGGAACGGAGCGTAGAGGGCGTTTCCATAGTCCAACCTGCTACTGATGAGGGCCTGGGTGACCGTTCTTCTTGTTTCAGTGGGGATCTACTTGTAGATCTTGCAGAGCATGTGGAGGCTGTTGAAGCAGGCATAAGAGAATGCGTTGACCTGCTTTGTGATGGAGAGGGTGGAATCGAGGATAACCCCCAGGTTGCGTGCATGGTTGGTGGGTGTTGGAGCTGTCCCCAGTGCAGTCGGCCACCAGGAGTCATCCCAGGCCGAGAGGGTGGATCCGAGGATGTGGACCTCCGTCTTGTCCAAGTTCAACTTCAATCAGCAAAAAGAAATACAGAGTTCCCCGGTTGCAGTCAGCTAAAGGACTGTCATTGGTCTCTCTCTTGTCGGGTCAAACAGTAAAAAAGTGAGTGTAGTGAACCCTCTCTTGGAATTTTTGGGGTACCTCACACAAGTCGCCGGTTGGACTACACTTGTAATCCCACCCGGTGATCGTTCAGCGTCATCATCGGTACCCTGCCCCTGCGCCAGGCTGGCAGTGCAATGCCTGTCGGGCAACAATACTTGTTGCTCTTTGGCGGGGATCTTCTATTCCTTCGCCAAAGGGTGTGTGGATGTAAGGGGACCATGCAAGGAGGTAATATGTGAGTGTGCAAAAGTGAGCGTGGGTGAAATAAAAGGAGTCAGTGGAGTCCAAAAATTGGGATTTTAATGATATGGCTCACTGCTCTATTAAAAATACAAGGGGTATAGAGGCAGAACTATCAAGGTAGTAAGCCTCATTCAACCCTTGGTGAGTGGATGGTCAACATGTTTCTTGCTTATAGAGCAATTCGTCAGGACCAAGGGGTGCTCATATGATTTGCAAGGGCTCCCCCGTGATCAGGGGGCCCAGTATACGACCTGGTAGGTGTCGTATGGCAGTCCTTTCCTCAGGACCCTTCCCAGGACCGTTTGTTACACTACGGAGGCTTCCTCGAGCTGACCGGGTGGGGCCAGGACTTGGTGGAGACCACCTCGGAGTTCCTGGCGTAGGGCGTCTAGTCACCTACCCTTCCCACTGCGGACGGTGCCGCAGATCAGCCGGCTGAGGAAAGGACTGCCATACGACACCTACCAGGTCGTATACTGGGCCCCCTGATCACGGGGGAGCCCTTGCAAATCATATGAGCACCCCTTGGTCCTGACGAATTGCTCTATAAGCAAGAAACATGTTGACCATCCACTCACCAAGGGTTGAATGAGGCTTACTACCTTGATAGTTCTGCCTCTATACCCCTTGTATTTTTAATAGAGCAGTGAGCCATATCATTAAAATCCCAATTTTTGGACTCCACTGACTCCTTTTATTTCACCCACGCTCACTTTTGCACACTCACATATTACCTCCTTGCATGGTCCCCTTACATCCACACACCCTTTGGCGAAGGAATAGAAGATCCCCGCCAAAGAGCAACAAGTATTGTTGCCCGACAGGCATTGCACTGCCAGCCTGGCGCAGGGGCAGGGTACCGATGATGACGCTGAACGATCACCGGGTGGGATTACAAGTGTAGTCCAACCGGCGACTTGTGTGAGGTACCCCAAAAATTCCAAGAGAGGGTTCACTACACTCACTTTTTTACTGTTTGACCCGACAAGAGAGAGACCAATGACAGTCCTTTAGCTGACTGCAACCGGGGAACTCTGTATTTCTTTTTGCTGATAGTCTTTCTAGGACACATACATTGGACCCCTTTAAATAATTGTCCTAACCCTGTGTTCCTCCCTGTTGATACAAGTTCAACTTCAGTCAGCTGTTCCTCATCCATTCGGCACGGGCCTTCCTTCCTTCATGGAGGTTGGCTTTGGCGGTGTGGGGGCCCTTGGTGAGGGAGAGGATCAGCTGGGTGTCATCGGTGTAGGAGATGATGTTGAGGTTGTGCAGTCGGACGACGTGGGCGAGAGGAGCCATGTAGATATTGAACAGCGTTGGGCTGAGGGATGAGCCCTGGGGTACGCCGCATATGATCTCAGTGCCTTCGGAGCGGAAGTAGGGAAGGCAGACGCTCTGTGTTCTGCCAGAGAGGAAGGAGGTAGTCGGATCCCGGCGTCATGGAGGTGTGTGCATAGTGTGCGGTGCTAGACCGCGTCAAAGGTGGCTGACAGGTCCAGGAGGGTGAGGGCTGCGGTCTCTCTATTGTCATTAGGGTCCTGATGTCATCAGTGGTGGCGATAAAGGCAGTTTCAGTGCTGTAGTTGCTGCAGAACCTGGACTGGGAGGGGTCCAGGATGCTGTCTTCCTCGAGGTAGCGGGTCAGTTGTTTGTTGACGGTCTTCTCGATGACCTTCACCGAGAATGGGAGCAGGGAGATGGGCCGGAAGTTCTTGAGGTCCGCCTTGTTTTTTTTTGAGTAAGGCGTTGAGCTTGGCGTGCTTCCAACTCCCTGGGAACGTTGCTGTTTCAAAGGAAATGTTGATGGCTTACCGGAGATGGGGTGCGATGGCGGTGCTGGCTTTGTTGAAGATGTGGTGTGGGCATGGGTCTGATGGAAATCCGAGTGGATGTGCTCATGATCTTGATGGTGTCATCATCGTTTATGTTTGTCCAGGAGAGCAGCCGGTTGGTGCAGATGGTGGTTGTGGGGGCAAAGGTCTCAGTGTTTGCCGGGGTGATCGTGGCATTGAAGCTGTCGTGGATGTCTGCGATCTTGCGATGGAAGAAGGTGGCCAGCGAGCTGCACATGTCTTGCGAAGGTAGGATGTTGTTACAGTTGGAGCTGAGGTTGGAGAGTTCCTTCACGATGTTGAAGAGCTCTTTGCTGTTGTGTGCATTGTTATCTAGGCGGTCTTTGAAAGAGGCCCTTTGGCAGATTGATGAAGTGATGGTGTCTGCGAGTGGCGTTCTTGTGGGCTAATAAGCTGTCTGGTATTCGTTCATGGTGCCAGTTCCTCTCTAGCTTTTGGCAGGTTTGTTTGGAGGCCTGGACGTCTTCAGTGAACCAGCTGGTTTTGTTGCTGGTGTGGTTGTTGGAGGGTTTCTTGAGCGTGCCGAGGGTGTTGGCGCAGTCGTCGATCCACTGTTCGAGGTTGCGGGTCATGGTGTCGGCGTCGGTGGGGTTGGGGGGTTGGCTCCGGAGAAGGGTGGTGGATATCTGGTCTTCAGTGACTTTGCTCCAGCAGCGGGGAGGCATCTGTTGGGTGCGGTGGTGCGTGGTGGTCTTCCGGAAGGTGAAGTGGATGCAGTGATGGTCGGTCCAGTGGAGTTCGGTGGTGTGGCTGAAGGTGACGTGGGAGCTTGCGGAGAAGATGGGGTCAAGCGTGTGGCCGGCGGAGTGGATGGGTGTTGTGATGAGTTTTCTGAATCCGAGGTTGGGAAGGTTGTCAATCAGGGTGGTGGAGTTGGTGTTGTTGTTGTTCTCGAGGTGGAAGTTCAGGTTCCCGAGGAGGATGTAGTCCGTGGGTGCGAGGGCGTGTGTACTGATGAAGTCGGCAATGTAGTCGCTGAATTGTGGTCGGAGTCCAGGGGGTGTGTAGAGGAGGGTTCCTCTGAGGGTGGTGTTTGGGCGGTGTGGACCTGGAAGTGCAGGTGTTCAGCGGTGCTGAGGGTGTCATCGCTGTTGGTCAAGACTCTAATAGTGTTCCTGTGGACGATGGCGATTCCTCCTCCTACTCCATTGGATTGGTGCGGTCCCTGCGGGTGAACTTGTAGCCTTCCGGGATGGCTATGGCGATGTCGGGTGCCGAGGAGGGGTTCAGCCAGGTATGAAAACCAATATTCAAGTCCTGGTCATGTCCCATTGTTATTTTGACAATGTCATATACGCTGGGTTTCCACAGTCCTCAGTTGCTCCATCATCTTTGAGAAAGTTTCCAGGATCCCTGGACATTCACAAAGTGGTCAGAGGCAGAAATTTGCTGAAGGTGCCGCAGCAGTACTGCTG
Source organism: Lissotriton helveticus (assembly GCF_964261635.1). NCBI lineage: Eukaryota > Metazoa > Chordata > Amphibia > Caudata > Salamandridae > Lissotriton > Lissotriton helveticus. Next base: position 1,945,526,357 of record NC_136063.1, on the reverse strand, counting down.
AGCATATTATGAGTTTCCTCCGCAACACCCATTTCATCTTGATGAGCCCATCATGAAAAGAGTGGTGGTGTGGCAACTAAGGGGTCTCTAATAGGGCTCCGTGCCCCCTCAGGGCCCAGGGGATGCATGCGGGGGGCACATGAGGTGCATCCCGCCTTCTGCACCCCCCGGTTCCTGCATGGTGTGGCATGTATGCCACACAATGCAGGAAGGAGCAGGCGGTGCTCTGAAAGCGTCTGTCTGCATGGTGGCTTTTTTATGAGCTTACCAGACCGCTGCTGTCAGACGCCGCAGGAACGCCCACCAGACCAGAAATAAACTCCTGATATGGCAGGTAGGCGCACCACAGGTTAGGCAGTCTTACAGTGGAAGACGCGTTGCACCATCCACTGTAGGACTGCCAAACTCATAACTAGACCCTAGCCCACACTGTCACTGTTCTAACTTCAAGGCACTCATTGCAAGTCAATTGTGGCATGTGTGGTAGCTGTTGCTACTTGTAATATTGCAACTATGTGATAAAACTTGGCAGGTTAAATCTAGTTATAGTTAGGACCTACTTTCATAGGAAATCCACAACATTCTATTTGGAATAACTTTGGCGTCAGTGGACGAATCTTCGTGAATTTCTCCAAGAAAATGGCCTGCTTGGTTCCGCTCCTACCCTGAAAGTTTGGGTTGATTTGTCAAATGGGGGCCGAGAAAAAGTGGGGTCCCAAAACGTGGTTTCCCCATTTTCTATAGGGACCTTTAGCCAAGGCTACAGCCCGAACGGCTGAACGGAATTACACCAAATCTGGCAGAGAGGTAGATTTCAGTTTGCAGATTGTGCTTTTTGTTTGATGGTGTAAATCCGTTCAGTAGTTTCTGAGAAAATTACAAGTAAAATCATAGCGATATCTAGAGACAGAGTTCTACACGCGGACCGAGATCAGTTCAATTACGTGCGCGAGCTGCATGCTGATTGGCTGTGAACTGTCTGTCAACACTCGAAACCAGGAAGTGTTGGTGGCCATGTTATGCCTCGGTAGAACCGAGTCACAAGAAAACAGTAAAACAAAGTTGAGAAATAAGGGAAGGGGGCAGGCTAGAAACATTCTGACCCTTTACGCTTGCTCAGGGGGTCCTACATGGATGTTTAAAAAAATCTTGTCGTACGCGTAGGGAAATACGTACAATTACGCACAGGACCTGCATGCTGATTGGTTGTCAATACTCCAAAACAGGAAATGTTGGCAGCCATCTTGTTTGTCGCGAGAGCCGAGTCACAAGAAAACAGTAAAACAAAGTTGAGAAATAAGGAAAGGGGGAGGGTAGAAACATTCTGACCCTATAGTCTTGGTCAGGGGGGAGGTACATGGATCTTTAGGCTCAATTTTTATTTAAAAATAAATAAAAAATGGTGGGGTACTCGTGCAGTACTTGTACGCGGTGGAAAAGTTGAAAAAAAACTAGAAGTCCGTTTTGTTCATTAGGTCCCGGGGGGGGCAAATTAAGTGCAAGTGCATTTTTTTTTCTTTTTCTTCAAGTTCGCCAAGCAAACCTCTCCTGATTTTAGGTATTAAATTTGCCACTTTCTTTTCCCGGGTGGTGTGTGTCATCCGGTGCTATACTTTTGTAATATTAATAAACATATTGTATGTATATTTAATTGAAATGTAGTGTCGTGGCGCAAAACGTTGATTACATACTCCGTCCAACCGCCATTTTAGTAGTTTTCCTCCGTTATTTTTATTATACCTGTTACTTTAATTTTACCCTGTGCATATTTTCTCTGTGATCAATGAGATTTCGTGCCACAGATACCACGGTGTTTGTCCTTGGCCTCCGATCTTATCAGACTTGGTCACACGTATATCTAGAAACTAGATTAAATTTGAGGTTTGCATGAAATACTATGCTATAGGCAGATATGGATGTTTAGGGAGCACTTATCTGCATGAAGCTTGGTTATTACCATTTACATATAGGTGTCTGAGGGAGGGAAAAGAAGTCTATGTGAATAGTGAGGATTGCACAATAGTACCAGATCACTCCTTAATTTGTAGACACATACAATTGCATGGCTCTTGTATACAAGATGCGCCTAATTTGGACTGAGTTTTGAAAGGTAGTCCGACATCTGCTATCATAACAACTTTCAGTTTACTGGAAACAGGAGTTATTTACTTTGAAATAATGGAGATTGTTGTGCAATGTTAGCAGGCATCACTTACATGATTACGGTAACTGAGCATGTGGTTTGATTAAAAAAAAGTTGTGTTAACTCCTCTGCATGGGAAGCTGGATGTTTCCATCTGGCTGTCGATTTTGACCTTGAAAGCAGACTCAACTAAATGATTCGTATAAGAGCGCTATTGTCTCAAAAAGAGGTCGCTCTTATATCTGGTAGAGAAACATTTGTCCTTCATGTAGTAAACACCCTCACAGAAGTGCATGATTTATTAAACACAGACGTGCTCTTGAATTTTGGGGAGTTAATTTAGAGTATCTTTAATGTGTCCTTGACATACTATGGGGTTACCTTACTTTTTTAAAGTTAGAAGCAGTGGCCTGGTGACTTCTGTAGAAAGTATATTTGGTGTATTTTTGGTATTTTTTCATTCGATTTTTTCCAGCATCTTTGGTGGATTGCGCTTAATACTCGCATTAATTGCCGGTGTGCTTTTATTAATTTGTTTATATAAATATGGATGCACATCCTGCAGCAGACGATAATATGTCCCGGCTGTTGCTGCTTCGCAACCGAAGATTAGTTATTACAAAGCTCTGCCTTTGGCTACATTGAATGCAGTTTATGGATTATTGTTTCGATTTTCCTTTTTCACATGCGTTCAACCTGTGTTCCATTGCCTGAGCTGTGATTTAGACTGGGCCCTGGATTTGTGTCTCTGCAGTACGGTGTCTCCTAACACGGATTATGACCAGCTGATGAGCCCCTTAGTGGTTCATGACGTGCTCTGTTCTGGCGGCGGGATTATGGCCTTAGCAGCGACACATGGAATAATGGGATGTTGGAATGTTTTTGCAGCGGCGCTTGAGTTCTTGGCACGCAGTTACATTGAAGATGACCCGAGTTTTCCTCCGATGGTGATAGAGTCTCCGGTCGTTGAGGAACATGTATGTTCATTCCCACGATTGAATTGGATGGCTGAAATGTTTTCAGATGAGAACAATGACTTCCTGTTGGAGGCTGTTGCTACATACTGTGCTTACATGCTGTTGGATTAAGACTCTTTGATTTTTCTACGTCTTCTTTATTATTTAGTTACTGCTTTCTATCAAAGAGCGAATAACTTTTTTGGGGAAATGTGAACTTGTCTCTGCTTTTTAGGCTTGGACTCTGAGTTCCTAATATGCCCACGTTTATATCACGTGCTTTGATCAAGAAAGTGTGCCGTGGGGCTGAGCCTTGCACTCACACCCTGTTAAGTTAGCATGGGTTTATTAGAAGCTTACACGCTATTTTTGCTTTCCTGCTCTGCTTTGCACACGACACGTACTTGTGATATTGTTTAGAGAAGGCTGAGTATTTTGCTTTATATGAGAATAATTTGGTATGCTAGATTTGTAAACTGCCTTGCTAGTTTTGTGTGTACAGTGAGAGCATGGAACATCAAGGTTATCTTGAATACTGTGTCTGTTATTCAGAATGATCCTCGCACGTTCGAGCCATAATACATATGCAGCTGTGGCCACCTCTGATACTTGTGCGTTTCATAAACATTGTGGAGGCAAAGTTACACAAAGTTGGAGAACATTCGTATCTTGATAGTTTGTGGAGCACTGAATGTGATCCACTACTGCTGAGTACCAGAGGTATGGGTCTGCCCATGTAATCCTATGAGACTTTCTGTAGTTATAAACTAATCTGCTAGGTAGGGAGGGTGAAATGTAGGTATATTTTAAATTTGTTTACCTTAAACATTATAGGATGCTTTTTCCGTTTGTATTTCATAGAATAGTAACAATGCTGACAACCTTGTTTCTGATAATATGTTTGGTTGTATTTTCTAAGGTACTGTGCATGAGATTATGGCATTAGAAATAAACATTTCAAAGTTACACGTGTCTTTATTTACATCCTGTTTTGGGCTGGTGTAAGACTATATTGAAGGAGTGTTCTTGTTATCCACTTTACTTCATGTAATCTAAGTCGCATGTTCTGGGTTGACTAGTGATTGGTGTTTTCATTCTAGGGCGAAGAACCAATGAGTCACTGATTGCTAGTCTGGTAGGGGGTTTGTGTAGTAAGGTGGGTTTTGGTACACCGTAATTCACTGAGGTCCTAAGTCTTTATGCACAGTTCTGTGTAAGAGCAGAATTCCTGGAACAGTAGTTACAACAAAAAGGCTTGATACAGGGCTTGCACTTTGAATATGAATATAAAATAGAAGAATAGTTGATAATCACAGCTAAGGAATGCAGCAATTAGATGTGTGTATGTGTGGATGATGTGTAGATTGAGTAGAAGATGAAAAACGTGAAAAATAAGAAAGGTTGGAGAGACGCAAACTACCCACTGCATTGTCAGTGAAGTGGATCTTTGGATTTCCAGGTCATTACTTAGATAGGGTGTTGGATTCCGCAGTGGGAGCAAGAAAAACTAGTACCACATCTAAGGAAGAAAGCTAGTGCATAAAGTACACACAGTTGAGCAGATTTACAAGGTCGTGGGAAAAATGATGCAAAAGTGGCGCAAGGGGCTTGTAAACCTGCCGCAGTGTGTGGTAGAAAAGACGCAAGAAAGGACGGAAGTGTGCAAATTACCCACTGCTATTCACGGGTAGTAGTTACCAAGAAGGCTGAATAAAGGGCCTGCACTTTGAATTTGAATTAAAGAAGAATAATTGATAAGCTCAGGCAAGAATGGTAGCAATTAGGTGTGTGTATTTGTGGTTGTTATGTTGATTGAGTGGAAGATGAATAAGGTGAAAAATTTGAGAGGTTGCAGAAATGCAAACTTTCCATTTCTTTGTAAAGGAAGTGGGTGTTTAGTTTTCCAGTGCATATTTATATATTCACTGAAAAACCCATGGGTTTGAGGCACGTTATAGTTAGGAATTAGCATTTAAAAAACCTTAGAAATTCACTGAAAAAACCATAGGTTTCACCCATGTTATATTTAGCTGGACATTTCTCTCATACAAAACCATTGAAATTCCCCCGTTATAGTTAGTTCAGCTAACTATAACTTGCGCTCCCGCAATGCACTGCTGATGACATCACATATTACATCACTCATCACATGGTCAGTGACATCACTCATGACATCACTGATGACATCTCAAATGACATCACTGTGACGGAATCTAATTATAGTGTTTTCTTAAAGAAAATTTCTCCTTTTTTAACACTAGTAACCCCAGGCAAGGGTGGGCCTTAGCGCTGCCCATACCACGCGGTTCATCACTACACTATATCACATTTTATTTCACTGGTCCTGATGAATGCCTGTTTAACTACTCTCTCACATAGGCAGAAACATGTTGACCTCACATTAGGTAAAAAAACATACTTTTAATTTTAGTACTTTATCCTACACTTCTGTTTTTATATATGTTCAATAGGCAAAACTAATACATTTCTTTTTGGACACAAATGTGACATTTTTAAATCACTAAATTCACACTTCACGTATCACAAAAAAAAGAACTCCACAGTAACCTGGCGTTACAGCACACTAGGGTGGCATTCGGCCTCTCCTGGTGGGGCCCGATGATGAAGCATGTCACCAACTAGGTTGGTGAGTGAGGGCTTTCTGAACAACCTAATGAGGTTTCTCTCACAGTTGATCCTGGACTGTTAGTGTCGCGACATGCTTGCTCTTTTTCTAGTCTTCATTGGTATGACGCTCCTTAGTTGTTTTTGTGATTTCTCTCGAGGGGAGTAGGAGCGTTGTTTCCATTCCCTTCCTCTCTTGTTGTTACAAGTGACCATTCAGAGTCCCAATGTAAGAGGAAAATGAAAACTAGATTCAGTGAGGAGGAAAATGCAGTGAGGAGGAAAATGAGAATCTAATTGCGGAGGTGAGAGAGAATCAACACCAGCTCTTCATCAGCTCTAAGGTGTTATTGAGGACCAAAAATGACATTTGGCAGTCATTTGTTAGCAAGGAGAATGCTGTAGCAGACATCAAGAGGACAGCAGCCAATTCCAAAAAGTGCTGGAATGATGCTAAGCACAGGACTAAGTAAAAACTGGACAGCAATCAACAGGTAGCACTGCAGATCGGAGATAGAAGTCCCACGCCACAGGAGGAGCTTAATGCTTTGAAGGAATAGGTGTCCGCAGTCATCTGTGAGGAGTCGTTGGTTGGAGTAGAGGGACAGGATAGTGCAGAATATTACCAGCTACATCAGCAAGAGGGTAACAACCAGGGACAGGGGAAGTAATATTTTTTTCCTTCCATCTATTTATGTCTCAGTGTCAACCCGGACTGTTTGCAGATCAAATGCCAGATACATATGTACTTGGGGGTAAATTCACATGCCCCTTGGGGTGCTGTTATCATTAACAAATACATTGCAAGTCATATAAAGGTTGTGTATAGGAGTTGTAATCAAGCACACATGCATACGTACAAAATCAACTGACCAGTCATGTATCTCATAAGTCTAGGGCATATTTGCAATAAAAGGGGCTGAGTGTGGCATCAGTTTCGTTGGCATAACAGAGCGATCCGCTACTCCTGAAATGCAGGGCTGTGCCATATGTACAACAATTTTGCCCAGTCCTGTGTTTCAACATGCACTGGTGAAAAATGTAGCTGCCCATCGCCAACGCTGGCACTCTCCCAATGGTGCAAGACTGTCTGCATTTGCTCGAGGCAGCTACATTTTTCTGCAGTGCTGGGTGAAATGCCATGCTACACTGTATTGTTCTAAATATGGTTCAGACCTGTGTGTCAGAAGTGCTGAGCGTGGTGTCAACCCAAGAAGGCTAAAACTGCGGTCTGTCACAGTCTTGTACATATGTCCCCAAGCACAGTGTATAAGTGTGCCACATTTAACAAGCTGTTGTCAAACCACATCAGGTGGCTCAACACTGTCTAATAAATATTGGAAAGCAGGGGTTCACACAGTAAAGTCCAAATGAGTGATGGTCCTGTTGTGATAGTGGCTTTGAAATATGCCACAGTTAACATTAATTGCTCATCTGCTGGTCTGATGGGTGCAGGTGAATGCAGCACACGTAACCACATTTCAAAATGTTTGATAGAACCATTTGAAGGTGACTCATTCTTGTTGTTCACATGAAAATCTGCACAACTGTTGCAAGCACCTTGCGTTGCTGATGGGCACATTCCATAATAAATATATATTACATACTGGAGCCTCAAGGTGCTTTCAGTGTTTGCACACATGTTCTGCAATTTTCTGTATTGTGTACTGCCCCAGCATTGCAAGAATGGGTTAATTTAAATATCAACATGCCTCATGTGTATGCAATGCTGATTGAACCACACATTCCACATTCCTATAATGATAAGCAAAGGGTGAGAAGGGGCATTATTCACAATGTTGCAATAATGCACGTTGCTTGGGTACACTCTGCCTTGCAGTTATTATTCAAAATGCATTTTTCCACATGAAAGTTGCTTTATGTGATGTTCCATTGGCAATATGTCATTGTATTTATGGTCCTGGGTTCGGTGGTCAATGACACATATAAACATGTGTCGAACATGTGTCTTAGGTAAAGTTAAACATGGGTGGAAGAAAATGCAGACGTGGGTCCCGTGCTCTCCATGCCACTGGAGTCAAGCTATCCTGGCTGATGAGGGTTGAAAGTCCGAAATCGGTCGTAGAATCCTTGTATGCAGTCAAGGCAGGACCTGGCCTGGCAGTTCGGGCTGGACTGTTCCCATTGGGCGCAGGGTCAAGACTGATTTGCATATGGCTGGGTCCAAACTGGAAAGGCATGGTGAGCATAAAATGATGGATTTAGGCCCAGCTCTCTGTGCTGTGGTGAATGTATGACATTGTTCTGCATTCTGTCCACCAATTGTTCTTTTGGCGTAGCTACTGATGTCTATAATCATTCATCCAATAACAAATGATTTGAAGGACTATGTATACTACAGTACGTATTATCCATGTGCTCACCCCTGTGCTGTTCAACTAAGGTCTTTTGTAGCAACAATGCACCAATCCCTGAAGCATGGCTCAGAGTCACATGTCCTCCTGCTTGCATCAAGTTAACATTGCCACTGCTGTAGGAAACACAAAGGGGGGACATGCACTTCTTCACTATGGCCCAGTCCTGTGTCTAGAAACACATGCTGGCTTAAACAGTTTCACAATTTGCTGCTCCATGTCTAATAAATATCTGTTCTAAGGGGTATATGTGGTTAAATCATACAATTAACACAAATAACGCATCCCCTGTGGAGCTGAATGACACGTCACCTTTTAACAGATTGGAACATCTTCCTGTTGTGGCAAGCCATAGAATACGCAAGGGTAGTAGCCATATTACAAAATACTCATCAACATGGTCACATAACTGTGTGGCAGTCAGTTGTTTGTCCTGGTCTCACTCTGAAATACATAGAGGAATGAATGGACACATCCCCGTGTTCAGAAGACATACCTACGCTGACACACATCTTGCTATGCTCCTACACTCCAAACAAAGAATTACAAAGGACACATAGAAAGCGGAAACCAGAGGAGAAATAAATAATATATTTCTCCTCGTTGTGCCTCACTTATGCCTCACATGGGGAGGTGAACCTTTTTTACGATTTCTTTTAAATCTGGAGCAGTGTCACAAAGCCATGGATGTTGCCGGGAATGCCCCCAGCAACACTCATGGAACGTCCCATTCACCCAATTTTCTGCGTGAAAGGGGCACATATTCATAAGGCCATGGAAGGCCACGTAGCGTAGCTTTTCAGGGCCTTATAAATATGCCAGTGGAACAATGTACCAATGGACCGTCAAAAAAGTTACGTAATTGCGTAGCAATAGTTCCTGTAGGGCCTCATAAATAAGGCCCTCAGTGACCAACACTCATTAAGAAACTAGAATATGGAAGGGTGCCTAATCCCCAATGCGGTGTGAATCCACGTGAAGTAGCTTAATGCTGCATTGTAAATAAGGTGAAGCAACCGGCACCAGCCCCTGATGTGTCTGTGTCTCCCTAGGCTGCCGCAAATCCAAAATCCCCAAAGAAGATGTGGATAACACATCAATCATAAGGAGAAGCCCGCAGTAGCATTCATCTGTGTCAAATGGTTAGTTTCTGCTTAGCCCTGTGCTCACCCTTATGCCTCAGATTACCACCAGTCATTGTCCTCAGATTGACCATGCTACGTTCATCGTTGACATTTTATGGACTTTCAATGTGGCCATTGATTCTCAATGATACTGAAACCATCCTCATGAATGAAGTTTTCTGATTCCTCTACATGTCTCATGACATGTCCCCCAACAAGGACTCTGTCTGGCCATCATCTGGATATGTATATAATTTGGGGGTTGTTGTCAAAAGAACTGGCCCAGTCTGACTATTTCAAATCACACATGTAAATAACAGCACTTTAATTTCCCTGATGTGTCTTGTCTGTGACCCTCAAACTTGAGAGGTATCAACAATGCCTAAGCAGTGTAGCCACCATAACTAATCCAGAGGACATTCCCAAAAATGGGGTCTGCTGACTCTGTGTCCTTGATAGGCAGTGAGATGGCAGGACATGTGTGAATGACACATTGGGTCAAATCTCCAAGGCAACATTGTCATTGGAAAGTCACTTTTCACAACGTTCAAAGGAGGATATAGACTTGGATCAATTATCAAATCAGTGTAAACCACTTGAAGTTGCTTAACCTTGCCTAGCCAATGCGGTAAACTTTGACCCAATACTTAGTGTCAATGTGGTGAACAATGGGTGTTGTGATGGGTGTTCTGCCAAAACACATTTTAAGATAGATTCCTTTACCATATTCCCCAAGATGATGTTCTAATGTTTCCGTGAGAGAAGAAATGGTGTGGAAATAAACTTTTTGCTCATATACAGAGTTGTGCAGCATTTTGCTTTACGCATCCAGACAGCAAAACACCATGACTGTCAGTGTATGTGCATGAGGGGGCACCTTCCAGCACCTGATCCTAAATTTTCCCTACACAGGCACCCTTGCACCGTAGTGTAAGGGTTTCTGTGTTGCAGAGGTGGAAATTTTTATGTGCAGGAAGTTGTCCCGTCTTGCACATACACAATCAATTGTGATTTGCTGTTTACATGTGTTCTGTCCAACACAGCACACATGAAACAGCAGAAACAAGGAGAAATTTAACATTTCTCCTCGTTGTACAGGGGAGAGTCCCATATTTATGCCACCCTTGTAATTATGGTGCTTCGTCAAAAACATTGGGCGTTGTTTAGGAACGCCGACTACAACACCCATTGCCCTCTCCTTTGACACTAAGTATAGCATGAATTGGTGCCCTATGTACATGGAAAACACAAGGAGTTGATGGATAGAGCACTGAAACTTTTCAGACTTTCCATCATCGCTCTTTAGCTCACTTCCCCACCTTGGTTCAGACCCAGCTATATGCAAATAAGTCTTGACCCTGTGCCTCATGGGAATATTCCAGTTCGAATTGCCAAGTCAGGTCTTCTCTGAACCAGAAACAAGCATCATGGAAATGAGTTTGGGGTAACACCCCTCATCAGCCAGGCTAGCTTGAATCCAGTGGCAAAATGAGCAAGGGACCCACGTCTGGGCATCTCCTGCCAACTTCGGGTGAAAAAAGCAAACACAAGGAGATGGTGGATGGAGCGCTGAAACTTTTCAGATATTTACCCCCAGTCACAGATCTGAGTTGAATCCATCATCGTTCTTCAGCTCACTTCACCACCTTAGTTCAGACCTCAGTTCAGTCTTGACCCTGTGCATCATGGGAACAGTCCAGCCCAAGCTGCTGAGCCAGGTCTTCCCTGAACCAGAAACAAGCATCCTTGGACCAGTTTCAAGGTAACACCCCTCATCAGCCAGGCTAGATTGAATCCAGTGGCAAAGTGAGCAAGGGATTCACGTCTGGGCATACCCTGCCAACTTAGGGCAAACAAAGCAAACACAAGGAGATGATAGCCCGAGAACTGAAGCTTTTCAGACACTTACCCCCAGTCACAGATCTGGGTTGAATCAATAATTGTTCTTTAGCTCACTTCACCACCTCATATAAAACCCAGCTATATCCAAATCAGTCTTGACCCTGTGACTCATGGGAATAGTCCAGCCCGAACTGCCAAGTCAGGTCTTCTCTGAACCGGAAACAAGCATCCTGGGACCAGTTTCAGGGTAACACTCCCTGTCAGCCAGGCAAGCTTGAATCCAATGGCAAAGTGAACAAGGGACCCATGTATGGGCATACCCTGCCAACTTCGGGCGAAAAAAGCAAACACAAGGAGATGGTGGAGGGAGAACTGAAACTTTTCAGATATTCACCCCCAGTCACATGAATCCATAATCGTTCTTCAGCTCACTTCTCCACCTCAGTTCAGACCCAGCTATCTGCAAATCAGTCTTGCCCATGTGCCTCATGAAACCCAGCTATTTGAAACAAAACATGTCCTATATTTAGAGCATTGGAAGTAAGACAGGGAATAAGGGTTGAAAATGTGGTTGGGCACATCACTATGTCTTAAGCTTATATTTACGTATTCAAGCCAGTCTGGGTTAGACCACTCATACAACATTGTCATATACACCAGATCTCAGCTTATGTATGAGTTTGCCTCATTGCAATGATACTTGTCACTGACAACTGTTTCTCCAATGGATCTGATCCTCAGTGACAGCTACATCAGGTCAGTGTGCACATGGATTCAATGTCTGGTCATACACATCATCAACATCCCTCAAACGTTTTCTTGTCTGTATGTACGCTGTGAACCCCAGATTGAACGGCCAGAGTAACATACGCAATTTGCAAATATGGCTGCAGTGAAAGTGCTACAGTGACTTCACACAAGATTCAGTGACTCGAATAGTCACTACAGACTACCCCATTTTTATTTTATGTTTCTGTAGCCAGACAATGTGTACTAATTCTGCCATGAACATATGATACTCTACCAAGAAGGCGTATTCCCTTAGTGATGTTAAAAATAATTTGCAGTTGACTTCACAATACCATGAACATTGCAAGTACATTGTGTAACGAATTCACACAGTATTAATGTAGGTAGAAGCACCAACAGCTCAGAGCATCCATAGCAAATTGGAAGGATGGACCCAATGGATACCATGGAACAGAACATCAAATAAAAGGATAGTATGTGGGCACCCTTTGAGAAGACTGGTGTAGGGTTATGTCATATAAAATTGGTTGCAAATTTGCTCCAACATGTTGCAAATGCATGGATGCAAGGAATGTGCCATATTAAGGGGCATCCAGAAGTTTTCCAAGACAACAGTGCCCTCGTTTGCTGCCAAGCACCAACGCAGGCACCCTTGCACAATGGTACAAGAGTGCCTAAATCATTGGGAGGCAGCAACATATGCTACAGCACAGGGCAAAACACTGAAATGAGCTATATTGTTGAAAGTACAGAGCAGGGGTTTATTTCAAAACTGGGGATGCACTATGTAAAGCCAAGAAGGCTAACGCTGTGCTCCATCAGTTAATCATAAGTATTACAAATATATTCTCATGATGCTGCCTCATCATGGTAGAGGTAATATTCATGTCATGCACACTCTGACTGTGTTCAACAGCATACCGGAGCATTCATCACAAACAATGTTTATTTGAAAAGCAACTTACATGGAGTAAGGCACTCACCAGTGTTGTGTGGGTCCCTAAAGGCATCAATGTCACCCTGATTTAATAATGGTCTTCCAGCTGTGACACAAGATAAAAGAGTTTTAATCAGTCATGAGGTGTCAAATGTGTCATGTTCAATATTGAAGTAATCTATATATACAGTTTTAAATTATTACATTTATGTCTCGGTTCATGTTGCCTACATTAAGGGATGTGAATTGACTGTCTGACACACAAGATATGACCATTCAGTCTTTTGAACTACAAGATGATCTTGCAAGTATACTTGATTATATAGTGACTACAAATTGTGGGACAGATTCAGATGGCACTATTGCCTCCACAACATCACTTTTCTTGATGTTGTGTTGGCAATAGGGGTTTTGTCCTATTCACATGGCTGCTTTAAGTCACTTGATGTGGCTTACCACCACCTCGTGAATAAGGCACCATTTAACAATATAATCAGCATGAAGGGTGCGGGCAATGGGTGTTGTATTATACAATGGCCCATATTTACATGACTGGCATAAGTATGGTCCAGTGCCTAGATTAATAAAAGTTGAAAACAGTTTTTACACTTATGCAACGAAGATAGACGAATAATTCCATTACTTTTTGCCTCTTTCCATGTGTGCTGCATTGTGCAGCACACATAGGCTCAGCAGGACACCATTGATTGCTAGTGTACAGGAAGGTGTCCCTTCCTGCACATAAACAAACATCATATAAGAATTACGTTGTGCTAATTCTATGTAGGTTGCATTAACCAGCACACTTAGAAGTGTTTTGATGCCATTTCTGATTGTGTGCAGGAAGGAACACATTCATGCACATGTATAATCGTTCCCTTTAATGCAGGCACACTTGCACAATGGTGCTAGAGTGCCTGTGTTGGAGCTAGGCAGGTCATTTTTAGGTCTCGCCTATGCAGCCCGCATGCGCTGCATAGATAAAAGACCTTTTGCAATTGATTTGCTTTTCAGGCCAAAAACATGCACGCGTTGCATTGCTTTGAATGCAAGGCGTGTACCTTTGGCGATTCCCTTGTGGAAGTGAGCTTTAACATATGGTTCCTGCTCACTCCCTCAATGAAAACAGCCACAGGCCCCCTCCTCTCTCACCTCCCCTGCTGCCACCTCCTCTCCCATCTAATTTTTTGAATTTGTTTTTACTTTCAGCACAAGGCACGCTGGTTCTTTTTTGGATCCATTTCACAGGGAAGCAACTAAATGAAAGAAGGAAAGATATGTTGTGAACCGTTTCTTCAAGTCACGGTTTTCAGTAAGAGAGGAGCGAGGCGAGCACTGTTTTTTTATCTTAAATATATATTGTGTGCATTCAAGTAAACGTGTTTGAGAGCTCACGCGCGTCTGCTTGTAATCACCCTGTACAATGAGAGTGATACTGTACCAAACAGGCAGTAAAAGTACTCCACAGAAAAAAAAAGTGTGTGTCCATTGTAGACAGTGGACCAAGGACCATCAGCCCTTGAGACTTAGCCTGAATCGCACTGTAATGATGCTCATTACATGGTAATCTTCAAAGTTGCCAGTTATCTACACATCTCGGAGTGCAGAAAGATTTGTATCCCGCGTTTGCCCATGAAGTACTTGTACTGCCACCCTGTGGTCATGTAAAAAGTGAAGTATTTGCCACACTCACTAAATGCAATTTTCCAGGTGTTTTCAGGGTTGGGTATATCTCACCTATTTCAAGTATTTGGCTTGAAATGTGGCATAATATCTAAAATCAGTATTTATAATCTTGAATTCAGCACGGTTCCCTATTCCTGGTCCCTTTTCTCTGATGCATTATGGCAGGTTGCACCTGGGTTGGTGGGGCATGTAGACAGTGAGGGTTTAGTATCACGTGACTCAGATTTTAAAATCCTGCGCCATTGCTTGTTTGTACATAGATCCGAACTGAGCACTTTACTTACTCCGAATCAGTACGTCAGCGGTTGTGTATGTTCGAGGTGTTCAGGTTGTGATAGCATTGAGAAGGGAGTTTGTTACCTAGAGGCCGTTTTAGTTCCACACCCCTCACCTTCACCTTCACTTGCCCGTCTGATTCTCGCATACTTGTTGCATTATGGCTGCTTCCTGCCATGACCCTCAAGCTTTGGCTCATTCAAATGCAATTCAACAGGAAGTTCATGCTGGCCATGTAAACCCTCAGCACCCATTTCTGCCTGCACCCGGGTCACTCACTGCCTTCCTTAAAACATTAAGTGCACGCCTCCAAGGCATAGTAAAACTTACTCTACGACGGACTGTTCTGTGGGCCGATGGCGAAAATTTAATTGCACGATAAAATCTGTCCCTAACTGATGTGTGCTTGTTTTGTAGTAGAACTTTAATATTATTTTGTTCCACTCTTCATTTTTACATTGTTCACATACATATATATATTTTTGTGGTGGAACTTGTGTCTTGCTCTTCAATTCTTATTGTAATGAGAGCCATTCTTGCACCAACAAGTATTTTGTAGTAGTCAAGTTGTGTTTGGTAGTAGACTTCTGGTTGCTGACTAGATGAACAGAACCAAAAGATGTCTCTTCATACCTAAGGTGACAAGCACTCCTGTATAATTTTTGACCGCATATCTCTTATTCTTCTTTCCAACCAGCACCATTTATATAATTAAAATATGTAACCATAAATAACAGATAGAAATTTATTCAATTTATGATCTCCAAATGTCTGAGCTATATTTTTTTTAAATTTGGTTCACATTAATGGAACAGTCTGGTTGTGACTTCACTAACAAGCATTGGCATAGCCAATAGGTCTCGCTTTTGAGATCGTACGTGTTAATTTTGAAGTTTTGGCTATGTTGTAGAGTATTGTGGCTCATATGTTTTATGTAGCAAAGTTCTAATAAAAAGGGTTATATGTGGTACTTAATGGTATTATGTGGAGTGCATGTTGCATTTAGTAGTGTTAAATTATGTGGGGTTTTGAGTGTTGTTGTGTGGAGTGTATTTATATTATATTGAGTAGAGTGTAATTATGTGGTGTGTTATGATGTGACACTGATTGATATTATGGGGTTTGTATTTATGTTGTATTAAGTAGAGTGTAATTATGTGGCATGTAATTATGTGGTATTGAGTGGTATTATGTGGAGTGTATGTTGCATTTAGTATAGTGTAATTATGTGGTGTAATTATGTGGTTTTAAGTGTTGTGTGGAGTGTATTTATATTGTATTGAGTATAGTGTAATTATGTGGTGTGTTATTATGTGACACTGATTGATATTGTGTGGTTTGTATTTATGTTGTTATTGAGTAGAGTGTAAATATGTGGCATGTAGTTATGTGGTATTGAGTGGTATTATGTGAGATGTATGTTGCATTTAGTAGAGTGTAATTATGTGGTGTAATTATGTGGTTTTGAGTGTTGTTGTGTGGAGTGTGTTTATATTGTATTGAGGAGAATGTATTTATGTGGCGTGTTAATACATGGCACTGAGTGATATTATGTGGATTGTGTTGATGCTGTATTGAGTAGAGTGGAGAATACTCACGTAATTACAGTCTACTCCATGGGTACTCACAAACTTTCTCTCGGGGATAAATTTACAGTGTGATTTGTGGCCAAGGGTCACACCGGTGGCAGCAGGGTCAGAGGGGGAAGAGGCGGGGCTAAAGGAAAACAAAATTGTGACCGTGAGGTTGAACAAAGGTCCCCGCTGCACACGCCTTCGTCCACTGAGCCACCAGACCCAGCATACACACATACACCCACATAATACTACTCAATATCACATAATTACATGCCTCATAATTACACTCTACTCAATACAACATAAATAAAAATCACATAACATTAATGAGCGTCACATAATAACACGCCACATAATTACACTTTACGCAATACAATACAATATGTTAAGGCTGCTATGAATTTTTGCACTTGCACTTTCATTAGCTTATTCTGCACTTGTATACCAAGGTGACAATATCGAACATACCTGTAGCCAGAAATTGTCTTGCTGCTCTGCGCGTTGCACTTTATTTATTGCTCATTTGCACAGTGAAACCTAATGTGAATTTATTTGCACTATGTATTAATTGAGGTTTAAATTGTCAAATATGGTCCCCCTCGTTACGAACTTTTGTATTTTATTATAAATGCCATTTGTCTGTCCACTAAGTTTTTTTATATAAGGAAAACACTGCACCTTGTTTCTAAGGTCAGTGGTGCACTGTATTCACTGCTTGCACTTTAAGAAACGTCAAAGTTAAGGGACGAATCATGTGACCAAGCTCCCTAGAGGAGTGAAACGCGTCATGAAGGGCACTTGCCTGTGACATTTATGCTAAATAAAATGTCTTTGCTGATTTGAATCATCTTATCATGTGGAGGTCGTAATTATTCTTCAGGAAGCAAGAGGTCAGTGCCTGCGAGTTGCTGTTCCCTGACAGGGACGTGCAGGAACTGTTTCGATTTACGCAATACAATATAAATACACTCCACATAACACCACTCAAAACCACATAATCACACCACATAATTAAACACTACTAAATGCACATATACTCCACATATTACCACTAACTACCACATATAACACTTTTTATTGGAACTTTTCTACATAAAACACACGAGCCACAATACTCTACAACATAGCCAAAACAAACACATAAGGTCCCAAACGCGAGACCTATTGGCTATGCCAATGCTTGCTTTACAAAGTTGATGGCATCATCCTGTTGCATACATTACATTGTGTCACTGACTATAGTTGTTGCCATGCAACACACACTGGGATACCAGACATCTTTTGTCATGTACTTACTACCTTGCCGAACAACAATGATCCCCAGGGGATCCAAAAGGTCTCCTTCACGGCCAACATAATCCTGCCATTGGTATTTCCACTGGTGGACAGTCATGTCCACTCCAAATATCTGCAGCATATGGTGGCGGATGCACTTCCACCTCAACTTTCCACCTTGCACAACATAACTAACCCCACTGATCAAAAGAAAACCCAATAAAATACCCCAAAACTCTATATAACTAACAAATTTACCAGTAGACACAGAAAGACAGCGACACAAGACTTGACAGGGACAGTAGTAACATAAGACTAGACACCAAACCACTCTCTCACTTCACTAAACCAGCAGATACCTCCAAGCACCTCCACAAATCTCCACATACCCTAACAGTGTGGTTAAAAGTGAAAGTAAAAGTGTACAGCGCTCCTCCATGAATCAGGATGCATGCTGACATCACTTCCTGGCTGTTTGCGGACGTTTTTTGAACTCAGCATGAAATCTTTTGCCGCAAAAGTTTTGCAGTCATTTTCCATTGTCAACACCGCTACTTTGCTAGTTTTTTCCATAGCGAAAGTTACAAATTAACGTTTACTTGAAAAGCGGGAAAAAAATTGACGCAAAGTGCAAGTTGATCAGCAAATGTTCCATATTGCAGGATATTGCATGTCTAACCACACAATATGGCTATGGCATAGGATCTGTGTTGTGTAGGTGACTTAATTCAGTCTGATATGTTTTGATATCAGAAATTCTGATCTGACGACATGCACGCTATCCTCACATTTATGCATATCCATATAATCTAAGGTTTGTTAGTTCATGTATGCTTCAGTGGTAGTCATACTGCTTACCATAGGCAGTTGGTGTGGCTATATATGAGGCTGTTACATAACACATTACTGTAAGGTGTGTTCCACTGTAATAGCCTTATGACACACACTAACATGTACAACAAGCATACACAACTTGTAATGAGGAGTGATGATAATGATAATGCATACAATGCAAATGTTGACTACAGATTCTCATTGGAGGATATGCTTATTGAAGGCAATGAAATGCACATTTACACTGGTTTGTGCAAAGGCACTCAACTGGGCTTGACACCACATGGTCCATGGTATCCATGCCACAGCACTCAAATACAGTGAACAGTTGTGACATAGGTGTGCCTTAGGACAGTTCAGCGCAACTTTCAGATATTGTGAGGCTTGTCCAGAATGACACCCCTGGGGCTATGTCAGCTTTGATGACTGTGTCAATTGTACAAATGCAGCCTAGAAAAGTTGATGTGTAATGTTTCTCTGTGATCTACATAGATGTTCATGTGTGCTGCATTATAAATCACACATGGATCTTGGAAATTATCTATCATCATAATGTTGGGCTGGAAGGGGTTCCTCAATTTGAACAAAAACTTTAAGAGGAAGAACATTTGCCCTCTGTAGATGGCACACATATTCCGTAACATGGACAGCCCTGATGGTTCAACAACGCCACAAGGGCTTAAACATGCGAACCCCATACATCTTTGGTAAACGTGCATCTTCCCTGCTTGTTAAAACAAGGTAAAGCAATATGTGGATGAATGTTACAAAACATCTGACTCAGACCTATCCTCATCGCTTGCCCCTGACAAAGCTTTATCTTGAGAAGATTTATCAATGTGTGCTGCCACATGCATTCACCATTTTCTTTGCATACTGAAAGGTTCATGCTATGTCTCTTACATTGTATCTCCATTCTCAAGACCACTTATCTGAGCCATTACATATTTGTGTACTGTCTCAGATGACTACATCTGCTTCAGCATCATCACGCAATGTATGTTGCAGCACAAGAGCCACTGAAATACACTTAGCATCCCCCTCTCATGCAAAATGGAACATGTGCATGTGCCTAATTTTGACTTGAACATTATGTCAGGTTGCTTTGATCAATGTCACTTTCACTGGTGTTGACCAGATCATTTTAGACACACCTTAGACTTGCCCCTTTACATGCGTTAAGAATTGTATAAGTGTCCAGCATGCTTCAGCTATATTTGGGTTATGCCCCGCTATGAGTCATCACCAGTGTGTGAGTAGATGGAGGGTTCAACTGATATGCCACACATGTTTGAGTTGTGTGTGTGTTCATAAGTATTGTGTACATTCCTGGCGACATACAACCGTATGTGACATGACCATCAATCATATGATGTATTGTCTAATTTGTCATCAACTATGATTGCAAATGGCAAGATATGTTGCCATATGCAGTAGTGAGAAATTCCCAGGTTACACACATTATGCAATCTTTTTGTTGACATGTAGTGGCATTCCAGAAGGAGGTGATGCCTCTTCATTTTGCTACCATGTTTATCGTGATACGTCTTGCACAAATACATCAGCCTTTGATGCTGTGATTAGCTGTATGTTACTTGGCACTTTTAGACAAACATGTTGGTACCCATGACACACTTTAGTCATGTGTCTGTCTGTTTTTATTTTTTTGAGTTGTCAACACACAGTAAGGGGATATATTTACAATAATTGCTGCTAAGCCACCGTTTCATTGCTCAGCGCCAATTTTCTATCCATGACGTTATGATCAGCGAGTGGCTGTGAATATCATTCCAAAGTATAACATCAGGGTGAGACAAATTAGGATGTGAGAGTGAAAAACATGACAGCTGGCCAATTTGTGGAAAATTAGCTCATGTTTGTCAGCCCAATGTAACTTCTCAGCATGTAGAGGCAGAAATAACATACAAATGCGCCTCAAAGGAATAAGAAGATATTAGAATCGCCAGAATGCAGAATAGAGGAGCCAGGACTAAGTTCCGCATGTATCAATAACCCACCAGCCCCCCAACAGCCAGGATGACCACCCAGAGTTCCAGGGGATTAGGAAGTGCTGAATCAGGGCCTCCGGAATGATAAGTGGTGCATCACTGGTGGAAAACAGCAATGAAGAACTTTTCATTGCGACATCCAGGTGACAGCCTGGCAGCTGATTGCTTAGAGCACAGACAGTCCCAGGGGCCTGGAGGCCCCGCTGGGCCTGCAGCTCAGACCCAGACTGGGAGGCACCGGTGCTATTGAGTCACTGTGGCCTGATGGTGGAGGTGGGCTGCATGGGGGCCGAGCCTGTGGGCCACGGCCTTGGACATTGAGGCATCTGCGATCGTACTTACCTGGTGGTGAAGTCTGGCAGGTTCCATGAAGACTCATTGCTGCCTAGTGTGGGCACTGAGGGGGACCATGGTGGCAGGCTAACGCCGGTCGCAGGAGCTCCCGCATCGAAGAGAGGTGCTAGCTGCAGAATGAGGAACTTACTGGTACACTTGAAGTGATTTCGGAGGTGGCGTTCTGTGATTGTTCTTGGAGGTTGTGAGTGCGTTGGCTGGCTGCATTTTTCATCTTTTTCCTCCGTCCTTGAAGCTGCGGTGTGCATGGGTCTGGATGCAAGACAACATGGGGGTTTAGTGCAGCTAGGCAGCGGCTCTCTGGCTGAGATCCTGCGCATAAGCAGCAGCACTTGCCGGTTTCCGGGTGGGGCTCGGCAGAGTCAGCACTGGGCGGCAACTGGCGGAAGAATCACAGCACCTCTAGGAGAAGACACAGGAGGCTAGGGGGGCCAGGAATGGTTTCTGGCAGGTCGAGAACAATGGCAGTCGGGGTCAGACAAGAGCAGGGGAAGAGGGTGCTGGCAGAACCATGCAATTTTGGCATTTTCAGCAGGTACGCCTAATGGAAAAAACTCTCCCTACACATTTACTTTTCACTTCTAAAGGGAATGTGAAGGAGGTGGAAGGGCGAAGTGGGTGTTATGGAGCTAGGGGCATTGGGGAGATGAATGCAGCAACAGATATACCACAAGTATTGCACGCAATGAACAGATATCAGTTACGTCTGACCTCAAGAAAAACAATTTAAGGAGTAAGAGCAAGAAAGAAGATGGCCCAGGAGGCAATCACTGTGTCACCTATTAGGAAATCGGGGAAAACCTCAGGGAGACCAAAGCGGTGTGGACTGAAAGAGGGGTGCTTACTTTCTAAACCCTCCCTCTCGCTCAACTCTTATGTTGGAATTATAGAGCAGACAAAAGCTATTGCACCCGCTCAGGGGGGTGGTGGCATGGTAAGTCCAATACAGGCCCCTCCATTAATGAGAGAATATGAACTGTCCCTCTTAGTAACCGTTTTTCTCTGCTAGATAACTTCCAGATGGAGGACAAGATGGAGGTGTCCCAGGACTGACACAAGATACCATAGGGAATCCTATAGAGGGAACCGCAAGCCAGGGTGAGGCTGGTCCTGAGGTTGAGGTGGGAAGTGGATAACCTGTTGGAAAATATTTTACTGAATTTGAGGCAGGCAATTCTTAGGAAATTCGAGATATCAGAGACCAATCAAAAGGATATCCAAGAAAAATGTCTGGTGCTAGAGGAAAAGCTGGACCATAAGGCACAACGCAATGTAATCCTCTAAAGAGAGGTTAGGGTTTTGTCAACAGGAATGACTCGGAATACCAGGATATCGACATTCTGAAATCCCAGAATAAAGCCTTGCAAGATGACCTGAAAGGGCTTGAGACCCAAGCTAGGAGCAATAACTTGAGAGTTCTCAGTATCCCGGAAGGCACAGAAAACGGTGATATAAAAGGCTTTATAATGCAAAATCCAGTTACAATCACTTTTTTTTTTTATGTGATCTTGTTGGCGAGGCAGGAGATATGCATGCTTTGGAAATCTGAAAATCCCTCACTGTTTGCTGACTGCCTCAGAAGCATTAACTTTTTGAGCTAGATGGATATTATTTGTGATGATAAAAGTCTGGAGAAAGTTTGGGCAATGTTTGTAGAATGGAAACAACAGTAAGCGGGTCCAATGATTAAGCCACATATGCTGGAGGTCCTGGCTCCCCCCCTCAAGTCGTAATGG
Source organism: Lissotriton helveticus (assembly GCF_964261635.1). Lineage (NCBI taxonomy): Eukaryota > Metazoa > Chordata > Amphibia > Caudata > Salamandridae > Lissotriton > Lissotriton helveticus. The sequence goes on along the minus strand of NC_136063.1, from coordinate 1,945,503,858 downwards.
AAGGGAGAGGAATGTGGAAAAAGCAGTAATCTTTGCGTGGTTGTGCTCATCTTCCCCTCTTTTCTTCTTCTGAGGGATGAAAGTAACACCAGCAAGAAAGCTGGCAGAATGAGGACCAAATAAAGCAAGCATTGGCATAGCCAATAGATCTCGCATTTGGGACCTTATAAGTGTTTAGCGATGCAACAGTTGGTGTTATTGCACCAAGGATATTCTGCTGCATAACTAAATACTTAAAGGGTTCAAAAAGTGAGACCTATTGGCTATGCCAATGCTTGTTTGTTTTTTGTTGCTGTTTTGTTTAAGTTGCTGGACATGGTTTTTGTTAACAGTTCTTTGCATCAAATGAACTTGTTTTCATTGCTTTGAATGTTGTTTCCATTCTGGTTGTAGGAAGCAGTTATTCCCGGGGGTGTGGGGGCTGCTTAGCTGTGCTAATGCACCAAACTTTGCAAATAAGGAAAAGCATGGAGCCGTCGCAATTTACAAGTTAGATGTGAGTGAGCCCCAGGCAGCATGACTCACTCACACTGGAGATCATGCCTTGCTCCTGCATACTCAGCATTGTTTAAGGAAAGTCGACCCATTCCCTCCCAGGCATCAAACACATATTTACCAAGAAACTCTGAGAATAGCCTGCCTGCTGCACTGATGTCTGGTGGTGTGTGTGCCTGGTGAAAGCGTGCACTGACGGCTGGTGGTGGGTGTGCCCAGTGGAAGCGTGCACTGATGGTTTTTGGTTTGTGTGCCTGGTGGAAGCTTGCACTGACGGCTGGTGGTGTGTGTGTCTGGTGGAAGGGTGCACTGACGGCTGATGGTGTGTGTGCCTGGTGAAAACGTGCACTGATGACTGATGGTGTGTGAGCCTGGTGGAAGTGTGCACTGACGGTTGGTGGTGTGTGTGCCTGGTGGAAGCATGCACTGATGGCTGGTGGTGTGTGTGCCTGGTGGAAAAGCATGCACTGATGGCTGGTGGTGTGTGTGCCTGGTGGAAAAGCGTACACTGACGGCTGGTGGTGTGTGTGCCTGGTGGAAGCATGCACTTGTGGCTAGTGGTGTGTGTGCCTGGTGGAAAAGCATGCACTGATGGCTAGTGGTTTGTGTGCCTGGTGGAAAAGCGTGCACTGATGGCTGGTGGTGTGTGTGCTTGGTGGAAGCGTGCACTGATGGCTGGTGGTGTGTCCGCCTGGTGGAAAAGCGTGCAGTGACGGCTGGTGGTGAGAGCGCCTGGTGGAAGCATGCACTCATGGCTGGTGGTGTGTTTGCCTGTGGAAGCGTGCATTGGCGGCTGGTGGTGTTTGCGCCTGGTGGAAGTGTAGTACACTGGCGACTGGTGGTGTGTGCGCCTGGTGGCAGCGTACACTGACGGCTGGTGGTGTGTGTGCCTGGTGAAACCGTGCACTGATGACTGATGGTGTGTGTGCCTGGTGGACGCACGAGCATTCACAGTGATAGAAGACAAAAATGAAACTGACAAAGAAGGAGGGGAGAAGGGAGTGCGAGCAGAGGAGCATTCACAGCACAGAAGACACAAATGAAACTGACGAAGAGGGAGGGGGAGAATGGAGGGGGGAGTGCAAGCAGAGAAGCATGATTCACAGCAATAGAAGACACAAATGAAGCTGACCAGGAGGGAGGGGGAAAAGGGTGAAGGGACTGCAAGCAAAGGAGCCTGATTACAGCAATAAAAACACAGATGGCAGCTGTGCACATGCACAGCTCGTGAACGCAAGCTGGAGGCCAGCAAAATCCTCTGGTGGCACTTTTAAAAGTCACTTACAAATGTCTCGAAGAAACAGCTCAAGACCTAAAAACATTGCTGCCCAGTGTGAGCAGACCACCTGGTGCCCCTTGGAGCGGTGATCGGGAGAGGCGCTCCTGCGCATCAACATGGGGAAGTCTGCATTGTATGACACATGCCACCACTACACAGGAGCGTATGGAGGATATTACCGATGGTGGGCAGCCACTCTCTGCACCACAGGCCAGAGGAGGTGGCGTTGTCCAGACACTGTGGAGGATGATGCCCCTGAGCTGAGCCAAACTAGTGTGGCATGAGTGCAGTGAATTTGCACCTAAGGGTGACGAGTTACATCACCAGCATATGTAGAATTTAATGTGACTGATGTACCCAGGCTTGTGAAATCAGGCCTGGCTGATTATCCTGCTGGCAGAGTCACAGATTCATTGAGAGTGCGGTGGAATGAGCCATGATGTTGAGGTACAGGTGAGGAGAATGTGGGATGGGCAGCGGAGGATGCCCGGGGGTGTGCAATCCCTATGCTGCAGCGGACCAACGCCAATAAGCACACTGCACAAGACTGGTGGGGGACTCCACCAACTGGATCAACTCACTGATATTGACCATTGGTGGCAGCAGGTGCCAGGGGAATAGGGGTTGGTATATGCCCAGGACCGTGCATGCATAGCTTTATCCACTGGTGTTCACAGGGGCACTAGGGAAAACAGAATTTAATTGCCACTGTTGGATTTGAGGAGAGGTCCGGGTTGTGCTGCCTTTCCTCGCCCCTTGGTAATGAGCTCTTGGGTGTATGGGGGATTTCCATTGGTGCCGCCCAAACAAAGATTACTGGCTAGCATACACCAGACTGGAGGAGAAGGACCAGCTAGCCACACTACACTGCATGTCGCACTAAGTGTCTGGTGCAAAGATGAGCCTTGCCACCTGGCCGCTTCTCTGTCTTGAAACGTGTGGCTGAGGCAGGTGTTAGGTGACACCCTGGGCTACAAGGTATACTATGTGCTCACAGCAGGTAGCTCCCACAAACAAATCCACACTTCCATTGAGGTCCACATCAACAAATTCACAGTCCTCTTCACCCTGGAGTGCTCATATCATTGCAGACTGACTGACAAGGAACACGACATTGAGTAAACACTTGCCCAAGTCCACCCTATTACCCAGACTGTAGCATTAGATGTACAGTAGCTAATGGCATCTGGGAAGTCATAGAGAGAAGAACAGAGAATGCTGAGATCCACTCCCAGTGCAACAATGTGAGGGTGGTGGTTCTGCCCGAGGGATGCAGTGACATATACTGAGACATGGTTGCGTGTTCCACTGCCAGCAGGTACGAGCACCCCGTTAGATGTTGTATAGCGGGCCCATCGAGTGGTGGTGAGACATCAGTCACCATGGAAAGGTGATAGACACTTACTCTTCCGCCTTCTACAGGGCTTGTGACATAGTCCTGAGGGATGTACGCATGATGTGAATGAAATTAAATGAAATGAAATGAGATTTGTAAAGCGCGGACTCTGCCCAAGGGCATCAAGGCGCTGTGTACAGACGAGCCTACAGTAATAGCCAACATCCTAACTCAGACTCGTTTCACAGGAAACAACCAGGTCTTGAGGGTCTTGCGGAAGATTGAGTGAACTTGCTGGCCCGAGAGGTAGACCGGGAGAGCGTTCCACGCCTTGGCCGCAGCCTGTGAGAAGGCTCTTCCCTCCCATCTCATCTTTTTGAATTTGGGAACCTCGAGGAGATTTTTGTTAACAGATCTGAGATTCCTAGAAGGAGCATTCTTTATGCCCACAGGGCCGTGTCCATAGTATGCATTGTGGGTGAGGCATAGAGTTTTAAACAAGACTCTGCGGTCCACCGTAGGTGAATGTGGAGAACGTAACAGTACTTAACTTCCCAAACTATGCCACGGGGTGCATAGGCAGAGGGGGTCGCATCTAGTGGTTAAGCGATGCCTCCAGGAGTTGGGTATCGAATACACCTTACTCTTCCCAGCAAGGTTGCGAGTGGACTCAGATGGTGACAAGCTATTCTTTGATGCCACCAAGCAGGTCTGGACCTGCCTGGTATCGACTGGTTGTGAGGTGCTGTGGACAGGGAGTGAAGGCTCCGCGCAACTAGATATTACAAAAGACAAGGGTCCAAAGCTTAAAGGGATAGTATACTTAGATTATATAGACCACAATAGGCTACTATATGTTTTTCCACACCCAGCCGGGTAGGAAATGTATTTATAAGTTAATTCAAGTGTTTTTAGGTTTAGAATACATTTTTTACACACATAATTTCTGCTGTAAGGCACAATCCTGCGCCGTACTCGGAGGTGGGACATAGAAAGGGAAAGAACAAGAATAGGGTAAATGAAGAGAAAAGGTACTTCAGGCAATAGAGAGGTGAGCAGTCTGGGCACTGCGAAAGTCGAGAAATATCAGTGTTTCCCAGAGTAGAACATACAAACAATGATAACAATGGTGAACAGTTTGTCTACTAAGAAAGGTCGACGTTTCGATCCCGCGCTCTAATTACAAGGGATCATCATCAGGACTTAAACATAGTAATTGCCTAATACCCATGGTCCGCAGCTACCAATTGAGTCCCCCTTGTTTTTCCAAAAAATCCGCGCAACTAGATGTCATCTGTGGAGCCAGTTGTGGTGGGAGGCATCAGAGAAGCAAGCATCCCCCGCTACAACTACAGACCACCCGGAATCATGAGAAGGTTACAAATGAGAGGCAGAAGGCACTGCATGCAGCTTCAAAAATGCACAATCCCACTCAGGGACAGGTCCCGGTCACTTTCCCTGAACACTCCCCTAGCGACGATGGCTCCACTGTAACGTGGTCATCCGTTGCAGAGTTTAGGAGGTCCTTGGATGTGTCTCCTCAGATGACCTTTTGAGAGGGTGACGGGTTGTGCGTCTCTCCTTCTTCCACAGTTCCTGTTGGCTCTGGAGAGTCTCTGGGTTGCTGCGCTTCCTGCTGGCATGCTTCCTGTTGCTGACCTTCTGGTCTACCAAGGTCAGCACTTAGAGGGGATCAGGTCTAGTCATCACCCAAAGGGAATTCAGCAGTTTTTCCGGTGAGTGTCGCATGAGAGGTGTGGTGATGGTGGTCTCCTTGGTGCTCCTAGCTGCAATAGTAAGAGGGCCGTGGCATTATTGACCTTGCCAAGGATGAATAGTGGGACTTCTTCCATTTGCCAAGGACTTCATCTATGAGGTCCTAGAGGCACTTTTGCACCACTGTAACGTCGCTTTTTTTGACATTCTGGTGGCACAATGTAGCACAGCATGCTTACAAGGCCAGGTAAAGTCACTTGAAAAGATTTCAGTTTACCTCTTTTTCTCCTTTTTCTATATGTTCTGCATTCAGCAGCAGAAATAGAAAGAGGTGCATGCATGAATTGATTGATTGTGTGCAGGAAGGTGTTCCTTCCTGCATAACATCAATGTGCTATGCAGTGCAGGCTTCTTTGCGCCATCGGACAAGGGTACCTGCATTGGCGTAAGGCAGGCACTGTGCGGCAACGTAGGGGAAAAAAGACAGGAAGGCACCCTATCTTATTAATAGGGTGCATTCCTGCCCTTTAGTTTTGTCGCTGGCAGCACAGCAAGGTTCCTTGCAGTGCTGCCCAGCACCAAAAGCGCTTACATGTAGCCCCAAGTGTCTTTGCACCATTCTTGAGGCCAGATATTTTCGGGCAAGGAAAGACTGGCTCACATTTGACTTAGCAGCTTTTTTTGTCTTCGGCAACGTACAGGCAAATCCTTGTAAAATACAGCATTATGTGTCTTGGATGAGCTTTTACGCAAGATTGCCTACCTTGCATACCATTTTTGATAAGTGCCGCTAACAGCAGTCCCTCTATTGACATTTCAGTGTCATGCAAGAAATATGACTCTAACAGGAGTTACCTGCAACTTGTTGAAACTGCAGTTATAATAACCCGCCGTAGCATCAATAATTTGACGCCAAAGTGGCATTAAGTCCTACTGAAAATGCCCCTAAGAGTAATGAGATGAGGATAGTGCCATTTCCTAGCATTAATTGCCATGTGACACTCATGGTGGTGGACATAGGACATTGCATTTTTATCTCTTTTGTCCTACATAATCGTTGGTGAATGCTGATGCTTTAACATTTGTCCCATAGCTTACCTATTTGTCAGTGTTTGTTCTAATAGCTTTATAGCATTGTTAGGTCAGTGCAGTGTTGTAAGAGGAGTCATACATAGTGTTTTTAATGCAATATATTTCCTATTTTGTCAATACAGTTATACGTGTCAGCTAGGGAGGTAGCACCACTTGCTAGTTCAGGATATATGTGTATGATTGGTATAAAATAAATCCCCTGCACTATAGTTATGTATTCGTTAGACTGGCTCAAATATCCTTTGATTCTTCAGCATACCCACCGTCAAGTTGATCCTGTTCAGCATGGTCATGTATCTTTGTGACTTTTGTCCCCAAATTCTTTTTTCAAGTGGCACAGGTTACAAAGAGAGATTGTTTGTCACAATTTAAGATTAGATTTTAGCTGTGTGGCCCCAACTACATCGATGCACGATAAGCGCATTGTCTTGACCCATACCCTCTTGTGCTTGGGCATAACACAACAAGCACATTGTATTTCACAATGATGGCCCGTATGCAATCTGTAGTTCCGAGGGCCACAACATTTTTCCCATTCCCCGTCATAGAAGTCACAAACCAAGCATACAAGATATTGGTGAAGTGATTGTTTATTATACTACATCATGAGTTGGACCTATTTGTTCAAAGCTATATGTGATATAAAAAAAATGAGAGGGTACATTACATGAAGAAGTTGTGTATGAGTGCACCCCTCCTCAATGTTGCAGATGTGCATGGTTGGCTCGGCTCAACTTCTTCCTTCAGGCCATCATCAGGTAATTCCATCTCTTCCTGGTCTTCGGGCCGAGTTGTATTTGTCCTCACACAAATGTTGTGTGAGATACAACAAACAAGTATGATCTTGCATACCAACCCCGGCCTGTAAAGGAGCCTTCCATCAAAAATGTCCAGGCACCCAAACCTTGATTTGAGAGCTCTGAATGTTTTCTCTACAATGACCATTGTGTGGCCCAGTGCCACGGTGTAGTCTCTCTGTGCCTATGTGCGGATCACTTTGATGAGTGTCATCACCCAGAGCAACAGGGTAAAGCCTTGGTCAGCTGAAACAGAAAATGGAGAAAAGGTACATTAGTCGACTCTCAGGATGTGTTAGTGTAGTACATTATTTGATTTTGTATCCAGTGTGCAGCATTCTACATTCTCCTTCAACATGGTGGGATCCAGACAAATAACCGGCATCTATGCCATTGAATTGCCTATAGTTTACAGCATACACACCACTTAGAAGCCATTGGGCCAATCCTGTATGATACCTCCAGTGTGCAATTGTCTTGCTGTAAGTGTAACTTTACATACATTTATTTGTCACTCATCATCCTACGCTCACATGGCACATGGCAATGGTTGTAGGGGTTACTCCCATTAGTGCAAACAGTGTAATTGACTATAAAACATCTGTCAGTAACACTTGCTATGGGTCAGGCATGGACATGATAGCAGAATCTGTTTGAGCCGTTGAGTTTTGATCTACACATGTTGTGGGAAACTGGCCAGTTTGGGGACACTATACATCATTTGCTATATGCGTATGGTTTTGGAGATTAAAATTGACACACATATGCTGCCTACATTGCAAGTCCAGGCACCTTTGCGCAAGTGTATATCATATATTGGACACTGTTTGTTATGCATTCATTGTGTGTTTACACTGGCATATGCAGTGCTGTTTACCCCTGTGAGATATTACATCACACCAAATGACCCTGACTCACAAAGTAACCCTAATGCTATATAGGGACTATCTTGAATGGAACTTTATTTTTGTCTATAGCTGCCCGATATGTGATTCGACTTTACGGAGTAGTGTGCTGACAACTTTCTAAAGAAAATCTAGACGATCCAAATGAAAATTGGTCACTTGACATTACCTTCAAGGTGAGGGAGTAACACTAATGACCATATGATTAGGCTTTGGTATTGATCATAAGAATAAATGTTTGCAATGGAAGAGTGATGAGCGAGTACAATCGAGTGGATAGTTTAAAGTGGAGCACGTGTGGATTTAAAATGGAGGTTATATCTAGTATGAATTAAGATTGAGTCATATACTGCAGATTAGCAAATACTTAGAGCCCTAGGATTGGGGGAAAGGGATAAAACCACCCAAAGGCTGGCGGGCCCTCATGGAATCCAATTAATGTACATTTCTTATTCAAAAAAGGTTATGCTTTTAAAGGAGGTATGATGTAGGCAACTGTATAAAAGTACATGTGTTGTAAAGTAGGTTCTCATAACAGTATGCCAACATACAATAGGACAATGGGCCCGATTCACAGAACTAACTTAAGACAAAATCCTAAACTTACTACTTTTGGAATTCATAGAAGTTAGGATTTTGTCTTAAGTTTGTCTTAAGACAGACTTGAGACAGACTTAAGTTAGGATTTTGTCTTAAGTCTGTTTTAATTCTGTCTTAAGACAAACTTCAGACAAAATCCTAACTTCTGTGAATACCAAAAGTAGTAAGTTTAGGATTTTGTCTTAAGTTAGTTCTGTGAATCGGGCCCCAGGTGTATAATTAACTCTGGCAATGAACTGAAATACGAATGCTACATACTATGGTTTCAAACTTGATATAGTCTTGTGTTCTAAAGTGGGTTTCTAGTAACAGTAAGACAATAGATAACAAAATATTGGGCTTGAGGGAACTTAGGTCAATAACTAAAATCTGAATGTAATTTACTACTGTTTTAAACTTGCTATGATTAGTTTTAATAGTGTTTATGTTTTTTAGGTGTTGGCTCGAAAATAATTTTACGTCAACTAAAGAAATATATGAATTTGTCTTGAAAAAGATGGAATAATTTTAATGAGCCATCGAAATGTATCTATTTAATGCTTGTAAAGCGCGGCTGTCACCCAAAAGGGTATCCTGGTGCTGAGACCATATCTAACATCAGGCAGGGTGTCGACGCTAAATGAATTGACACAATCTACTAACTTAGCATTGTGGGAATACCAAGCAGAATGGAGTTTATCCTTCAGTGCAAGTAACATTGTATATCAGTAGATGTGTTAGTAGCCAAAGACTGATTAAAAGTGTTTATGGAGCTCTCTAGAGTAGGTGCTTTTAATGTTGTTGATTTATTTGTACTGTATTATTGTGTTTTAATTCTGGACAATAGAACTGACTGTTAGGTTTATGTGTCTGCATATGAAAACCCTTTTTATCATGTGTAACAAATAAAAATCTGTGCGACTTTTATACTTTATGGGAATCCTTTAGATATATATGACACAAACTATTGGTGTGTAAAGAAAGTGAGCTGGTTGAGTGGTGTGATATATTTGGATGTATAGCACCCAGTGTGCTTTATAAGTTTACCCTTTGGGATTTCTTAAATTTCACTGTTTACCACTGTGACAATCACGAATTGCCCCACTAGATGTTATTCATGATTGTAATAGATGTGTTGTGTGTATGCAATGTGATGTATACTTGATGCACAGTCTGGTCCCTTCGGATGAGAGCTGGGATGATGGAATTTCCCTCAAACATTTCTGGTGGTTTACATTGTCTGCTATTCATGTCATTAGTTGTGTTATGTTAAGCAGCATTGTCTAGCATGACTTTTGCAGTACTAGTGTCTGTGATTTACTTGCTTACTCAGATAAGTGTGTAATGCCATCTCTCCTCTTGACCATGGGAATACCTTCTGTGTAACTGAGTGTACAATTGTGATGATTTGCTTTACGATTGCTTTGTTGTAGCTGTTAAATAGGAAGTGTGCTTAAATAAATGCCCAGGAAAATATCTGGATATGTACATGGTTCCTCTTTGTATTTTGTGTGCCACTGTACATCACTGATAGTGTAGTGGGCTGAGCTGACCTGAATGCAGAGCAAAGTGTTGGTATATGCTTCCGCTTGACATCCCCAACATCCATGTAGTTCATGCTCAAACATTATTACTGAATGATGTTATTGCATGACTGAGCTGACACCATTGGCGCATTGTAAACATCTTATTTTGTTGTGTGGAATTGACATTATGTAATGTGATACATATGTCACAAAGATTGCAATGTGAGCTTAGTTACTCCCTCCCCTCTTACATTGTGTGATACATGTTACAGGAACTAATCGTGGTGTGTATGCTTCATTATCCTCATTTGGGATTCTGGAAGGTGGGCCGCCACTCGAACTTGGTAAAATGGGTGCACTACATTCGAGGGGTACCGAAGACAGCAAAGCTCTTGCACACAACAAGCAAGGTGTTACAATGGTAGTTAAGTAAAAGTAACCATAATGCACATATGGCCAAATGACAGATGCAATTCTTGTATACATTCTTGAAAGATGGGTAGTTTAATGATTCCACAACCAGCCGACACGTGTTTCGTCGTGTGGGAACAACTCACAACGACTCTTCAGGGCTGGGAAAAAACACATAAAGGGATGTACTTGGAATATTGGTTTACATACAGCGCATGAGAAAGACACATTGCTGAATCTGAGTCATGCACTGGTGGATCAAGGTGAATTTGCATGATGAACAGGGTGTAGTGGTCACCAATACAACAACCTATTCCCACGAACCATAAGTGGAGATGATTTAGTCAACGTGATAAGAGTAGTGGTTTAGGAGAAAAGAAACCGATTGTGAAGATGTGATATGAGTCGAAACTTATTGTTTCTCCTTGCAAGACATCATGATCAACCATATTATTGTGGGAATAAATGAGTTTCTTTTTATCACAAAAGTCATGATCTTGTACATCATCGAGACAAATCCGGCACACAAAGGTCTCATGTGAGAGCGTGATAAGTGTTGTGTAAAATATTAGAAACTCATTTGTGGAGTGTGTAAATGCAAGCCCAGGTGAGTGAACATTAAAAATAGATTGTTGGTGCCTAGGGGAAAATGCCTACCTTACGACACAACCTACACTCATGTAGGTCTGGTGGGAAATATTCAATTGGATCTGGTTTCTGTGATGAAGGAAAAAGAAGCATAGAAAGGGGCAAAATTAGATCGGAGGACGCCCGGAGGGCAGAGAGAAGAGAAGAAACACCAAGGAGAAGTCGGGGGAGAGCGAAAGTCTATATGCACTAGTACACCCGTCTCTGTAGTAACTGATAAAGTCTACATCAGCATACCTGAATGTAGGACTAGTAACCATTGGGCATGTGTATCTATCAAATCACTCTCACCATGCGAGATTGTGATTCAATCTCCGTCGAGGATGTGCGCATATATTTATGGCAAGAGAGGTTTCCGGTGCATTGATAGTGTAAGAGATAAGACAAGGTATGTCTCTGTGGTGAGCCCATATGTTTACATGGTAATGTATCTATAGTAAAGGTCGCAACTCACCATTAATCACAGTAACACAGGTTTGGTTCTTTGTCTTTGAAGTAGAATACTAGTGAAAATCTGATAATCATGAGCACATGGGGTCAAAGTGCTATACGAGTCACGCTACAAGGAAAGAAAAAACGAATGTTACGGTGTTTCATAATTGCTATACGAGTCAGTTTAATGGTGTGAATTTACTATCTCTCTCTCACATGAAGTAGTAGAATGGTACCTTAATAAGTGTGCGTATTAAGCCTATAACCGGGAGGGGATCCACAATTGGGTTCCAGATCCTGCGAGTACAGCTGGAATCGTGGAATTATCTGCCAGAAACAATACGTTTCGACTCATATCACATCTTCACAATCGGTTTCTTTTCTCCTAAACCACTACTCTTATCATGTTAACTAAGTCATCTCCACTTATGGTTCGTGGGAATAGGTTGTTGTATTGGTGACCACTACACCCTGTTCATCATGCAATTTCACCTCGATCCACCAGTGCATGACTCAGATTCGACATGTGGTAAATAAATAATTAATTACCGGTTCTATTTTTTAATACAGTGAATGAAACAGATAGCTCAATAAATAAGAGTCAGGATTCGAGGTATCTTGAGTCTACAGGCTTTAATCAGGCATAAAGGACAGGAACAGGACAGCCTGTACGGGAATAGAATGAAGGCAGCTGCCGGGGAATGGAAATCGGGGCTTGGACTGGCATGGACAACTTTCAGTAACAGTTCACAGTATATATATCAAAACAATTGCATTACATTCAATACAGTAGGCGTAGCAATAGGCGTGACTCGTAGCAGTCGCGAAAGATAAGGGTAAAATGATGTGACAAGAAGGCGTGTACAGGGCGTATACATAGACATGTGATGTAAACGTAACAGAAGTGTCATAAACGGGGCGGAAACATGGAGGGGGCTACCTGAGCAGCTGGGACCTTTAACCTAGTGGTGCGCGCAAACGGGCAATGACGTGTTACCAGGGAGAACTGGGGGCTATGACTTCTGCGCTAGAAGAGGAGACTAAAGTCTGGAGTGTCAGAGCGACATGTACCTAAGACATATCTGGTATCTGGTGTTTGGAGTACATATTGATAGAATCCAAAAGTTATCAGGGCAAAGGCTACTAGACACTAAGACTGGTGCGTGCATAATTCTACATGTATTGCGTGTACGAGGAATATTCTATGAATATTAATACGGTATTTCTCTTACATGGAGACATAAAGGCTAGACCATGACGGAAACTATTGATGCGGTGCAGTAGCTTAGGAATGCAGAGAAGGAGGGCTGGACTGATAACTAGAAGCATAACATATTCTTGGCAGACTGGCAGGCAGAGCCAGGCCGAGCCGGGCACTGTGAGGCAGAAAGTAAGCGAAGGGTCAGGGATGCAGGTGGGGGCTGTATCGCTCCTCGGAGAGGGTTCAGGAGACAGGAGCTGAATCTGGTGTCCGGGCCCTTTTGAGGCCTAGAAACGGGGACAATTCAATGAGTTAACGTGTACACTGTAAAATGTAGCAACGTAGGTTTACATAAGCCTAATATTCGTTGCTTTCACGGGAACTGGAAACTGGCATACTAGAAATGGACACAACTGTAATTGCGTCTTTAATCGCTCATAGGGGGATATACATGCATATCGATCATGCACATATAGCATAATATGGGGAACACGTAGGCACATACAACATGGCAAAATTTACTTTTCCACATTCCCTCCTTGTGCCCTACGTTTCCATCAGGAAACATCAATATTCATGATACCATCTATCATTTCATATAGCATCATTTGCTCGTCTCGATTTGTCTTGGAACGAGATTTAGGACTAGGAATACAAGAGGTAGTGCACATGCCGCAAATCGCAGGGCCACATTGTATACAGACAAAGAAACGAAATAGGGTCTTGACTCCAAACTCAGCAAGGCCGAGTCAACCTGAACTTATGAAGAACAAAAACAATTGCCAATGCTGAGATTCAACAAATAACAAGCAACAACTGCAACCTGGTGGTTATGAATGTATCACAAAAACACCTGCTTTATAAATTGCAAACAGTACTTTTTAATTCTTTTTTTCGCAATTCTTATCAATTTTTGCATAAACACAATTTTAGTACATGGGAATACAAAAACATTTATATACAATATTTACAAAGGGAGGGAACAAACACAGCACAGTTATAACGCAATATTTACATACCAGACACTCTTGGCCAAACCAATCACACAACAATTCTTTGAAACCAAAGACAGCACTCATGTGGGAAGGTAAACAAAACAGGGGAATGGGTGGGTCTCGATGTCAAAAAGGGGCTTTCAACGAATTAATCGAAAGCAAAGTATCACTGGGTGAAAATTGTCTTTAAAGCAACGTAAAAACGGGCTCAAACTAGGATCCCATATGAATTAAATGGATGTTCTTAGAGTTGCTTTCACTCCAATGACCCGAGACCACGTGGGTCGACGCGTTTCGAATCTCGTGAATGTCGAGATTCTCCTCAGGACCAGACATGAAACTGTGAATGAAATAAAACATGGTTTTGAGGGCTGAGACCTGGAATACGAGCATGTCCCTATTCTACAAAAAGCAGGCGCCAATACCTTTATTTCATCACGTTTGGAAACCACTGGGGCAGTATTCCCACCGGAGTTAATTTAGCTGGAGCTGGAGGGGGAAACAGAATGGCAGAAAAACCTCAGTGGGTGCTGATTCATACTCCAACAGCACATTCCCACTCGCTCAAGCACACAGTCTTACCCGCTGGAATTCAATCGCGGTCCCTCTCAGTATGACTCAAGCAAAACTGTCCAGCGCGCGCCCGCTGTAAAAAGACAGAGTGGCGCGATCAGACACTGTGCGAGTAAATCTCGGGGAACCTAATGGACCAAACGGCTGGGGGCACACACGGGGGCCTGCACCTACCTTAGCGGGCAGCTTCGATTCTAAAGCCTCGTCTCACTCGGGATTTGGGTGTGACTAGGAGGTTGCTTCCTGGATGTATAAGCTGTGGCAACTCCCTCCCAAGAATTCTGGGAGATGTAGTTTGGAACTGTCAAACCTCCGCAACTGGTCATTCGGATCAGGTGTCTATACCGTGGTGACTTCGCACTGGTATCCATAACGTCTATCAGCTTGATTTGTAAATCTCCGAGATCTCATTGAGTCCGCTGAAAGCACTGTTGTATTTCATAATTAGCAGCGCTTCGCGCTGACTTAGTTTTGCCTCCACATCTCCTCCTCGCGCGTCTTTTTCAATTTTGGACAAGACAGTCCATCTGATGTCGGTGTTGGCATGATTTTGAGTTTCCCAATGATGGACTAATGGGGCGTTTTCGGTCTTGCGACGGATTCTTGATTTATGCTGCGTAATCCGTTGCCTTATTTCCTGTGAGGTCTTTCCAATATAGACCTTAGGGCAAGGGCATACTATGGCGTATACGACGTTGCGTGTTTTACAATTAGTAAAGTCATCATGCTTCCAGTGAATGTTATTAAAGGAAAACACAGACTCTTCCATTGTTGTGTCGCAACAGGTACAAGTCCCGCACTTGTGATGTCCTTTGATTGGTGGTAGTCCGAACAGGCTCCTCACTGTAGGTGCTTTGTTAATAGGCAAAGCTGCTCTCACTACGTGGTTGGCCACACTTTTGTCTTTTTTATAGGCGAATAGCGGAGGGTTCTTGAAATCTTCATGGAGGTCCTTGAGTAAATGCCAGTTAGAAGTGATCAGTTTCTTGTGTTGGTTGACTGCTGGACAGAAGGTGGTAACGCAAACTAACCTTTTTAACTCTTGTTTGACTTTTTTCTGCAGAAGTGATTCCCGCGGGGTCCACCACGCTCTTTTGATGGAATTTTTTAACAGTTTTTTCGGGTAGCCTCTCTGAATCAAGCGGTCTTTCAGTTGGTTGGCATGTTCAAAATACTCCTCTTTGTTTGAACAGTTTCGACGTATCCGAAGAAACTGTCCAAACGGGAGGTTCTGTCTTAGGCTGCGGGGATGGTTACTGGTGAAGTGTAAAGCTTTATTCCTATCTGTCGGCTTTCTAAAAAGGGTGGTGCATAGAATGCCTTCCATTGGTATTATTTTGACGTCCAGGAATGTCATGGATTGATTAGAGGCTGTACACGTGAACTTGATATCATTGGTTCTTGTATTCACCCAGTCGATGAACTTGTTCAGTTCTTCACTTTTTCCAGTCCAAATGAGGAACACATCATCAATATAACGCATATAGCTAGATATGCAATTACTGAATGGATTATTATTGTAGATGAATTTGTCCACAAACAGTCCCATAAACATAACCGCTAGTTCCGGTGCGAAAGGACACCCCATCGCTACGCCCTTTATTTGATAAAAAACTCAGAGTCAAAAGAAAAATAGTTTTTTTGAAGAGCGAAACTTGCCAATTCAATAATAAATTCTGTCGGGACTCTCATTGGTCTTTCCCTGGTTTCAAGGAAAACGAATAGTGTCTCCAAAGCCTGGTCCTTACAATAGAGACAGCGCATAGAATATCAATCAAAGAATTGGAAGAGATCACAACCCTACAAAGAGAGATTGAGAATAACCAATTGATTACGGACTCAAAAACATTACTGGAGAAAATAGAAAAAGAAATCTTAGATTTTAAAGATTACACGGTTACACAAAAAACAAACAAATTTGATTCAGATAAAAAGAACTTTTCCCTCGAATCCGTGTATCCGTATCTAAATAGAGACTTTTACCAACGGTCTGATTCAAGGAGATTCCTACAGGACAACCAAGGCAGATCACGCCGTAACTTCTTGACGTTTTCAGACACATCCTCTTCCTCGGGAAGTGACACCGATAATACCACCAGGGGACAACAAAATAAAAAGAGCTACCAACCAGACCAACAACAACAGCAACAAAACCAACAACCTTTTTTAGGACGAGGCCAGCAGAGAGGCAGAGGTCGGGTTCGTTTTGCACAGCCACAGCCATGGGAAATGAGAACCCGCCGACAATTCTACAAGAGCTAAGTAAGTCGCCCATTTTCAATCTATCAGATAGGAGCTTAACCACAGCAGAGACAGCCATATTAACTAAAGGCCTTAATTTCGTACCTACAAGACCTACTGACTTTGTCAAAATGAAACTCGAAACGCTCGAATTCTGCCGTAAAATTAGGCTAAAAACCTTTTTCCAAGACTCTCAAGAAGAACAACCTATGGAAGTAACAGGCTTCAAAAGGAAGTCCACATTTTGCCCCATGGGCTCTAAAGTCCCAAAGGAAGTCCTTACATTTGAACGTACAGTATTATCAGGCATCTCGGCAATGGAAAAAAGGAGATGCTATACCAAATATAACCTCCCCAAAACGGAAAAGGATGCATTAATGTCTATCAAGAATGACACAACAGTCGTGGTCAAACAAGCGGACAAGGGGGGAGCGATTGTCATTTGGGACATCAACAAGTACAAAACTGAAGTACATCGGCAATTAAATGACAACCAATGTTACCGACGGATAGGCAAGGACCCTACGCTTGAATTAAAGGATAAACTCTTTGACATAATACAAAATGGTTTTGACCAAGGATTTGTAGGCAAAAAGGAAATGCTATTCCTACAAAATAAAAATCCTCGTACCCCAGTTTTCTATGTGCTACCCAAAATGCACAAGGATGAAGTCAATCCACCAGGCCGTCCGATAGTTTCAGGCTGCGATTCCCTCATTGAGCCAGTGGCAAAATATATTGATTTCTTCCTGAAACCCTTTATCGAAACCATTCCTGCACATCTAAAGGATACGACTGCCTTCCTTAACAGAATTGAGACAATTCAGTTTGACTGTGATAACCAATTGCTAGTCACCTTGGACGTGGTATCACTTTATACCCAAATCCCACAAGACCAGGCTTTGGAGACACTATTCATTTTCCTTGAAACCAGGGAAAGACCAATGAGAGTCCCGACAGAATTTATTATTGAATTGGCAAGTTTCGCTCTTCAAAAAAACTATTTTTCTTTTGACTCTGAGTTTTTTTATCAAATAAAGGGCGTAGCGATGGGGTGTCCTTTCGCACCGGAACTAGCGGTTATGTTTATGGGACTGTTTGAGGACAAATTCATCTACAATAATAATCCATTCAGTAATTGCATATCTAGCTATATGCGTTATATTGATGATGTGTTCCTCATTTGGACTGGAAAAAGTGAAGAACTGAACAAGTTCATCGACTGGGTGAATACAAGAACCAATGATATCAAGTTCACGTGTACAGCCTCTAATCAATCCATGACATTCCTGGACGTCAAAATAATACCAATGGAAGGCATTCTATGCACCACCCTTTTTAGAAAGCCGACAGATAGGAATAAAGCTTTACACTTCACCAGTAACCATCCCCGCAGCCTAAGACAGAACCTCCCGTTTGGACAGTTTCTTCGGATACGTCGAAACTGTTCAAACAAAGAGGAGTATTTTGAACATGCCAACCAACTGAAAGACCGCTTGATTCAGAGAGGCTACCCGAAAAAACTGTTAAAAAATTCCATCAAAAGAGCGTGGTGGACCCCGCGGGAATCACTTCTGCAGAAAAAAGTCAAACAAGAGTTAAAAAGGTTAGTTTGCGTTACCACCTTCTGTCCAGCAGTCAACCAACACAAGAAACTGATCACTTCTAACTGGCATTTACTCAAGGACCTCCATGAAGATTTCAAGAACCCTCCGCTATTCGCCTATAAAAAAGACAAAAGTGTGGCCAACCACGTAGTGAGAGCAGCTTTGCCTATTAACAAAGCACCTACAGTGAGGAGCCTGTTCGACTACCACCAATCAAAGGACATCACAAGTGCGGGACTTGTACCTGTTGCGACACAACAATGGAAGAGTCTGTGTTTTCCTTTAATAACATTCACTGGAAGCATGATGACTTTACTAATTGTAAAACACGCAACGTCGTATACGCCATAGTATGCCCTTGCCCTAAGGTCTATATTGGAAAGACCTCACAGGAAATAAGGCAACGGATTACGCAGCATAAATCAAGAATCAGTCGCAAGACCGAAAACGCCCCATTAGTCCATCATTGGGAAACTCAAAATCATGCCAACACCGACATCAGATGGACTGTCTTGTCCAAAATTGAAAAAGACGCGCGAGGAGGAGATGTGGAGGCAAAACTAAGTCAGCGCGAAGCGCTGCTAATTATGAAATACAACAGTGCTTTCAGCGGACTCAATGAGATCTCGGAGATTTACAAATCAAGCTGATAGACGTTATGGATACCAGTGCGAAGTCACCACGGTATAGACACCTGATCCGAATGACCAGTTGCGGAGGTTTGACAGTTCCAAACTACATCTCCCAGAATTCTTGGGAGGGAGTGGCCACAGCTTATACATCCAGGAAGCAACCTCCTAGTCACACCCAAATCCCGAGTGAGACGAGGCTTTAGAATCGAAGCTGCCCGCTAAGGTAGGTGCAGGCCCCCGTGTGTGCCCCCAGCCGTTTGGTCCATTAGGTTCCCCGAGATTTACTCGCACAATGTCTGATCGCGCCACTCTGTCTTTTTATAGCGGGCGCGCGCTGGACAGTTTTGCTTGAGTCATACTGAGAGGGACCGCGATTGAATTCCAGCGGGTAAGACTGTGTGCTTGAGCGAGTGGGAATGTGCTGTTGGAGTATGAATCAGCACCCACTGAGGTTTTTCTGTCATTCTGTTTCCCCCTCCAGCTCCAGCTAAATTAACTCCGGTGGGAATACTGCCCCAGTGGTTTCCAAACGTGATGAAATAAAGGTATTGGCGCCTGCTTTTTGTAGAATAGGGACATGCTCGTATTCCAGGTCTCAGCCCTCAAAACCATGTTTTATTTCATTCACAGTTTCATGTCTGGTCCTGAGGAGAATCTCGACATTCACGAGATTCGAAACGCGTCGACCCACGTGGTCTCGGGTCATTGGAGTGAAAGCAACTCTAAGAACATCCATTTAATTCATATGGGATCCTAGTTTGAGCCCGTTTTTACGTTGCTTTAAAGACAATTTTCACCCAGTGATACTTTGCTTTCGATTAATTCGTTGAAAGCCCCTTTTTGACATCGAGACCCACCCATTCCCCTGTTTTGTTTACCTTCCCACTTGAGTGCTGTCTTTGGTTTGAAAGAATTGTTGTGTGATTGGTTTGGCCAAGAGTGTCTGGTATGTAAATATTGCGTTATAACTGTGCTGTGTTTGTTCCCTCCCTTTGTAAATATTGTATATAAATGTTTTTGTATTCCCATGTACTAAAATTGTGTTTATGCAAAAATTGATAAGAATTGCGAAAAAAAGAATTAAAAAGTACTGTTTGCAATTTATAAAGCAGGTGTTTTTGTGATACATTCATAACCACCAGGTTGCAGTTGTTGCTTGTTATTTGTTGAATCTCAGCATTGGCAATTGTTTTTGTTCTTCACATTGTATACAGAGGCAGCAACTGAATATGATCATTACTGCAATACCTAGGAATGACAATACTTTCCATCCCCAGGCAGATATGATACTCCAAAGCCAACCGGATCATGTCCAGGTGCCTGGATTCTGGTGTAACTGATGGGCAATTTTATGAAGTCTGGTTATAGCTGAATAAACAGACGGCGCGTTATTAGGAATGAAAATGCAGCAACTAGATCCGATGACTCTACATGCTCCTCCTCTATCTGCCAGTATGACGTCAAGAACGAGACGATTTTGGAGCACGACAAATCTCATAGCAGATTGTTCTTCAGTTAAGTTACCTAGAGCAGAAGTAGTCTCATTCACTACTGCTTCAAGGGTTCTGGTTAACCTACGTATTAACTTACTATTCTGGATAGGTCCTATAAAAAAGAAGAAACCTTTATTGAAGTCTTGATACTGTTCTAGAGTAGTTTCAGTTTGATCGACAATCGGGGACTCGATCTCCCTTCTATGTCTGGTGTGCACTAGATGTGTGTTTCTGTGATAATCAGATGGGGCTAGAAAAACTGGTGGCAGTAGGAAGGCAATATATCCCAATCGAGGGGCAGACGAACATATGCGGTCTGACCACAAACAAAATAAGAATGACGTGAGGCTTTGAAAATAGATTTCCCACTGTCACTATACTCGACAATAATAGTACAATCACTATGTCCTACATGTGCGGAACCATTCTTTCTGACACATAATTCGCCTTTGACTGGTAGTACTGAAATAGCAGGCAAATCTGGAGTAGTATCGGACTGAACATTCAGGACCATGAAATTCGAAGAATAATTACCTAAATCATACACTTCATTTTCTAGATCTAACCCTGTTCTATGGGAAAGACCCTGCTTGTCTGGAAAACATGTTCTATTCAGAAGGGACATATCATTGGAGGATGATGTTAACGTGGACCATGCTCCACACGAACCATTATGTGAAAACGGATAAGGAAAGAGCGGCAGAACTCCCTTCGGTGTCTGGAAAGGGGGAAGTCGACCACACACCCAACAATTAGTGGCATTGCTGGTCTGGTGTGAATAGTGTAACATTCGGATGAATGTGTTATTACGCATAGCGAGACGATAGGATAGCTCGTGAGGAGGCAGATCACTAAATGTGTGCTCTACTGTAGCATTAGAAAACATATGTATATGTGAAATTGGAAAACATAAATGTAATGCATAACTTGTGCAGGTAACCATGAGACTCAAAAATAATAGAAAACAGAACAATAATACATCTTTTAGAGTTTCGACTAACTCTCTCACTGTGGGGGTCTATCTCATACATGTCAGGAACCTGTCTAACCGTTTCACCCGAGAGGGACTTAGACAATTAAACTGGCTGACTTATTTTACTAGACCGGAGTTTCTCTTTATACTCCTGCTGCGGAGTTTTCTCTAACAGGGGAGGCTTGAGTTCAGAGTCTGTTTTTAGGCAGTCTTTAGGAATAAGGTAGTCCTTAGCAAAAGTCTTTTCTCGTAATCCATGGAACTTCTTTATATGGCTCAGGTGGACCCACCCCTTCCTGCCCTCGAGTTTAACCGCGGTCCTTGTTGTTAGCAAGATCATGCGAGGCTCCTTCCAGCGGGGCTCCAGCGGACTTGAACGATCAAAATTTCGGACGAATACGAGGTCACCGGGAACGACCTCATGCGGTTTCACCTCGGTGTGGTCTGGAAATGCGGCGGCAACCTGTGAACGACAAGAGTGTAGGGCAGACATCAAGGAAGCTAGGTAATCTGTCAGCATATTACTGGAAACATCTGTAATACTGCGGGGTCTAGGTGTACCCCACATGTTTGGGGGGCGGCCGAATACGACCTCATACGGGGACAGACCTGATCTAGAATGTGCAACCATCCTCATATAGAACAGAGCAACTGGCAGAGCTACTAGCCAGTCTACACCTTTTTCTCTACATACTTTTGCTATGCGGATTTTCAAAGTTTGATTATGTCTCTCTACGAGACCGGCTGCTTCAGGATGGCGTACACAATGGAACTTCCACTGGTACCCTAACAGAAGGGAAACATGTTTCATAAGCTCGGATGAGAATGGCTGGCCGTTATCTGAATACACGACCCTAGGGAGTCCATAGCGGGGAAAGAACTCACGAACCAACTGCCTGGCAGTGGTCGCGGCTGTATAATCTGGAACTGGATATGCTTCTGTCCACCTGGACAAAGCACATACAACTACGAGGACATACTTGAAACCTCGACATCGCTCCATCTGAATATAATCCATCTGGAGGACTTCAAAAGGGTGGTCAGGAGGTTGGAATCCGCCTTGTTCCACCGGGACACTTTTACCTGGGTTGAACTGACAACATATCATGCAGGTACGAACTTTCTGCTTGGCTGCAGCTCGTAAGTGCTTGTTGAACCAAAGGTTCTGAATACTGTCTAACATAGCTTTTTCTCCTAGATGTGCTGGACTATGTGCGGTATTAATAATGACTTGAACCATAGAGTCGGGGAGAAACCATGTGGCTTTTCCCTTCGTCAACCATCCTTGATCTGTCTGGACCCCTTCTTGTTCGGACCATTTCTTGATTTCTTCAGGAGTAGCATGTAACTGTATGTCTATGACATCTTGTGTAGGGTCCTTAACTGTTATACAAGTAGTCTGATCTTGAATGAATGTCTGTGTCGTGTTAACTGGAATGTCTGGAATCTGAGCTGTAAGCTTGGCTGTTCGATCTGCTAGATCGTTACCTTGGGAAATGATGTCAGTGACTTTCGTATGTGCCTTGCACTTCATGATAGCGATAGCTGTCGGTAAATGTATTGCATCTAACAGAGCTTGAATGAGGAGACCATGCTGAATCTTGGTTCCATGAGAAGTCATAAAACCTCGTTCTTGCCAGAGCACTCCAAAGTCGTGTACGACTCTGAATGCATAACGTGAATCTGTGTATATGTTTACTTTCAGGTTCTTGGCACGTATGCAGGCTTGGGTCAGAGCTACCAGCTCTGCTGCTTGAGCAGACAGGGTGTCAATACGATGTGTTTCTATAACTTCGGTGTCAGTAGTCACTGCATACGCGGCTACTAGTTCTCCTGCACTCGTTCTCATACATGAACCATCCACATAAAGTGTCAGGTCAGGATCAGGTAATGCAATATCTGTCAAGTCTTGTCTTGGCTTTGTCATAGTGTTAACAACTTCCACACAGTCATGTGTGGCAGGATTTGAAGTAACTGACGGTAACAGTGTAGCAGGATTTAGAATGTTGCAGCGTCTGATTTCTATGTGTGGCTGGAACAGTGTAAGTTCATAACCTGTTAAACGTGCAATTGTCAAGTACTGAGTCTGGGTTCTGTTTAAAAGAACTTCCACGGAGTGTGGAACTTGTACTGTCAGGGAATGTCCTAACACTATGGAATCACTTTGTCTGATAGCTAGAGCTGTGGCTGCAACTGACTTGAGGCATGCAGGCAGAGCCTGGGCCACTGGATCTAATGTGCTCGAAAAATAAGCACAGGGCTTGTATTGTCCTGCTTGATCTTGTGTGAGAACAGATAATGCAGTACCATCACGTTCTGTAACAAAAAGTGTAAAAGGCTTACTGTAGTTGGGTGTTGCTAGAACAGGTGCTTGACATAAGGCTTTCTTTAATTCATTGAAAACAAGTCTATGTTCCTGGGTCCAAGGGAGGACAGTCGATACGGCTGCCTCCTGTGTCGTTAACTGTATCAGTGGCTTGGCTAGAAATGCATACTGAGGAATCCATTGTCTGCAGTAAGAAGTAAGGCCGATAAAAGCTCGTACCTCCTTCTGTGTCTTGGGCTGTGGAAGACTCGCTATTAACTGGATACGGTCAGGTGTCAACTGCCTACCCCACTTGGACAGCAAGTGTCCCAAGTATACCACTTGCTGGACACAGAATTGTAATTTAGAAGGGGACACCTTGTGCCCCTGCTCGGCTAGAAAATACAGAACTGTAAGTGACGCACGCTCGCAGTCACGTTCAGAACGGGCTGTGATCAGTAGATCATCGACATACTGGAGCAGGGCAGTGTCAGTTGGCATGCGGAAGTTGTCTAGTTGTCTCTTAAGTGCTTGACTGTAAATACTAGGACTTTCTGTAAAACCTTGAGGAGCTCGTGTGAATTTATAGCTTCTTCCATTTAAACAGAAACCGAAAAGGTACTGGCTGTCTGGATGAATGGGGACACTGAAAAATGCATTCTTGAGATCGATAACTGTGAAGAATGTAGCTTCAGAATCAATGACTGTCAAAAGGGATGAAATATCTGGGACTACTGGATACTGAGGTATGATACATTTATTAAGCTCTCAAAGGTCAATCACTAATCGATATACTGGGGGTGCATTTGGATCAGTACGTTTCAGGACTGGAATGATAGGAGAATTACATACATTGGAGTCAGTTTCTACAACCACTCCTTGAGCAATAAGTTCATCAATAATTCTGGATAAGGCTGCTACAGCCTCAGGTGGCAATCTGTACTGTCTGATTCGTGGCAAAACTATACCTTGCTTGAGAGTCACACGATGGGGTGTGATATGCATCCAACCTACATCAGTTGGACCTTGCGCCCATAAATGCTGTGGTACATTCAGTAATCTTGAATCAAAATCACGCAATACATAATGACCTTTAAAGTCTCTCAAAAACAATCGGACCCCTTCTGGGGAACAGCAAATAACT
The DNA here is from genome assembly GCF_964261635.1 of Lissotriton helveticus. Classification (NCBI taxonomy): domain Eukaryota; kingdom Metazoa; phylum Chordata; class Amphibia; order Caudata; family Salamandridae; genus Lissotriton; species Lissotriton helveticus. The sequence continues at coordinate 1,945,479,478 of NC_136063.1, read as the reverse complement.
GCTCCTAATTCTTTTAATGTCTTGATGCCTAACAAATTTTCTGGACATGATTTCGTGAGTAACAAATCAGTGGTTCGGGACAAGGGACCAACTTCTAGAGTAACTGGTTTCGAAATTTCATTAACAATTGGCTTTCCTGAAAATCCAAGGGAAACATTTTTAGAGCCTGAGAGCGGAGCCCCTGGAACCTCGTCATGACTGATAGTAGTCCTACTTGCCCCTGTATCAATCAAAAACTTTCTGTCTTTCCCTAATACTTGACTGTGTACATAGGGACCCTCTTGATCTACAGGTATCTCGATGAGAGGCAAGCCTACCTCCCTCTCTCGGCTGTTTCATGAATACGGCTGATAATCTGGATACTCTGTCTGAGCATACTGGTACATCTGCTGTGTAACGTGCTGTGTGGCAGCTATAGGCTGCGGTGCTGTAACTGTCTGTTGTGCATTCTGTGGTGACTGAGAAGTCTGTGAAACTTGTTCTTGTCTAGGCGGACGTGGTCTCTCTTTAGTCTTACCAGTAGCTATGTTGTGTTTCAGAACTGCACACTCGTTTATGAAATGACCTGGCTATTTACAGTAATTGCAGGTCCCTTTAACGGGAGCTGTAGGATGACTGGCTTGATTCGGACCCCTCTTCTGACTGTCTTGTGGAACAGATTGTGCAACTAATACTTTCATTTTCGTGTCTTTCATACGTCTCCTTTCGTGTTCTTGCTCTTCCCTGATTCTGTTCTGGTGATACTGGAGCATTTGAAGCATCTGTGACGGAGTATTAGCTTGCCAGGTACTTTCGACTTTCAATACTCGATTTTTAACTTGTGGACTCGAATTCTCGACTAGTTTGGTAACAAAAAGATGAGGGTACGATTCACTACTTGTTTTCAGACCACTGTTAATATTAAAACATTTTTCAAATCTAGAATAAAAATCACTAGTATCTTCATCTTGTTTCTGTTTACAGGCTGAGATTGCATCCCAATCTTCCTTTTTCGTGGCTAGTAATCTTGGCAAAACTTGTATCAATAACTCGGGTAATTCTTTAACTTTACCCCCAAGACCGGTACCTGGTACTCGTGAATTTTCTTCAGCTTCTAGAGCTGCCCAATCTATCTTTTTCTCTCCCACCTCCCATTCTTTTTCCTTGAGTTTTTCATATACCCCTGCGGGCAACAGAACTTTTAACATTTTAATAATATCAGGATACGTGTATTCTCCCATACGGAGCATGTCTTTTAATTCACGGTGGAACCCTGCTGGGTCTTTATCGTGACAGGGAATTAACTTTTTCATCTCTAAGAGTTCCATCTTTGTGATAGGGGTGTAAACAAATACTCGTTCTAGTTCACCACCCGCTGTCCTAACTGGGTGTACTTCTCGTAACGGATGCTGTCTATCTATGCAAAATGATTTACTTTCTGGAGGTAAGACATGAACAAAATGTGGATTTAAAAACGTTCGATATTTGTGGCGCTGTTCTAGAATGATACTAATTAAATCAGTACCTAAACCTCTCCATCTATACTGGAGTAACTCGTTCAATACATCATGTAACGGACCTGGATCAGAATGCTGTCCCTCATACAGTGTAATGAGGTGCTGGATCATATACATACCCACCAGTCGCTGCTCGGCTGGGGGCAGTTTCAGAAACATTTGTGCCACTATTTCGTCTGGAAAAGTGGTAGAATCAGTAGTCCACCGGACTGCTGATCGGGCTAATTCTTGTTCATGCATGGTACTAAGCTCACTATAACCTATTCGTGATTTCAGAATGTGATCGGTAGCTTGGAATACTTGCTCAAGAGAACCTTGTTCTGGTGCTGGAGGAGGGAAAACTTTCTTGTGATCTAGGCGTGAATGTCGGTCGGGAAGTCTAGTTCTACCTACATACGCTATTCTGGAGGGATTCTCGTCGTCTACCTCTTCATTATCAGAGTTGTCTTCTTTCTCGGTTACTTGTGCTGCTTCTCGTTTCTCGTGTAACTTTATTATTTCCCTACGGATTTTCTTGTACATACTCTCTATACAGTTCTGTGTCTTGTGTCTTCCCTCGGCTATATGGTCACTCCACCTGGTCAGAACTTTCATTTCTTCCGGATCTTTATCCGGATAATCTTGTTCTCTTATCAAACAATTTATTAGAAACTTTAAAAGCATGAGCTGAATCTCGACTTTTCTTTGAATCATGGCGTCGCGAACACTTTCTGGATCTACTCCTGTACGGATAAAACGATATATTCTGTCTAGATATTCTTTCATATTGGGCAGGGTGTCCAAATATTCGGTCACCCGTCTTACACGCAATGAATATATGACCATATTACCATCGCCTGAAACTGGATCATAACGGCATTCAGTAAGTGCTCGCTTGATATCTGTAAATGTCTGAATTTTTGGTGAACGCTGTAACGCTCGTTCATGTAGCTCAAGTATCGTCATACGTCAGTGTTGAGGCGGGGTTCCAGGAGGACTTCCCCCCGTGGCTCCTAAACTAGAATCGTCGGTGTGTACTGTACGTGCTGGTAGAGTGACTGATGTAGCGGGTACATGTACTGTAGGCTGGACCGGGGGTGCCGTAACAGATGCTGCAACGGGTGCCCCGGTGGCTGGAGGAACAGGAATTACATTATTTACGGGAGCTGGCGGAACAGGATTTGCATACGCTGGGACTGTGTCGTCCAAATAGGACGAGAGAAAAATATCAGCTGCGGTCGGTTTGTGACGTAGCTTAATCGGAACCAAGGGCGGCGGAAAATTACATGGTGCTTCCGGGGTTGCTTTTGGAAAGCCCTCGGCAAGAAGAGGATACATACCCTTAATAAGGGCATTTCTCTGTCTGTCTGACTGTTCGGTTTTAACTCGTTCACCTACTTCGATTAATTCCCTTTCTTGGGCTCTTTCTGAGGATTCCTTACTTAATTCTGTTTTTCTGATTTCTTTTTCGGTTCTTCTATGAGATTCTTTGCGCCATAACTCGATGGCATCTTTCTGGGACTGTCTGGATTTCTTTTTCCATAATGCTTCTTCTACTCGCATGATGCACTCGGCATCCCACGTACCTGATACAGGCCATCTATATTTCTCTTCTAATTCCTTGGTGTAGTCCACCCATAAGTCTAGATATAATATGGCACTTAAGCCATGCTTATGATACATAAAATGACCTGGACTGTCCCTAGGCGGGACAGGAACTGCTTCCTCTAATAACCCTTTTCTGGTTTTTAACTGACGTAACTTGGAGAATAGAGGCATTGTCTAGGCTGGAATCTGGACACAATACAATACACGATAAACACAATAATAACTGGAAAAACAAATCATTCATACCACGACATTGAAAACACATTAAACGACATTTACAATAACAGTTCGGACAGAATATTACCTGATATACTGAGAACAGAACACATGAATTTCTCGAGAACGGAACTTACTAGAATTTCTAGATGCACTGCTAAACAGTACGAAACTTACCGGTCCCATAAAGAGACACGTCAGGACCCGCATCCACCTAGGTGGACACTTCGTGTTGGATCTGTGTACCCAAACCCACGGACCAGAGACAAATTAATTGACCCTGTCTAGATACTACCCCAGCAACGGTACTCACCGGGCAGCAAGAACGGAAGGCCTCGGACTGGACTGGACTGCTACGACGACGGACTACGAACTTCGGACTTCAGTTACAGGTGGGCCTCCGGATACCTCGGACCTTGGACTCTCGGCTTGGGCTCTGGTCGGGACTCGCCGCGTTCCTCACCGCCTCGTCTGGATGCTGGACCGCAACCTCCGTCTCCTCCGTGGGCCTGAGGGATACTTGAAGCAGAAATATCTGCACGTGCACGGTATGGTTCCGTCACGGCTGCAGAGGATCAGGGGGCCTGCGTGGCTTCGCCGGCGCGTGGGGAAAGGGCAAGTTCCTGTTCGGGCGCCATTATGTGGTAAATAAATAATTAATTACCGGTTCTATTTTTTAATACAGTGAATGAAACAGATAGCTCAATAAATAAGAGTCAGGATTCGAGGTATCTTGAGTCTACAGGCTTTAATCAGGCATAAAGGACAGGAACAGGACAGCCTGTACGGGAATAGAATGAAGGCAGCTGCCGGGGAATGGAAATCGGGGCTTGGACTGGCATGGACAACTTTCAGTAACAGTTCACAGTATATATATCAAAACAATTGCATTACATTCAATACAGTAGGCGTAGCAATAGGCGTGACTCGTAGCAGTCGCGAAAGATAAGGGTAAAATGATGTGACAAGAAGGCGTGTACAGGGCGTATACATAGACATGTGATGTAAACGTAACAGAAGTGTCATAAACGGGGCGGAAACATGGAGGGGGCTACCTGAGCAGCTGGGACCTTTAACCTAGTGGTGCGCGCAAACGGGCAATGACGTGTTACCAGGGAGAACTGGGGGCTATGACTTCTGCGCTAGAAGAGGAGACTAAAGTCTGGAGTGTCAGAGCGACATGTACCTAAGACATATCTGGTATCTGGTGTTTGGAGTACATATTGATAGAATCCAAAAGTTATCAGGGCAAAGGCTACTAGACACTAAGACTGGTGCGTGCATAATTCTACATGTATTGCGTGTACGAGGAATATTCTATGAATATTAATACGGTATTTCTCTTACATGGAGACATAAAGGCTAGACCATGACGGAAACTATTGATGCGGTGCAGTAGCTTAGGAATGCAGAGAAGGAGGGCTGGACTGATAACTAGAAGCATAACATATTCTTGGCAGACTGGCAGGCAGAGCCAGGCCGAGCCGGGCACTGTGAGGCAGAAAGTAAGCGAAGGGTCAGGGATGCAGGTGGGGGCTGTATCGCTCCTCGGAGAGGGTTCAGGAGACAGGAGCTGAATCTGGTGTCCGGGCCCTTTTGAGGCCTAGAAACGAGGACAATTCAATGAGTTAACGTGTACACTGTAAAATGTAGCAACGTAGGTTTACATAAGCCTAATATTCGTTGCTTTCACGGGAACTGGAAACTGGCATACTAGAAATGGACACAACTGTAATTGCGTCTTTAATCGCTCATAGGGGGATATACATGCATATCGATCATGCACATATAGCATAATATGGGGAACACGTAGGCACATACAACATGGCAAAATTTACTTTTCCACAGACAATGTGTCTTTCTCATGCGCTGTATGTAAACCAATATTCCATGTACATCCCTTTATGTGTTTTTTTCCCAGCCCTGAAGAGTCGTGAGTTGTTCCCACACGACGAAACACGTGTCGGCTGGTTGTGGAATCATTAAACTACCCATCTTTCAAGAATTTATACGAGAATTGCATCTGTCATTTGGCCATATGTGCATTATGGTTACTTTTACTTAACTACCATTGTAACACCTTGCTTGTTGTGTGCGAGAGCTTTGCTGTCTTCAGTGTCTCGAAGGTCTGTTTCAGATCTTTTGTTGAACGGTTAAGGGGTCTTTTCCGCTCGCTCTTCCGCACCACGCCAATACTTAGACTTAGATATACACTAAACGTTTAAACTAGGTAGAGCGCCTTTCCTCTCTGAGAACTCTAAAAACCCCACAAGCTTTACCTTACATTGGAGGGGTATGTTGAGTTTGTGGTCTCACGATATCTTGGGTGTTGCGGGCTGACAAATTCTCCAGGGAAGTAAATGTCGCCATTTGCAAAGTGTGTGATGGGCTTCATAGTAGGTTGCCTTACATATTTAACTATTGTTATTTGGAATGTTCTGCATTATTTCTGGACTTGACCAGGTAATGGGACAACAGGCATCATGCTAGATGACAGTCCCTCATCACGAGACTGCCATCTGTGGCCCACGATGTCTTGTAGAATGTCACCATGACCAACATCACGGCATAGGATAGCACACGTTATACATGATTGAGCAAGTGAGCTTGTGACAAATGTGTTTGACGTTAAGTATGGGCTGAAAATTCGTTCCGCTCGCAGGATTTGCGGATTTTCTGCGATTTCGCGATCCGCGAATCTCGCGAAATCGCGGTAAAATCCGCAAGTTAGCGGGGACAAATTTTCAGCCAAGCACTTACAGGGTTACAGCAGCAGGTGCAAAAGTTGAAGCAAATTTTTTGTAACATTTTACAAAAGGGTTACAAAGAAATTAACTTCAACTTGGGCACCTGCTGCTGTAAGCCTGTAAGTGCTTCCTGGAGCCTCGTTGCCTACTTGCAACTATTCTCTGACCCTGCTCTGACCCTTGAAGCAGGGTCAGAGAATAGTTACAAGTAGGCAATGAGGCGCCTGTCACGAAAATTAAACCTCAACAGGAAGCACTGACAGATATAAAAACAAGCATTTGCAATGCAATAGGTCTCACATTAGGAAAGTTTGAGCTATTGGTCTTGTAAATGACAATTTTTTTTATTTATGTGTTGGTTTTGAAAATAGCTAAATTAGTAGCTTTGTCATTTACAATGCCAATAGTTATAACTTTCGCAAATGTGACAACTATAGCATTTGTAATGCAACATGTTTTGTATTTACGTGACTTAGCTGTATTGATATTACAGATTACAATGGCTTTTAATTTTTTTAAATAATTAATACTTAAATAAAAGTGATTTTAATTTATAATGGCAATAGCTTAAACTTTTGTAAATAACTTTTGTGAAGATTATGTTTGGTGTATTTTATTGTGACGAAAATCCAAGAACAGAAGTGAAATATTAACATCTTTTTGTGACATTTGTAATAAAGTTTGAAACTTTGAGAGAACATATTTGAACCAGTTGTTGTTGAATGGTTGCGCTGATTGATGCTGGGGTGGCGCTGAGTGGTGCTGTGGTGGTGCTGAGTGGTGCTGTGGTGATGCTGAGTGGTGCTGTGGTGGTGCTGAGTGATACTGGGATGGTGCTGAGTGATGCTGGGGTGGTGCTGAGTGGTGCTGAGTGATGCTGTGGTGGTGCTGAGTGATGCTGTGGTGGTGCTGAGTGGTGCTGTGTGATAATGTGGTGGTGCTGAGTGATGCTGTGGTGGTGCTGAGTGATGCTGTGGTGGCGCTGAGTGGTGCTGTAGTGGTGCTGATTGATTCTGTGGTGGCACTGAGTGATGCTGTAGTGGCACTGAGTGGTGCTGTGGTGGGGCTGAGTGGTGCTGTGGTGGTGCTGAGTGATGCTGTGGTGGTGCTGAGTGGTGCTGTGGTGGTGCTGAGTGGTGCTGTTGTGGTGCTGAGTGATGCTGTGGTGGTGCTGAGTGATGCTGTGGTGGTGCTGAGTGATGCTGTGGTGGCAATGAGTGGTGCTGTGGTGGTGCTGAGTGGTGCTGTGGTGGTGCTGAGTGGTGCTGTGGTGGTGCTGAGTGATGCTGTGGTGGTGCTGAGTGGTGCTGAGTGATAATGTGGTGGTGCTGAGTGATGCTGGGATAGCGCTGAGTGATGCTGGGATAGCGCTGAGTGATGATGTGGTGATGCAGAGGGCAGAAACGCACAAAAAGCAGTCTAACAAAGGGCAGAAGGGAAGAAAAACAAGGGAAAAACGAGTCTAACAGAGGGAAGAAGGGCACAAACAACCAGTCTAACAGAGGACAGAAGGTCAGAAAAACAAGGGAAAAACGAGTCAAACAGAGGGCAGAAGGGCACAAAAAACGAGTCTAACGGGGCAGAAAGGCACAAAAACTAGTCTAACAGAGGGCAGAAGGGCACAAAAAACGAGTCTAACAGAGGGCAGAAGGGCACAAAAACGAGGGAATAACAGAGGGCAGAAGGGCACTAAAAACGAGTCTAACAGAGGGCAGAAGGGCAGAAAAACAAGGGGAAAATGAGTCTACCAGAGGGCACAAGGGCACAAAAAACGAGTCTAACAGGGGGCAGAAGGGCAGAAAAACAAGGGAAAAACGAGTCTAACAGAGGGCAGAAGGGCACAAAAACAAGGGAAAAACGAGTCTAACAAAAGGCAGAAGGGCACAAAAAACGAGTCTAACAGGGGGCAGAATGAATCCCGCCCTGCGTGTTTGTCCACGAAGATGCCACCTTTTTGTGCAATACCTCTACTCAACGGGAGTACTTTCTACTGTCTAATCAGTAAGTGCTCCCTCGTTGGCTAAATGTATAGGGGCAGATTTACAATAACTGGATGCGCCAGTTATTGTGCGCCGCAGCTCCGCCACCCATGGTGCGCCGCATTTACAATGCGGCGCACCATGTGGCAAAAACGGCACAGATGCGTTACTGGAGCTGCGTCGCGCTTGCGACGCAGCTCCAGCAATGTTCTGGGGGCCCCTATCTCCTCAATGCTGCATCAAGCCTTGCGCCTGCTTCAAGCAGGCGCAGGGTTTTGAAGCAGCATTGGCCTAAAAGTGACTGAGTGAAATCTTGTAGATTTCACTCAGCCACTTTTAGGAGGCTTTCCTGTGCAGGAACGCCCTCCCCTGCGCCGGAACGCCTCCTGATGGCGCAGGGCTTAACAACGTGACGCATCTCTCAGATGAGTCAAGTTGTTAATACCCAGCACCATGGCGCATCTTTTGTGCTGCTGCTGCGTCACAAAAGGTCCCAGTACAGGGTGGCAGTGGTGAACCAGAGGGTGGCAGTGATGAACCAGAGGGTGACAGTGATGAACCAGAGGGTGGCAGGGGTGAACCAGAGTGTGACAGTGCTGAACCAGAGGGTGGCAGTGCTGAACCAGAGGGTGGCAGGGGTGAACCAGAGGGTGGTAGTGATGAACTAGATGGTGGCAGGGGTGAACCAGAGGGTGGCAGTGGTGAACCAGAGGGTGGCATGGGTGAACCAGAGGGTGGCAGTGGTGAACCAGAGAGTGGCAGTGGTGAACCAGAGGGTGGCAGTGCTGAACCAGAGGGTGACAGTGGTTAACCAGAGGGTGGCAGTGGTGAACCAGAGGTGCTGTGATGAACCAGAGGGTGGCAGTCGTGAACCAGAGGGTGGCAGTGGTGAACCAGAGGGTGACAGTGCTGAACCAGAGGGTGGCAGGGGTGAACCAGAGGGTGCTGTGATGAACCAGAGGGTGGCAGTGGTGAACCTGAGGGTGGCAGGGGTGAACCAGAGGGTGGCAGTGGTGAACCAGAGGGTGGCAGTGCTGAACCAGAGGGTGACAGTGGTTAACCAGAGGGTGGCAGTGGTGAACCAGAGGTGCTGTGATGAACCAGAGGGTGGCAGTCATGAACCAGAGGGTGGCAGTGGTGAACCAGAGGGTGACAGTGCTGAACCGGAGGGTGGCAGGGGTGAACCAGAGAGTGGGAGTGCTGAACCAGAGGGTGGCAGTGGTGAACCAGAGGGTGGCAGGGGTGAACCAGAGGGTGGCAGGGGTGAACCAGAGGGTGGCAGTGGTGAACCAGAGGGTGGCAGTGATGAACCAGAGGGTGGCAGTGGTGAACCAGAGGGTGCTGTGCCCATACACGACCGCATGGGTAACTTCGCCATGCAAGTGGCCCGCGAACACGCAAAAAGCCCCGCGAACACGCAAAAAACCCCATGAACACGCAAAAAACCCAGCGAACATGCAAAAATCCAAAAATCCACGAATTCGCGGATTTTGCGGATTGCGTATTCGATTTCACACGAATTCGCAAATTTCGCCCATACTTATTTGACGTCCCATTCTTGAATATCAACTGACGCAGGCCTGGCATTGTAAAGGCAAAGAATTAACTTAAATTCAGTGTCAACATTTTATATTAAGCAAAAATTGGGAATCAGAGGGTTAAGAACTGTGACCCACAAACCAGGGATTGAAAAACACTAGATGGATAACTTCTGTTAGTTACAAAGCCATGGCAACAGCAGGATAGGATGATGACAGGCTGGTTATGAGTGTGAAAGGTGAGGTAAATGTAGCTGGATAGACCTTGAGTATACATGCAACATAGGCCATGGTTTAATAATAGGATTGTGATGGATGTGAAGAGTCTACTGAGGCAAATGAATTAGGTTACACACATCTTAGTGCAACAATGAATTAATGTGATGACAAATACATTTAGACGGAGTAAATTGGCAAGTAGACCAATCAGATTTGATATGGAATAGAGTCAGGGGGGAAAGGGCAAGGGGATGATAGTTGGTAAAGTAAGATTGGATAAATGGAGGGTAAACAAAGATTGATGGAAGAAAGTGAGAAGGGACGATGGAAGGGTAGTAGGTCGATCTTTTGATTGGACAAACTATTGTGGACTATAATGATAAATTGTGAAGCAAACCAGATTCTTGGAACATGGGTAATGAGCACTGCCAAAAGCTGGAAGGTGAACACTATGTTGAGGGTATGCACCAAGGTACGCTATGACTTGAAAAGATTCTGCTGCAAATGAGATTGGAGGAAATTAATCATATGTGGTTGGAACATCCATATTTGAAATCGGTGGTGTATGTAGAGATCAACAGGCACATGCATCAAAGCCAATTGCATTCGCAAACGGTGCGAATCGCAATTTTCGGCCGTTTGCGAATGCAATTGACTAATTTGGAATGCATCATGCATTTCTCAATTTTAGGAATCGCAACCATGTTGCAATTTCTAAAATTGCGATTACATTTAAGAAATCGCAATTTCAGATTGCTTAAATGCAATGCATGATCATTTTTTAATTTCGAATTCGCATTTTGGAAGTGGTAAAATAGCATGAAGTTGAACTTCATGCTAATTTACCGAAAACGTTCAAATATGCACAAATTGCATTTTTGAAAGTATTAATTTACACACACACATGCCCTTGGGGCATATGTGTGTGTAAATTGCATTTGAAGTTACATTTCCGGGGTGCAGGGAGGTGTTCTTTGGACCCCCCCCTGCACCCTTGAAATTGCATTCACATTTTGCGAATCGCAAATTGAAATTCGCAAAATGTGAATCCCTTCCCATTGATTCCTATGGGCCTTTTGGCCCATAGGAGTCAATGGGAAGGGTTTTCCTTAATTGCGATTCGCAAATTCTGAATCGCAATTAAGGAAAAATACCGAATCGCAAAATAAAATGCGAATTTTTCATGCATTGCAGTTTGCGATTTCTAAATTGCGATTCCTTAATTTTCGCAATTTAGGAATCGCAAACGGGTGCAATGATGCATGTGGCCGATGATGTCACTGCTGAATATGCACTTTTTTGCACATTACTTAACATGTACAGCTGCAATATCCACCATCGTCAAGATTTGGACTGAGGGGAGCTGACACCACAGGCAGTTGAATGTTATTTGGTGTACTCAATGGGGCTTAGTTACAAGCTCCGGGCACCACAGTTGGGTCACTTTTTGTGACGTACTGGCAGAACAACAAGCAAAGAGAGGGACGAAAAGGGCTATATTTAACGGGGTCCAGCGCACAGGCCCAGATATAGTGTAAACAACGAAGGGTACGCTGTTCCCCAGGGTGAGAACGTGCAAAGCAAGTGAACCAAGCAATGGGTGAAGGCCCCAACAATGGAGGAAAGGGAGGGGAATCCTCCCTTTTGGAACTAAAACGCTCACACACCCAGCAAGCTATGTGTCATGCTTCATCACCAGCGCAGCACAAACATCCCTCTGCAAACCAAGCTACTCGCTGTGCTGCACATGCTGGCCTCACAGACTTTCCAATTGACCACAGCCACAGTGGCTGGAGTTTCAGAGGCATCCTTCTGCCGGTTCCTAGCCTTACAACACAGTATCTCCACTTCTCCAACACTGCGCAATAATAACTCATCAACAAGCAAGGCTTTTATGTCATTGCTGGTTTCCCACATGTTTTAGGGGAAAATGGGCTGCGCCCATGTTTACAAGGAATCAACGCACTCATCAAAATACTGAGGCACAACTCATGCACTAATCCAAACACTCAGGCACTACTCAAGCACTCATCTAATTATGCAGGGAGTACCATTGAAGTGAACCTATCACCCATCCAGTACCTATGGACTCATTCAATTACTGAGGCAATACTCTTGAGCTAATACAATCACCTCAGCAGTACACTTGCTTTCATACAATCACTCAAGTGTTAACGATGGACTCATGCAATCACTCAGACACTAGTCATGCACTCATCTAATCAGCGAGGCATTACTGATGCACTCATTCAATTATCCAGGCACTACCCATGTACTTATCTAAACACCCAGCCATTACTTGTTCACTCCACCAAAAATACACAGGCAGCAGCCATGTACTCATCTAATCATTTAAACACTACTCATGCACTCATCCAATCTGCACTTAAATAGTAAGCATGGGCGTAAAATCCGTTACGCTCGCGGATTTTTCGTATTTTCGGAGAATCCGCAATCCGCGAACTCTCGCGGATGTGGCGAGAATACGCAAATCCGCGCGAAGCGGATTTTTTGTTTGTGTTCGCACTGCTCGCGGTCAATCTCGCAACAATCTCGCACTCGCGAAAGTACAAAAATTACAAGGGGAGGGGTAAAGGAAGTGGCCCAGTCTCCAACTTCCTGTTCCTGTCCAGCAAGCTCCTCCCATAGGGGTGGGGTGAAGGAAGTGCCCCAGTCTCCAACTTCCTGTTCCTGTCCAGCAAGCTCCTCCATTTCCTGGCCACTTTGATTTCGATCTTGACTGGGAAGGATTACTTTTTGTGGTTGCTGCTGGATATTTGGATTTGAGGCCTTTTGGATTACTTTTGGATTCGAAATTTGATTTCACAAACAAGTAAGTTGATGTTGTTTGTTTGTGGTGATTTTTGTGTGTGTTGCTTTTTTTCGACTTTTTTGGGGGGAAAATCTGCAAGTTCGCGAGCTGAGGATGTTTTTGCTTGTGTTCGCACTGCTCGTGTCCCGCGCAGCAACAATCTCGCACTCGCGAAATTGTAAAAATTACAATTCTGCACATGAATTGAAAACCACCAGGCTTAGTTATGGGTGCATGCATGATACAACTGTTTTGTTGAATTTTTTTTTTAACATGATTCTGGCCAGGGCATGGATGGCATTGGATTGTGGTGATCTTTGTGTGTTTTACGACTTTTTGGGGTGGTGTTGGGGGCTTGCTATGTGGGTGGGGGCCATTTTATTGCCTGGTCCCGTGTGGGTGGGGGTCTAGGGGCCATTTTTAAGCCAGTTTGTGTGCTTTGTGCCATAGGCCTGCACCCAGTGTGCTCTGATGTCATCCATTATGCCCAGGGGGCCCAGAATCGGTCTGTTCGCGGATTTTGCTGGTTTTTCGCCACGTTCGCGCCGTGAAGCAACAATCTCGCACTCGCGAAATTGTAAAAATTGAAAGTTTGCACCGGAAAACCACCAGCAGGCAGCATAAGCCTTCTGAAACTTGATGGATGGCATTGGATTGTGGTGATGATTTGATTTGTGTTGTGTTTTTTCACTTTTTGGAGTAGGGGTTGGGGGCTGGCTATGTTGGTGGTGGCCATTTTGAGGCATGGTCCTGGCCATGTGGATGGGGGGGTCAAGCGGCCATTTTGAAGGCAGGCAGTGAGCTTTGAGACATAGGCCTGCACCCATTGTGCCTTGCTTTCACCCATTGTGCCCAGGCGGAGTCAGGGGTACATGAAAGTACAACCCTCTCTGTGTGTGCTCTCTTGGATCAATGTTAAATTCCTGTTTCCCAAAAATTTAGCAAATCCTAATTTTGAAATTTCCATATTGTGTGGTGTGCACGTGTGTATTCATAAATGCCTACTTGCAAACTGTTTATTGAAGCGCTACATATGCGACATATATTTACTGATGTTCCTCTGTCTTCGTTTGCTTTTAGGTGCACAAAACTCCGCATCATCGTTGAGCATCAGTGCCAGGAAGAAGTCCTGCTGCGGCCTGTTGTTCCGACATCTGAAGAAGATGGCTCCAAAAAGAGGTGCCCGTAGGTCCTCTTGCAAGAAAGATGTCTCTACTAAGGAGAAGAAGAAGCAAGTGGCACCACTTACCAAGGAGACTGGTGGCTCAACCAATACATTTTTGGGGGAAAAACAACAAAAAAAAACAAATGCCCACCATGAGTGCTGCACAGGTAGCCTGTTTAGTTGTTGAATCACCAACGACCAGTGATGTTGGTTCATCGCAAGAAAGTAGCAGCACACCATCAACACAGGTTGTAACTCATCTCACAAGTACTATTCAACAACCAAAGCCGCAACAACAACTGCATGGGCTACTAGTACAAGCAGAAGTACATGCGCAAGGAGCTGTCCGAGAAGGAGCTGTCCGAGAAGGAGCTGTCCGAGAAGGAGCTGGCTGTGAAGGAGCTGGCTGTGAAGGAGCTGGCCGAGAAGGAGCTGGCCGAGAAGGAGCTGGCGGAGAAGGAGAAGGCCGAGAAGGAGAAGGCCGAGAAGGAGAAGGAGAAGGCCGAGAAGGAGAAGGCCGAGAAGGAGAAGGCCGAGAAGGAGAAGGCCGAGAAGGAGAAGACCGAGAAGGAGAGGTCCATGGAGACTTGCAAGTAGAGGTCAGTGAAGATGCCCATGTAGCGGCGCATGGAGCGGTGCAAGTGCCCACAATGGTTGTTCTTCCAGAAGTAGGGGCACAGGAGGAAATTGACTTTGGAGCCGGGGTATCATGTCAGGAAGACGAAGCCACTCCTCCTGATGATTCATTTTCTCCCAGCTCCCCAGCAAGGAAAAGATCAAGGAGGGTGTGTAGAAGTTCCTCTTCAAGCCCCGCTCCATCAGATGATGATCTGGATCTAGATTGGCAACCATCTCTGACGTCTGAGAGGAGGGCACACCATGAGCTGCGAAAGGTATCAAATGTTAAAAGGAAGGGCCCCGGAAAGCTCATACTTATGGATCCGAACGTCGGACTTGATGAAGTGGTGCATTCTGATGTTGTTGAACAGGATGACAGCAATGACCTAGTCATCACACATGTCAGTCCAGCCACACCGGCCATGCAGCAGACAGACATTTATACCCTATCCCGACGTCATGCTGAGCGTGACCCTGGCGACGTGCCACTGGTAGCACCACCAACGCAGTCAAGTAGTACAACAAGTTCAACAAAACCTACAGCTCCCATATTTTCTCCCCAGAGGGGGACTCCATCCAGCTCGACTCCCTCAAGTAAGGTTGCTGCAATAATTGCACAACCCAGTAGATGTCTGCAAGGCTCATCCACCACTGCTTCATCTGGCATTGGCAGCAGTATCACCTCGTGCGGCAAAACCAGAAGTTTCCAGTCCCCAGTTTGGAACTTTTTTAGTGTCCATGAAAAGTATGATAACATAGCCGTTTGTTGCATTTGTAAGACTAGCGTTAGCCGTGGTAAGACTGGTACCAACTATGGAACCGGAGGCCAGATAGGTCATCTTGAAAGAAAACACGCTGTCGAATGGTTTCCGCACCTAGCAAACGTCAAGGGAAAGCGATCCCAAAGGGCAAGTGGCCAAAATATACCCATACTAGGTGTTTCATCTGAAGATGACGGGGAGGTAGAAGAAGCGTCAGACATGTGTCCGGTTGCACCCAGTACCCCTGGCAGCACCACACCCTCCAGAACACATAGAAGGCACATTGAGAGTCTGGGAGACACACCAATGCGGAAAATGTCAACACTGATCAGAAGTGGGTCGAAGAAGGCATCAGCATCATCCCGTAAATTTGTCCAGCGCACCATTTCAGCCATGTTCTCCTCAGATGTGCAATTTCAACGCAACCACCCAACTGTACGCCTGTATAACACTAAGCTGGCTAAAATGCTAGCGGTGGACCTTCTCCCTTTTTCGTTTGTCGAAGGTGTGGGTTTCCTTGAACTCGTGGCAACACTGGCCCCTAAATGGAAGGTTCCTAGCCGGTTCTATTTTGCCAGGGTTGCTGTTCCAGCACTACATAAAGAGGTGCTTGAGTTGGTGGGGGCAGCTTTGCAGAAGAGTGCTGTTCACACTATACACCTGACAACAGACATGTGGACCAGTTGCCAAGCCCTTGATTACATGTGCATCACTGCACACTGGGTCTCTTTTTCAGGGGTTATAAAACAGATAAATGCAGGTGGTGACTTGGTCGAGATTTTTAAGGGTGCTCGTAAACATGCAACATTAGCCATGTTTGGCATGGAGAAAAGTCATACTGCAGTCAACATTTTGGCTGACTTTAACAAAAAGGTCTCGCAATGGCTGCCCCCAAGAAATTGCAAGGTTGGTTATGTTTCTACAGATAATGGCAGCAATGTAGTTAGGGCCATGGAGGACGGTTTCTATTTCAGAGTGCCGTGTTTGGCGCACTGTATCAACCTTGTTGTGCAAAATTTTTTGAAAAAAGAACTTGCAGTCGACAAAACACTGACCATCTGCAGAAGAATATGCACACATTTCAACCATTCTTTTAAGGCCCGGAAGGAGCTGAGGCGCAAGCAAAATGAACGTAGAATGCCAGTGAAAGCACTTATCCAGGAGGTGGCAACACGTTGGAACTCAACCTTCTACATGCTTGAGCGTCTGCATGAGCTGTTTCCAGTAGTCAATGAGTATTTCTACAACCTGGGTGGTGATACAACAGAAATGATGCTAGCGGTGGAGCAATGGCAGCTAGTTAAAAGCCTGACAGACATGCTTCGTCCTTTTGAGGTCTTCACGCGTGACGTCAGCAGGGAGGACTGTTCTTTGAGCAAAGCTATCCCATTGTTGCTGAAGCTCGAGCACCAAGTCAAGGTGGTGTCTTCACAATTAAAGGACGTTGGAAAGAACGAAGCACATGAGTTGGCACAGAGATTATTACAACGCCTAGTTAGCAATGAACGGCTTGTAAAAATCAAGAAACAACAGCACTACATTTGTGCTACTATTCTGGATCCACGTTACAAAAAGCCATTGTTTGGCAAAGTAATAATTCCTTTTGAAACATCGGATGTTACAGAGTACAAAGGTTGGCTAGCTCAGTCAGCCATTCGTTTTGAAAGAGAGCGGAAGGAAACTGTAGGAGAAGACAGTACTACTAGTGAATCAGCAGGCCATCAGGCGTCCCAAAAAAGCACTTCTGCATCTGTGCCTGTGGCAGAAGTGAGTGTCTTTTCCTCTGAGCCGTTAACCACACCAGCAACCGTATCATCTACACCAGGCCCAGGCGATATGTCTGAAGCGGGTTGGCTAACTCAGCTAGGGTTTCCTTGTCCTAGAAAGGACACAGAAGTGCAAAGTACAGGAATCCGGGAGGACATTCTTTCAATGGTGCAGGCCTATCTGGATGACTCAACAGAGGTCAATATTACTGAGGACCCATTGGCGTATTGGCATGGGAAAAGAAAAATATGGCGAGAGCTCACCAACCTGGCTATCAATTACTTGTCTTGCCCACTCGCAAGCGTGTCCTCAGAACGTGTTTTTAGTTCTGCTGGTGGCATTGTGACTTCCAAAAGGTCCCGCCTCTTGCCCGCAAATGTGGAGCGGCTCACCTTGATAAAGATGAACCAGCACTTCATACCACCAGATTACAGAGTACGAGAATCCACGCAGGAAGAAGAGGACACCGACCTACCTGAGGAAAGTTCTCCTCAGTTACTAGAAGTAACCCCGACTGATGATTTAGCAGAGTATGAGGACGAGTTCTGCTTCCCTGACAGCGAGTTCTGAAAACGAGTCAATCATTCATTAATTGTAAATTTAGTCCTCCTTATTCACTTTTATTCCTGTGTGTCTGTCTTTCTTTAGCAAGTGCTTCATCACATTCCCAACAAAACTGTAATCAACCAATAAAACAACAAGCCCATCAACAGAACTGTCTTGATTTTGATGCCGCAGCATTCCTCAGGTTCACAACAGTTAGTTGACAAGAACTCAGTCCTGGTCGTCTATTCTGAGTCCTCCTCCTCCAGACTCACCGTATCCATTACCCATAATGCTGATGCCTGGATTCTGCACAATGAAGAAACTTACGTTGACGAGTCCCCTAACGCCTTAGGACACTGTGAGTTCCAGGTGGAGCCAGCCCTCAAACACAAATTACAGGTAAGATAAGCGTTTGGATGGGAGGTAGTATAATGGAGTGTTCGGAGAGGCGAGAGAGTGACAGTGGTACTAGCAGTAAAGTCCTAGGGCTCTTGAATTAACAAAGTCTGTGACAGGCATTTACTTTGGAAAACATTTGGCCTATTACACGTGAACGTTTAGGCGGTATTATTGCTCGCTTGCCTGTCTCAGGGGTGCTGTCTGTGGGGCTTCTAGGTTTTTGGGTTGTGTGAGCACCGCTGCCACATTTCTAATGTTGATTGCTTTTGTTTTGCAGAAAATCCACGCCGGGAAACTCCAGTTGGGGCCCTGCTGCAGAACGCCTTAGGACACTGTGAGTTCCAGGTGGAGCCAGCCCTCAAACACAAATTACAGGTAAGATAAGCGTTTGGATGGGAGGTAGTATAATGGAGTGTTCGGAGAGGCGAGAGAGTGACAGTGGTACTAGCAGTAAAGTCCTAGGGCTCTTGAATTAACAAAGTCTGTGACAGGCATTTACTTTTGAAAACATTTGGCCTATTACACGTGAACGTTTAGGCGGTATTATTGCTCGCTTGCCTGTCTCAGGGGTGCTGTCTGTAGGGCTTCTAGGTTTTTGGGTTGTGTGAGCACCGCTGCCACATTTCTAATGTTGATTGCTTTTGTTTTTCAGAAAATCCACGCCGGGAAACTCCAGTTGGGGCCCTGCTGCAGAACGCCTTAGGACACTGTGAATTCCAGGTGGAGCCAGCCCTCAAACACAAATTACAGGTAAGATAAGCGTTTGGATGGGAGGTAGTATAATGGAGTGTTCGGAGAGGCGAGAGAGTGACAGTGGTACTAGCAGTAAAGTCCTAGGGCTCTTGAATTAACAAACTCTGTGACAGGCATTTACTTTTGAAAACATTTGGCCTATTACACGTGAACGTTTAGGCGGTATTATTGCTCGCTTGCCTGTCTCAGGGGTGCTGTCTGTGGGGCTTCTAGGTTTTTGGGTTGTGTGAGCACCGCTGCCACATTTCTAATGTTGATTGCTTTTGTTTTGCAGAAAATCCACGCCGGGAAACTCCAGTTGGGGCCCTGCTGCAGAACGCCTTAGGACACTGTGAGTTCCAGGTGGAGCCAGCCCTCAAACACAAATTACAGGTAAGATAAGCGTTTGGATGGGAGGTAGTATAATGGAGTGTTTGGAGAGGCGAGAGAGTGACAGTGGTACTAGCAGTAAAGTCCTAGGGCTCTTGAATTAACAAACTCTGTGACAGGCATTTACTTCGGAAAACATTTGGCCTATTACACGTGAACCAACACGATGACAGTGTTCAGTAAAACGAACTTACTGCAAAACCACCACCCACCAGGCTCAAAAGTAGTAAAAAACAGGTATGCTCAGATAAAGTTTGAAAAAGTATATTTATATCCCTAACAAAATAATCTCCCGCAAGACCCTCCCTAACCCCAAATAAATAGTCCATCAAAAGTCCCCAAAAAACCCAACTCCCAATTCCCACCCCCCAAAAGTCTCTAAAAAAGGGGCAAGGGACACTCTACGGATGCAGGTTGTTCACTTTGGCCTCCAGGGCATCATGCCTTAGGGCCAGGGCATCGTACTCCTCCCGGAGCATGACGTGATCTAAGCGGAGGCCCTCCATCACCTTTTTGCACTCCTCCCATTTCTTGACCTCCGCCTCCAGGTTGGACACTCTGCGGAGTGCACGGTGCAAGCGAGCCTTTACAGTACTGTGAGGAGGTGCAGCCTTTGCTGCTCGGCGGGGGCGTCTTCCAGCACGGCTCTAGTTGGCTGGAGTACTGCGCTTACCGGCAGAACGTGGGGTCACGGAGGAGGATGCAGAAGATGTAACATTTGATGCACTTGAGTGCGTGTCGTCCCCCTCCATTTCCACCAGCCGGCGATATTGCGCAACAGTGGCATCCAGCCTCCGTTGCCGGGCCAGTACAGCCAGCATACTCCTGCTCGGTTTTGCAGTTTTAGTATTACCAACTATATGAAGAAAGAAAGACATAATCTGTAACGAATGCTCTTTAAAAATATGATTAACACAAAATGATTCAGCAGGAAGTTGTGTCACAGTACAACTAGCAACTAGCCAGCGCAGTACAAATCTATTCAGGCCAGTATCATGGGCGTCTGCATGGAGGGGCAAGGTGGGGCGCTTATGGTTTGGTGCTCTTTCATATGAAAGAGATCTGGCAGAAGTGAGTGACTTTTCCTCTGAGCCGTTAACCACACCAGCAACCGTATCATCTGCACCAGGCCCAGGCGATATGTCTGTTTCCCTCTCTCTCTCGCTCTCTCTGTCTCCCTCTTTCTGTCTCCCTGTGTCTCCCTCTACCTCGCTGTCTCTCTCTCTCTGTCTCCCTTCCTCACCCTCCCTCTGGCTCCCTCCCTCTCTCTCTCTCTCCTTCTGTCTTCCTCTCTCTCTGCCTCTATCTGTCTGTCGGTCCCAGCCTGCTGTAATTACCATATTGTAATTTGTCACTGGGCCAGCACTGGATACACATCATATGCTATCTAAGAGTCAGATAGTACCATGATCCAGCTTACCTGTACTCGCCACCACCACTGCCTGCTTCCTCACAGTCTGATTGTCCGCTGGCGCCGCATCCTCCACAGAGTACTCCTCAGACTCGGAGTCGATCACGATCACGTCCGAGCTGGCCCCGCCACCAGATGTTCCACCTAAAAAATATATTTAAGACTGTTAGATTACACCACTCACTAGTATTTGGTTTAGCAAGGAAGAAATTTGAAAACAACAGAAAAAATAATTGACTGTCTACTCTAGTCTAAAGTAAAAATGTCCCTCCTTCCATGGAAGGCTGTTGTCTTGCTGCTTTTTTTGTCACAATTGATGAATGCTTGCTTAATTTTAACACACACCATTTTTCTCTGAACAGACAGACGCTGGACTTCTACGGACAAGAGCAACATCAACTAAACCAGGTGAAAGCTCGGCTCGACCACAAGAAATGTGTTCCAACTTCCATTACTCATCAACTCAGCACCAAGCACTTTTCCTTTTCCAGCTAACTTTATTTTAATATATGTGTTTACTTTTACTTTTAATAAAGCTTTTAAACTTGAATAGACTCTGTGGTTTTTGGTCCTCCAGACTAGAGTGACTGAGCGAAAGGTTTTGTAATTTTTGCAAGGAGTAGTCCATGCCGCTGACACTACCAGGTTTATACAGTGTGCCAAACACACCACTCTGAAATATTATGACTCTGGTCTTTGGTGTCCATAGTTTGGTTTGTGGAGAATTGTCCCTGCAACAGTAGTATTATTGATTTTGCTCCTATCTAAACACTGTTTCGAAAAAATTAAATTAGGAACGCTTGGACAACAATAGGTCCTCTATATTTAAATGAAAACTTACTGGGGCCAGCAAAGGAGCACTCACCGCCCTGGCCTGCATCCTCCTCCTCCTTTGGAGCCACTGCATCCACTGTTTCTGTCCGCTTGCCCCTGGGCGGACCTGACGTACAACATGAAAGAAAGAACAGAAAAAATTGATGATTGCTGCGTGTCGATGTCCTTGTCAACCAAATCAAACATTTAGAAAGAACAAGAACCAACTATTTCAGCCAAAAGAGGGCTACAAAGGAAGGACTGCACCTGAGCCTCTACTCTAGGGGCAGATTTACAAGCCCCTTGCAGCTCTTTTGCTCCGTTCTTGCGTCACTTTTGTGATGCAGCGCCACAACAAGAGAGGCGCCATGGTGTGGCGTATATTAACAACATGACGCATATGGGAGATGCATCCCATTCTAAAGCCCTGCGCCATAAGGGAGCGGTCCAGCGCAAGGGAGGGCGTTCCTGCGCAGGAACGCATGCTAAAAGTGGCTATGGGGAATATATAAAATTTCAATCAGTCATTTAGGACAATGATGCATCACTGAAACCCTGCGCCTGCATGAAGCAGACTTACGGCTTGACGCAGCATTGCTGGAGCTGCGCCATCGTTGGTAGGGTAGGCAGATGCGTGACGCATCTCGTGACGAAAGAGGGGTGCATCTCTAGAGTCGCGTCGCAGGCTATATATGTATATGCAACTATAGCAATGCTCAGGGCTGCCCAATACTCAACATACCGCATCAGTCCTTACGCCTGCTTCAAGCAAGCAGGCATAAAGAATTGACGTAGCAGCGTCGCGGAAGTGCCTGCGTTAAATCTTGTAGATTTCACGCAGGCACTTTTGCGAGGCACACATCTGCCTGACCGCCACCCCCCCCCCCCTCCCCCTGCGTGGGAACGCTCCCATTGTGGCGCAGGCCCAGGTCTTAACGTGGCGCATCTCCCTAGATGCATCACGTACATGACTCGCAGGGATGCGCCACGTTTACGTCGCTGTGCGTCAGGTAAGGCAGCGTAAACGTGGCGCAAGGGGCTTGTAAATCTGCCCCTTTGTGTCTAGCATTACGCAGTTCTGTAAAGTACACTCATACATTACTCAGCCCAAATAAATGAACACAAAATAGAAAACAAATAAGCAGTGGCACCGCCACAGAGAAGGAGAGCAGTGCACCTGAAATGCACAGAAGATTTTGAAATATTAATTTACCTCTCCTATCAATGTAATCAGCAGCATTATTGCTCTTTGTAAAAAAGTTAAAGCAAACATTTGCAATATTATATAACACACAGAGCAGGAGAAAAAACAGAGTAGTGACGAGTGATGAAAAAATTGCTACTACTACTCACCAAGCCCGGGGACCTCCACTCCCAGCAGGTCGAGCAGGTCGTGCTCCCGGTCCAGGATATCGGTCCAGCGGTGGGTCACCTGATTATAGGTGCGCTGGACCCCCGTGATGTTAAAAAGGGCCCGGCACACCTGCCCCCACCGCTTCCGTCGCTCCTGGCTGTTGGTGTAACCGGCAGCGATCCTGCTGCCTGCCGCGATGGTCCTGGGGAGACGGCGCTGCACATAATAAACCAGTGAGCCCACCTCCTCAGGACTGAAGATCTCCCGGGGCACCACCATTTCCGCCCTCAAGCGGCCACACGGGAGCCGGGCACGGGCTGCGGCGCCCGTCTTGGGCAGCTTGACTGCTGTCTTCACCATGTTCTGGGCAGGTAAGGAGACAAAATGAAAAAGAATAAGAGTAGAAAAGAAGGAAATAAAAGTTTTAAAAAGTAGTTGAAAAGTAAACAAAAGTAGACTAAAACACAAAAATATAGACCTAGAAAACAAGAGGGATAGAAAAAAAGTTTAATAGATCAAAAAAAAAATAAAACAAGCAAAGGATGGCAGAGATATACAGAGGATAGAAACACCATGCCCAGACACATAGGAATGAATGAAAAACAAGATGGCCGCCCGAACACGTGCGTGTAAGTAAGTTCGCACGCGATTTCCCCCGCGAACTCGTGCGAACTTGTATTCGCAAGGCGCTCATCGCGCGAGATTACACATAGCGGGCGGAAACGGAAATACGTCACGCAAACAAAATGGCGGCGCCCATACTCAACCTTGGGGTAACTCGCACGAGTTCGCGGCTTCCACGGTCGATTTCGCACGACGCCGCGCCTCGCGAATAGGGCGAAATTACCGAAAAACGAGTTTTGCAAAAGCAAAACCAACGAGCAGGTGCAAAAGTTCGAACTCATCATTTGTAACCATTTACCTGTAGTGCTTCCTGAAGGGGCCCTCCAGAATCCGGTTGCCTACTTGCAACTATTGTGTGACCCTGCTCTGACAGTCACAGAATAGTTACAAGTATGCCATTGCATCCTGTTAAAAAAAATTTACATTGCAACAAAAAGGAAAGGGAGCAGACAAGCAGGTGCCAGCCTTCATTAATGTCAGTTGGGGCAGGGCAGGTGTTGTTGTTTGCAAAACTTAAAGCACTTAGCAGGTGTGCTTTGCTTTGCCTCAATAATGTACACTCACTGGTCAATCAGAGGGTGTTGTGATGACACCGAGGGTGGCATGGGTGTGCCAGCCAGAGGGTGGCATGGGTGAACCAGAGTGCCAGTGTTGACAGAGGATGGCAGTGCTTTGCTTTGCCCCAATAATGTACAGAGGGTGCTGTGATGACACAGAGGGTAACATGGGTGAGCCAGAGGGTGGCATGGGTGACTAAAGAGAGTGCCAGTGGTGACAGAGGGTGGCAGTGATGAAGAAAGCCTTGCAAACAGGCTGGGCACGTAGAAACAACAAGTTCGCAAAACTGGCGACCCGACAAGTAAGTTCGCAATTTGCGAAATCGTACAAAACCCTCGCGAACTTGCAGAAACCCGTGTGAACACACCCCCCCCAAAAAAATACGCAAATCTGCGAGAATTCGCGGAATTTGCGGATTTTCGCAATCCGCAAATACGCAAATCCGCAAATTCGCGGATTGCGAATCCGCAAAATCCGCCCATGCTTATTAAATAGCCTGTATGCACTCATTCAATCATCAAACCACTATCTATGCATTTATTGCATTATTCAGGCATTAGTCATGCACTTATCTAATAATTCAGTCACGACTCATGCACGCATCCAAATACCCAGAAAGTAGTGATACACTCATGCAAATAAGCAGGCAGTAACTATGCAGATATAGAACAATCCATGGAGTTTTCACATACCCGGGGAATCATCCAGGCACAACCTATATCCTAAGGGAATCATCTAGGCACTACCTGTGCACTCATTCAATAATCCAGGGAGTATTCATGTATTCAAACACAACGTATGTATTTACATGTTTTAGTGAGGAGTATGTAGTATTTTAGAATGATCTGGTGAATTATATATGCAAGCTGTCACACACTCGTTCCATGTACTCAGAAGAATGATTGAGCTATATGCTCTGATAGACATTAATGTGCAGATTTTTATAACATTTAAATCTGATATATTTAGGTAGAAAAGTACTGAGATGCTATATACACCACTGACACAGTGATGGAAATGTACAGAAATAGCTCTTATGTTGTGTTTTTGGATTTACCATGTTATTATTATTATTATTAAAAAAAATTTATAGAGCGCGTAGTCACCCTGAGGTATCCCAGCGCTGAAGAACCCTACACCCGTGGAGGCAGGGGGAGGAAAAGGGGCGAAAGTAGTTTTAAACAGAAGCAGTATTTAGAACAGCAGTTTTGAATCGGGGTGGTTATAGTTAGGGAAACAGGTGAGTTTTGAGTCGTTTCCTGAATCTCAGGTAGTTCGGTTCTTTCCGCAGGTCACGAGGAAGGGCATTCCATAGACGCGCTGTGTGGATTGAGAAACGTCTACCACCCTTGCGAGCTTTCTTGAATCTGGGCACGGTGATGAGGGACTCCTTGTCCGATCGAAGAGATCTAGGGGCTTTGTAAGGTTGTATAAATTTCCTCAGAATGGGGGGGGCCTGATTCTGCAGTAGCCTATGGGCCAGGCTTAGGGCTTTGAATGTTACTCGTTCCCTCACTGGGAGCCAGTGAAGGAGTTTCAGGGCAGGTTTGGCTGAGGCTCTGACAGGACATTTACCATGTTGAGACACTGTATGTACTTCTACACCTCGGTTGATGTTCATGTTAGAATTTACTACAAAGGGATAAACTGGTCTTTCACCATGTATAAGTGAGAACTGAGATATGGTGCAGCTGTGTTGTAGGAGCGGGTGCTGTAATGCTAAAAGGTAACTAATAAATAAAGTTTTGTGTTTTGCTTTGGGCTCGATATATTGAAATAAGTGCATGTAGTTATAAAGCTTGGTTCATCTGCAGATTTAAAACTACAACATAATATAAAAACAGTGTTTGTATTATGTGGAAGTCAGTGTAAATTAGTTGGTATGTTGGGTACGGTAAACATTCAAATATATATTTTTTTACAGAACAATATCTACATAATTACAGCCAATTAGAATGCCTACAAAAGTTTGGAGGAAAAAGCAACAGAAGCAACTACAGTATCTCTGTAGAACTGAGGCACAAATAGGGGAAAATGCATTTTGAGGTACAAATATAATGAAGCTCTTGACAAAATGGTTTTGTACAGGAGGAGACAAAACCAGAAGAAAAGATTAGTAAATCGAAGTAACCTTTGTACATTTTATCGTGGAGAATGAATACATACTTCTACTATGGAGCCTTTCTGTAAGGAAAACAAAACTATGTAGAGGATGACAGATTAGTTCACGCTGTTGATGAAAGAGGACAATGGTATGAAATGAAAAATAGCTTTGAAGAAGAAATTACAAAATATAACACAGTGTGCTCTGAAAAACCAGAGTATGTTTGTATATGTTGTGGACACACTCACTACAAAATTTAAAAATGGACTGTTGACGTCTATTTAAAAAGTGAAAAAGAGAATAATGATAACTGAGAAACGTTTACTGTGTACTTATTTGTAGAGGAACGCTTTCCCTTGTCCTCACAGCAAGTTATATGTAAATAGTGTTACAATAAATTAGTTGATAATAAAATGCCTGCTAGAGCTGTGCATAACTAGTTTGTACTGGTTGCCATTCCAGAACCACTTCAAGGTTTATGAGTCAATTCTTATCCAAAGTATACTTCCATTTTAGGCTATAATCTGTATGGAGCACAAGAAAGGCAAGTTACCAGCAACAGAGCTGCAGAAAAGTCTAAAAAGTGAAGTAGTTACTAGATTACTAGTGTTTTATCAAAATGTTCAGCAGGATGCTCACAGATTTTTAATGGTAATGCTAGGAATATTAGAGGCAGAGGAGGTGAATAGCAATTAAGTATTTGGTTTGAGGTATAAATGGAACCATAACTGTGAACATTGTAAATTCACCTCTAGCACTGAAATTAATTCGGAATGATTCCTCTACTTGACGGTACCAGATTGTAAAGCTGTGATCTTTGAAAATGCTAACAAAAACACCCATCAAGATATGAACTGTCGAATCTGCAGATCAGAACTTAGCTGTAAGTTGTTACTACAAGCGTATGAGGAATGTAATAATCATGCTACAATGGTGCAGAGTGGATGGTACTAAATTATACACTGAAATTACAAACTTTGTAGCTGGACAAATTTCCATTTAAAAAAGAAGTTTCACAATTGTAGCAAACATATTTCATGAAGGAGTTAATATAACCTCTAGACACTACACAATATATTTAAGATGTCAAAGAGGACGGACAGAGTGCAATGACGGAGAAATGTCATTCAAATTAAGACTACGTAAAATGTTACCAAACTTATATCTGCTATTTCTAGAACCAAAGTTCTTTTTTTTTAAATATTTATTATTCAGTTCAGAGCAGTAACACAAAAAGATTTCACAACTTACATAGATAACAACATATTCGTCATGCTGTAGGAAAAAATGAATAAAACAAGAACAGAGAGGTGACAATGGTAAAGAAGAAAAAAAAAGGGATTAGCAGAGCAACACCACGTAAATATAGTTATTAATCCGTCATGTGCTGAATCATGGGCTGCCAAATCTGAATCCCTAACTGTTTTTTCTTCAGTGACTTGAGGCGATTAAGATTAAATTCTGTATAGAAAACATTATAAAACTTCGCTCGCCACATTTCGTATGAGGGTGCCTCTGTTTTAAGCCACATTGAAGCAATACAAAGACGGGCTACTGCCATGACCATAAAGAAAACAAATCTATGAGGGTAATACAATTGGCATAAATGGGCATTGCGACATAACCCAAGCATCAACATCTCTTTAGATATTGTAACATTTACATTAGTAAGATGCGAAAGAAACTGTTCAATGGATAGAAAAAAAGATGCTAGCTTATTACGATCATAAAATATATGAACTATATCAGCCAGCGGTGTATAGCATCTAAAGCAATTCCCAGCTTGGGCATTACCCCACTTCATCATATGGGCCGGAGTATAGTATAGGTTAAATACGGTTTTATAGTGCTGGGATCGTAGATTAGCCGACAAAATGACTGTAGAGGCAAGATCGATAGATTCTTGAACAAACGCGCCAGCACTATTAAACCTAATACACCGACACCGACCACTGCGCCTACACCGGCCTGGTCGCCCCCACGCTCTTCGTGCCTCCTGCTCCCTGTGCCTTACCTGCCTCCTGCTGCCTGTGCCTTCCCGCTCGCCTACGCCTACGCCGACTGCTTCTTCTTTCCAGCGCCCCAGCCACCGCAGGGCCGCCCGCCAGCCCGCACTCGTTTTTCCCGCCGCTGCCTGCGGCCCCGCCCCCTCGACAGCTGATAGGATCCCACGCTCCCGCCTCCCAGCGAACCCTCCCTCCCGGCTTCCTTCTTAAGGGGACCCTGACTCCTCTTCTGAAGCGACCACTGCGCCTACACCGGCCTGGTCGCCCCACGCTCCTCGTGCCTCCTGCTCCCTGTGCCTTTTTGCCTCCTGCTGCCTGTGCCTTCCCGCTCGCCTACGCCTACGCCGACTGCTTCTTCTTTCCAGCGCCCCAGCCGCTGCAGGGCCGCCCGCCAGCCCGCACTCGTTTTTCCCGCCGCTGCCTGCGGCCCCGCCCCCCCGCCAGCCGATAGGATCCCACGCTCCCGCCACCCAGCGGACCCTCCCTCCCGGCTCCCTTCTTAAGGGGACCCTGACTCCTCTTCTGGAGCGACCACTGCGCCTACACCGGCCTGGTCGCCCCCACGCTCCTCGTGCCTCCTTCTCCCTGTGCCTTACCTGCCTCCTGCTGCCTGTGCCTTCCCGCTCGCCTACGCCTACGCCGACTGCTTCTTCTTTCCAGCGCCCCAGCCGCCGCAGGGCCGCCCGCCAGCCCGCACTCGTTTTTCCTGCCGCTGCCTGTGGCCCCGCCCCCCCCACCAGCCGATAGGATCCCACGCTCCCGCCTCCCAGCGGACCCTCCCTCCCGGCTCCCTTCTTATGACGCCCCCAGAGCGACCGCGCAGCGGACGCGCACAGCGGGAGCACCGAATGAGCGCCGAAGGTGCGCCAAAGGTAAGCCCGTCTGCGCCCATCCGCGCCCAGTGCCAGGACCCCTGACCCTCCCCCCCGCCGATGCAAGATGACCCGACTGACCTACGACGCCGCCACTCTCAACGCACTCAATGCCGGCCGAACCCACGCCTGCTGCCGAGCCACCCCGAGACGCACCCACGGACCCTTCACCTGCTGCACCTGCAAGTTCACCTGCCTCCGAACCTGCCCCGCACCCGCCAAGACCAACACCAGCAGCAACCACCTCAAGTGCATCCTGCTCAACACCCGCTCCGTCCACAGACACGCCGTGGAACTCTGGAAACTCCTCGACGCTACTTCACCGGACGTCGCCTTCCTCACGGAGACCTGGATGAACGCCTCCTCTGCACCCGACATCGCCATCTCGGACGGGTACAAGATCATCAGGAAGGACCGCATCAACCAGACCGGAGGAGGCATCGCCATCATCAACCGGAACACCATCCGCATCACGACCGACGCCAGCGACTCCTTCGCCGCAGCCGAACATCTCCACTTCCAGATTCACACCGACCATAAGACGACCCTCAGAGGCACCCTCGTCTACAGACCCCCGGGACCACGCACACAATTCAGCGAAGACATCGCGGACTTCATCAGCCCACACGCCCTCCCCTCCGCCAACTACATCCTCCTTGGGACCTCAACTTCCACCTGGAGAACAACAAGGAACGCAACACCGTCACCCTGCTGGACAACCTCGCCAACCTCGGACTCAAGCAACTGGTCAACACCCCCACCCACTACGCTGGCCACACGCTTGATCCCGTCTTCTCATCCAGCAAGCACATCACCTTCAGCCACTCCACCGGACTTCACTGGACCGACCACAGCTGCGTCCACTTCAGCTTCAGAAAAACCACTACCCACCACCACCCGCAAAAGGTTCCTCACAGGAATTGGAGCAAGATCACCGCGGACCAGCTCACCACCTCCCTCAGCCAGCGCCCATCCGCCAACACAACAGACCCCAACGAAGCAGCCGCAACTTCACACAGTGGCTGACCGCCTGCGCCGACGACCTCGCGCCACTAAAGAACACTTCCAGCAGACCCAGAAGCAAGAAGGCATCCTGGTTCACCGACGAACTCAAGGACTGCAAGAAGACCTGCCGCACCCTCGAGAAAGCCTGGCTCCTCGACCGGACCACCGACAACATGACCGCCCTCAAACACGCTACCCGCAAGCACCACCAGCTCATCCGCACCACCAAGAAGAAATCACTGAAGGAACGACTGGACAACAACGCCCACAACAGCAAAGAGCTCTTCACCATCGTCAAGGAGTTCTCCAACCCCAGCCCCGGCACCAACGACATCACTCCGTCACAAGACCTCTGCAACTCCCTCGCCTCGTTCTTCCACCGCAAGATCGCCGACATCCAAAACAGCTTCGGCGCACCACCCACGCACCCAACCGTCGAACCAACGCCCCCCACCGCCACCCTGCGCACCTGGACCACAGTGACCACCGAAGACACAGCCCGCACGATGAACACCATCCACTCCGGATCATCGACCGAC
Source organism: Lissotriton helveticus (assembly GCF_964261635.1). Classification (NCBI taxonomy): domain Eukaryota; kingdom Metazoa; phylum Chordata; class Amphibia; order Caudata; family Salamandridae; genus Lissotriton; species Lissotriton helveticus. Next base: position 1,945,449,220 of record NC_136063.1, on the reverse strand, counting down.
CCCTGCCCACACCACGTCTTCAACAAGGCCGACTCCACCATCGCACCCCAACTCCGGAACATCATCAACACCTCATTCAACACTGCCACCTTCCCGGAGAGCTGGAAGCATGCCGAGCTCAGCGCCCTCCTGAAGAAACCTACAGCGGACCCCACCGACCTCAAGAACTTCCGCCCCATCTCGCTCCTCCCTTTTCCTGCTAAAGTCATCGAGAAGATCGTCAACAGACAGCTGACCGCCTTCCTCGAGACAAACGGATCTCTCGACCCCTCGCAGTCCGGATTCAGAGCCAACCACAGCACCGAGACTGCCCTCATCGCAGCCACCGACGACATCCGGACCCTGCTCGACAAAGGGGAAACAGTGGCCCTCATCCTCCTGGACCTCTCCGCGGCGTTCGACACTGTCTGCCACCGCACCCTAGTCCAGCGCCTCAGCAGCATCGGTATCCAAGAGAAGGCACTGGAGTGGATCATCTCGTTCCTCGCCGGAAGAACACAAAGAGTCCGCCTCCCCCCTTTTCGCTCCGAGGCCACCGAAGTCATCTGCGGCATCCTGCAAGGATCTTCACTCCGCCCCACTCTCTTCAATGTCTACATGAGACCGCTTGCAGCCATCGCACGCCAGCACAACCTCAACATCATCTCTTACGCCGACGACACTCAGCTGATCCTCTCCCTCACCAGAGACCCCGACACCGCCAGAACCTGCCTACACGAAGGGATGAAAGACGTCGCCGAGTGGATGAAGGACAGCCGCCTGAAACTGAACTCGGACAAGACGGAAGTCCTCATCCTGGGATCTTCGCCCTCCGCCTGGGATGACTCCTGGTGGCCCCCAGCCCTGGGCACCGCACCCAAGCCAACCAACCACGCACGCAACCTGGGCTTCATCCTGGACTCCTCCCTTGACCAGACAAGTCAACGCCGTCTCCTCATCGTGTTTCAACACCCTGCGTATGTTTCGCAAAATCTTCCGCTGGATCCCAACCGAGACTAGGAAGACTGTCACCCATGCACTCGTCACCAGCCGATTGGACTACGGAAACGCCCTCTACGCCGGAACCACAGCCAAGCCACAGAAAAGACTCCAGCGCATCCAGAACGCCTCCGCCCGACTCATCCTGGATGTCCCCCGACGCAGCCACATCTCCAGCCACCTGAGGAACCTGCACTGGCTCCCCGTCGACAAGAGGATCACGTTCCGGCTCCTCACCCACGCACACAAGTCTCTCCACGACCTGGGCCCCAAGTACCTCAACGACCGCCTGACCTTCTACACGCCCACCCGCCAGCTACGGTCCACCAGCCTCGCCCTCGCAGCCGTACCACGCATCCGAAGAGCAACCGCCGGAGGAAGATCCCTCTCTTACCTGGCTGCCAAGACGTGGAACTCCCTCCCCATCCACCTTCGGCTGACTCAGGACCATCTCACCTTCAGGAAACAACTCAAGACCTGGCTGTTCGAGCAGTAGCATACCCCCCCCCCCCCCAAGCGCCTTGAGACCCTCCCGGGTGAGTAGTGCGCTATACAAATGGTTTGATTGATTGATTGATTGAATACACCATTTCGCATCATTTGCTACTAGGTCATCATGTTGTGTTGCAAGCAGAATATTGTACAGGGTCCCAATCCTTGCATGTTTAAACATAGAATCATATAAATCATTAGCAGCGATGGGAGTTATTTCAGAATGTTTGGAAAAAAATCCCTTAATTGCAAGTATTTGAAAAAATCATTCTGCGGTATTGCATATTTATCCCTTAACTCCGTAAACGACAACATGATACCTTGCTCAAAAATGTCCCGAACCCGTCGAATCCTGTTCTCATACCATATTTTCATCTTGGCATCAGAAAAGATCATTGGAAATAGTTCTGTGGAGTCAAATGGAGTATAATAATTGATTCTATTAAAAGACATAAGCTTGCGCACCCATCTCAGTCCTTTGAATGCAGCAAGTACGGTCTTGAATCTAGTCTTTTTGTAATAACTCTGCTCGAGAAATTTAAGCAGTAAATGTCGTGAATGAACCCCGAGTAACCTCAGATATATATTGGGAATTTCAAACATCCTTGTCTCGCCCCCAGTAACCAAACTATCAATATTTTGTAGAAGGCAAGCTAAATAATAAAAGGCAAAGTTGGGCACCCCCATCCCCCTCTAGAAAGTGGTAGCGTCATATATTTGGAAGCCCGACGGGCTTTCTTCCATCCCCATATAAACCTGTCGGTAATAGATTGAAGGGTCGCTAATTGCTTATGTGACAATTCTAATGGTACTGTCCGGTAAGTAATAGAGTACCCGGGGTAGAATGCACATCTTCAATACATTCCATCGTCCAACCAAAGATAAATGTAAGCATTCCACCTTTTCAAGTTGCCTTTTGACCGAGCCTATTATATCCGCCCAGTTGACGGTGACAATTTCTTGAAGGGACAGCTTAATCTTGATCCCCAAATAGCGGGCCTCTTGAGTCACTCGCGTCTCGCCGGGGCATAGACCTGAAGTACAAATGACCTGGGTCTTTAAAAGATTTAACTTATAGCCAGACGATTTGCCAAACTCAGAGGCCACCATTCTATGCAAGTGATTGGTAGTACTTCTGCCTGGTAAAAAGCCATGTTGATGGCGAGACACCAAAAAGGGGATGATCTGCAACAGCCGTGTTGCCAAAATTTTAGAATATATCTTGGCGTCGGCGTTGATTAAAGATATGGGCCGATAAGAGCCAACCAGTTCACTGGGCTTATCTTTTTTCTTAAAAACAACTATATTAGCATCGTCCCAGGAAGGGGGGGGTGAGCAGACTGTGCCGCATTAAAAGTGGCTAGCATATCATCGTGTATTACCGGAAACAAAATGCGGTACAGCTCTAAAGGTAATTTGTCCGGTCCAGCTGCTTTTCCAGATGCCAAATCCATAAGCGCAGCCTTTAATTCCACCATAATGATGGGTGCCTCTAACTCCTCTCTTATTACACCGTCCAGCACAGGCAAATCTATACTAGACAAATATTGTTCGATCACACCTTGAGGTATAACATCTTGAGTATATAACTCTGTATAATATTGCTGGAATATCTCCATAATGCCTTCTATAGAGGCCACTAAATGGCCCTGGTTGTCCAACAGGCCCTCAATTCTTTGAGATACTTGACGGCCTCGTAGTCTTTGAGCAAGACATCAGCCCACAGCTTCTCCATACTCATACCGTTCAGTTTTATTTATTTTATACTGAATTGCTCTATCCTCACTCCACACACCATTAATCTTAGCCTTACAGCAGGCGACCTTTGTCTGTGCCATCTGGCTGTCATTATTAGTATGGATTATTGTAATTAATTCACGCTCAGCCATTTTTAAATCTAGAGTCTTTCTTTTTGCGCTGTTGAGTCCAGCCATAGCTAAGCGTTTCACCCCAAATACCAGCCTTAAGGGAGTACCAAATCATTACTAAAGAAGCGGTACCACGATTAAATTCCAAAAATTGTTTGGCCAATAATCGAATATGACATATGTATTCTTCCTCTAATAACAATTTTTTTGAAAAAGTGATTGAGCGTGGTGGCCGTACCAGATTAAAACACGGAAGATCAATAACTAAAGGACCGTGGTCAGATGTAATACGTGGTGCGACCTGCATCTTAACCTGGACCAGTAAAAATCTAGGTACAAAAATATAATCTAGCTGGACAAACTTATTATGGGGGAAGGAAAAAAAGGTGTATCCCGGGTCAACCGGATTGACCACTGGCCATGCATCAACCAAGCCATGCTGAATCAATAATTGATGAAGCACAGAGAACACTTTAGGTTTCCGACCTTTATAGTTAGTAAAATGATAGTCCCAAGTGTATAGCTCACCATGTATATTAAAGTCTCCTAGTAATACCAATGGAGTGTCCCATAGAGCAAGCTCAACATTAAGAGAATCCAAGGTCTGGGCTTCATCAAAATTGGAACCAAAAACCGTGCACACTGTAAATTTGCGACAGCCTATTATACATTCGACAATTGCCCAGCGGCCAAAATTATCAACCTTAATTTTCCCAGCCACGACCAATGCTTGACAACCCAGAATTGCCACCCCTCGATTAGTTATAGCTTGGCTGGATGCAGCCAGCAATGAATATCCGAACTCAGTTAATACTTTTCGATTGGCCCAAGATGTATGAGTTTCCTGTAGACAAATAATATCAGGATTAATTAATCGAATCTCCTCCCTCACCCGTCTGCACTTCATCACATTGTTCAGGCCGCAAACATTAAACGAACAAATCCGTACTTGATGATTAGCCATTGTCATCATAGTCACGTCGAAGGTCGTCAAAACATACAGAAAATGAAATTGTTCTAAAATCCCTACAGCTGGTGCTCTGAAATGATTTTTTACCCTTTTCACCCGAATCCGCGTGCTCCCTCACCCCCTTACCCCCAAATACCCGGATCCCCCCCAGAAAACCCCCGGAAATCCCCCCCCACCCACCCCACAGCACACCCTCCCCATCACTAAGGCAATAGGGCCTAGCGCCCCTTGATGAGTGTGAGCCCCTCACTGGAGCCTCAGACTGTCCATGTATCAATCAAACTATAGCAGTATTATAAATGCATCAATCCATTGAAAACACAGATACAAAATACCACGCCTTTAGGGCAGAGACTGCAAATATTCTTTAGCGGAAGCGTCGGATGTGAAGTAGCGGGCCTGTCCCTTATTCACTATCTTGAGTGTCGCCGGTTGAAGAAGGAAAGCCTGCAGACCCTTGGATTGAGATGGTACAATAAGCTGGCGAAGCTGCCAACGCTTCTCAACCGTTGAATGACAATAGTCTGGGTGAACAAAGAATTGAACCCCTTTAGCAGATCGATTTTTTTCCGGTCGCGCAAGATCGTATAGGGTCTGCCGTGCCAAAATGTTATTCAATGAAATAAGTATGGCACGAGGATGCGCCACCTTGCCAGCTTGCACGTTCCGTGTCGGCCGTTGGCGAAATGGAAATCGGTGTGCACGTTGAACCTCTTGAGCCCAGTTCCAATCCTTAACGTCTGAGAAAGCCTCCTCAAACAGCTCAATTATAAATTTACGAACATGCTGATGTTCAAGGCCTTCAGGAATTCCGAGCACGCGCAGATTATTACGACGCAGGCGATTTTCTAAATCCGCAAGCTTATTATGGTTGTCCTCACTGCCAGCCTTAATATTAGCAACATCCTCTGTCTTCCAATGCAGATATACGACCTTCAGCCTCAGTCATACGATCAGTGAACTCATTACAGGATTTAGTCAGGCGGCGCACATTATTTTGTAACTTGCGGCAAGCTGTGTGAGTCTTTAAATGTTCTGCGCGTGCCTCCAGCCTATGATCAGTAATAGCTTTGTAAATTGCTTCAAGCGACACAGGCCCCGTTTGTTCGACAGCATGGCCAGAAGTGGCCTGGTCAGATAAATTCAATTGATCCAGTGATAGCTCCTCAGCAGAGAGGTCCCAATCAGGAAGTCGAGAAGTAGACACCTCGCCCTCCACAACCCTTCTCTTCCGGACTGTACAAAACTCATCTACAGATATCGTTTCAACAAACTCTATAGGTGTGTTGTTGCTCGTGGCCATAGATCCCTCGACATCAGATGTAATACAGCCAGTAGTCCCTCCACCGTCGAGTGGAAGGTCTTCCTCAAACTCAGACCCCCCATCTAGAGCCGAACCTTCTGAGTACTCCGAAAGAGAGTAAAAGTCCCCATCCTTACTACTTGCCGGGTCAATATTATCCATTGGATCATCTGAAATAGCATCCTCTGCCACATTCAATTTTTCAGTCTGATCAGAAGTTTTATCCATTAACACAACATTAGGCACAGAGGAGGGCTGCATACTGAGTAGAGGGCTCTGAAGTAATGGAGATATAACAGCCTCTATGTTATACGTGTCATTATTGTCAAATGCACTACTGCCTGTATCACCACCTTTCCTCCCGGTATTGAGCTGAAACATTTGCGGTATTTTTGGAATAGAATGTGTCGCACTTTTGGGAATTCTGGAGCAAAGGTCTTGTTCCTGTGCTGATTTTGCGGCTAAGGCAGCTCGAGTGCCGACTGAGCTTTCCCCAGTGGGTCTGGTTTCCCCCCCCCAGGCAGTTTTTGTCGGCATAGTCAATAATGTGTGAACAGAGTCTCAGAAGAAAGGGATATAGCCAGTAAACTACTTTCAAAAAGTACGAAGTAAATATAGACTGTACCAGCTCTTAACAGTTAGTCCACAACTATAATGTTCTAGCAGGTAGCAGAAGCGCTGCAGTATTGAAATGTTGGGATATCGAGGCTTTTTTTTCCCACTTGAATAGCACTTTACTCACAGAACTGGCAATCCCCTCTACGAGTGCTCCGCAGTTTTTCTTGTGCAGGGAGCTGTTAGATATTCGACAAGCACTTGAAGCGAGGGTCGTAGCGATGTCACAGTTGGTGCTGTAGCATTTCCCACAGCGCCGCGTACTCCGGAGTCAGCTCCAGGCTGTCAGCGTTTACCGTCCATCACCCAACATCCATGCAGCGTAAGGCGTCGAAGCGTCAAGCCGATGTGCTCTTGTGCTCGTTCATGCGTATTTTCACAGCCCTCGTGGTCATCCCCACATATTCTAAACTGCATGGACACGTGATCAAATAGACCACGTTTTTGGTATTACAGTTCGTCATTTTGCGCTGCTCCCACGTAGTGCCGTTCCTGAAAGTTAATGTAGCGCTTTTTTGTGTCAAATGGCAACTACTGCATTTCCCACATGGGAAATGGCCTTGTATTCCTAGGGCAGATTGTCTTGTCTCAAGGGTAGGTTTGGGTGGTGTGTGTACTAATATGTCCTTTATGTTCCTACCTCTCCGGTGTGAACCTAAAGGACATATTAGTACACACATGACCCAAACCTACCCTTGAGACAAGACAATCAAGCATGAACGAGCACAAGAGCAATGTGCGTTGTAAAAAGAGCACAACAAAGATGGCAACACACTACCTTAATGCTCAACACTGTGTCAATGATTTAAGGTGGACAATTATCGAACAACTGCCATCAGAGGCGGGTCTTTTCCAGAAGGAGCAAAGATGGGTGTTCCGTCTGGGCACCCACATTATGGGACTTAACGATGAGGTCCCCTGGGGACAGCTGTCTAATTAGCCAACCTCGTTACCTTCCCCATGATGGATGCACTTACTAACATGGATTGGATGACATTGTGTGCACAGGCATAATAATATACTTTTTGCATCAATGAATATTGCTCCCATCACTGCCTATTTTGAGATTATAGGCAAAGATAGATGTAATCTCGAGTTACCAAGCAGTGAGGGTACAATTACATAAACTCTTTTCCCAATATCGGATGTAACTTAAGCAAAATCGGACAAACTTCCCGGTTTAAAGAATCTGTCAGAGCATTAGGGAGCGCTGGACAAACAATACGCATGCACGGGGATATTCTGTCATATCTCGCGCATGCGCAATACCGAAGGTGTTTACTGAGCATGCGCGACATAGTGGGCGCTACATGCGCATGCGCGCGCTTCGCTAACGGGACCACGGGGCTGAAAAATTGACCGAGTATTACCGGATCTGCCAAATAAGGACTTATAATCAACCTATTTTCATTAGAAACACCTAATTAAGGGCGGATCACCCTTTTATGGGCATATACTCACATCCGGTTTTACGCTAATGAGGCTAAGCCATTAACACAAAACCGGGTATAAATACCACACGCCCTGGGCTTTTCAATTCAGTTCGGCGGAGCAGCGTGTGGGGCAAGACGGAGGACAACTCATCGCGAGTTCGTGAGTATAGAGTGTGCAATACAAGCATTTCTAAGACAAACTAAGTAAGTAAGGAACCATATTAAAACCTACATTGTTTTTTACTTAGATTGCACAATAGCAATCACCCCCCAGACGTTTCTGAAAGCTCATGAAGCAAGCAAGCAATACCTGACAAGTATGACCACTGCTTCCTTTACATTATTTGAGTGTCTATGTTTCTATGTTGTATGTCTTGTTAGTTTTCCTTTACAGGGCAAATTGAGCACATGGTTTGTTCCAGGTGATTGCACCTGTCTGAGCTACCCATTACCAGGGTGACCATTATATCTTTTTCTTTTTCTTTTCTCAGGTCATGCAATTTGCATTGAACTTGAGCAAAACCGCTGTAGGCACATTATAGCCTTTATTTTTATACACATATTTATTTGTTCTTTCACTTTTTGTTATTAACATAAATACAATTTTGTGACAAAACTAGTGAAACGTGAGTAAGGTGGGGAAGTTGTGCCCCCGTCCTGAAGAAGGAGCTCTGTCTCCGAAACATGTCGACGCACACAGGAGGTACTCTCCATTAACACGACAGGTCTAACCTCGCACTTCACTTCTTTTAATAGTACCTGCCCGGGGTTATGAATAAAAAACATTCTAACATACCCACGAGCCAGGTATCTTTTTAATCCTTCACTATATCCCACCACTCACATAAAATATCCCATATCACATGCATCACATGCACCACACATACACACATAGCCATAACTATAAGTGCTCCCGCGTAGTCGTAGGTCGTAGCACGCCGCATCCCGCTAGAGGGGTGCGAAGACCCCTATGATGAAGCATGACACCAAGGGGCCTTTTGGTGTGTGAGAGGTATTTTACAAAACACTAAGTGCTCCCATACCACTGTGGCGAACACTTCCATACACCCCCAGTAGGATTCCTTTTGTTTATGTAACTTAGTTTGTGGAGTAAGAATCCTGCTTTATTACTCTACCTCCCCCCTCCTGTTTTTTGTACAATTTAGGATAACAACATATGGTGTGGTGTTGACATGTATGTGAATTATAAGTTTCTGAGACATTATTATGCCTATTATGGGTATTGTCTACAGCAACTTGTGAGAAATGAATTTATAAAACATTACAGGACTACATTCTGTTACTAAGTATAAAAAGGAGGTATTCTAACACCAGCAACCTTAATGTGCATCTAAGAAGTTTCTTCACCATTGTATCTAGTTTTGATTGTGTAGTGTTCAAAATTAAAATCCTAATGCATTTTGTGGTTTACATTCGTTCACAGTGTTTGAACTGCTGGAATAAAAAAGGGTTAAAAATGAACACGTATGGTTTATCACATTGTGCAAAATTACATACATAGACTGCTCCCTGGCTGTTATGATGGTGCTATAGTTCTTGCAGAGGGTAGCAAAACGCTTTCGTTCTGGTGACATTTCACTGCATCTTCTCTTCACTGAAGCTGGAGCTTTTTCGTCAGGAGCTGGGGCTGGATGTCTGGAGACTGATGATACCTCTCCTTTTTTTCTCTCTGCAATTTTAAGTTGCTTCTTCAAGTATGTTTTCAGGTGGTACACCATGCTTGTTGTACTACATGAAAATGTTTTGCTGTGCCCTGAGATAATGTCTTCCCACATGTGCTAAACCTCACCTATTTAGTTGTGATCTTCGATTCACCAGATGTAAAAGTGAAAAAATCCTAAGATGTGGTTTGTTTCTTCATTGCTGGTTCTTCATCAGAAGACTGTTCGTGTGCAGCTGAGTCCTCCTGATGTTCAACAGCTTTAAACAGTTGTAGGTCTTTCTTTAGTTCTTCTGATGACATTTCTATTTGTAGAAATAGCCAAAAAAAGTTAAAAACCAGCACAATTTTCAAAATCAGTTTGGGTGAGAATGGATAGTTTGCTGGGTGTTTGGTAGCTATGTTCTATTTGTGAGTTCTGATGTTGAAAGTTCTTTTTGAAACTGTTGTTTTTTACAAACATGTTGTTAAAATACGTTAAACCAATGTGTTACTAGACAGTTATACTCAAACTTTGGGTAAAATATTTCTATATATCTGTTTTACACTTTATGATTCCTATCTCTGACTACTGATGTCATCGTGACCTCTGGTCTTGCTGTGAAGAAATAAAATGCATTTTTGATGTTGTTTTTTCAACAAATGATTACAAAGGGAAAAGTTGAATTAGTATCCTACTAAACAGCTTACCTGAAACTTCATGTAAAATATGTGTATATATGTCTTTTACACTTTGTCAAAAGCACACAGTATTCACAGTGTGTCCTTGGAAATCGCCACATCATCGTGAAAATGAAAACTATCTTGAAATAACATCATTAATGTACTTTTGAAATAAATAGATGATCAATACAGCAATAAGTAGTGCAATGTGCAGATGTAATGTTCAATATCTAATTATAGAAACGAAAATACTGGGACGTTATATGAAATATAACTTAAAAAAATATTAGAACTTCACTGACAAAAACAAAGGTTAAAGGGATGTTATAGTTAGGAATTAACATTTAAAAAACCTTAGAAATTCACTTAAAAAGCAAAGATTACTGGGACGCTATAGTTAGGAAATAGAATTTAAAAAAACTTAGAAATTAGCTGAAAAAACATAAGATGTTATAGTCAAGCTAACATTTCACTCGTACAAAACCAGAGAAATTCAGCAGTTACAGTTAGCTGAGATAACTATAACATGCGCCCCCGCAATGCACTGCTTATGATCTCACATGTTAATTTACTCATGACATCTCAAATGACATCACTGATAACATTATCCACAGAATCTCAGATGCAGCCACTCACTCTCGAAAACAAAAAAACGTGGACAGATCCTTTGCCGGAAATGCACCCAAAATATAGAACTCTATCCCCCCTCACATCGGAACTATCCCTTCCTTCCCTAAATTCAAAAGCCAGCTCAAAATCCTGTTCCTCGACCGCTCCTCATCTAACAGATAGGAACAGTTTGGAGTGTCCAAAGTGTCACTTCTCCCCTCCCAGATGTGGAATACCAAAACCATGTAATGATCCACTCTGCTTTCTCCTCACTACGATTCTTATCCTGAATGTTGTGCCTTACTGTATTGTTTTCTGCTTTCTTTACACTGTGTTGTAATTACGTGAAGCGCTCCGATACCTTCCGGTCAGGATAGCGCTATATAAAACGTCCTAAATAAAAAAAAAAATTAAAAAAATTACCTTTCATACACCAATCCCAACTTCCACACTACCATTCTCTAAACCATTGATACACCCATACCAGTACTTACACACCTACTCACTGATTCATAGGTATACAGACACATCCACTCAGTCCCCACACAGCCACTCATACACCAGCTCACTCACTAATACTGCCACTGATATATCCACTCATACACCCAAAAAGCCACTCACATACTTTCAGTCACCCATAGAGCTACTCTCATACCTGCTCCCTCATCCATAGAGTCAATCTCACAGCCACTTATTCACCTATACAGTTATACACATGCCCACTCACTTATTCATAGAGATACTAACACATACTCACTCACCTATACAGTCACTGACACAAGCACACACTAATTTATACAGCCACTCTCACAATCACTCACTCACACATACAGTCACTCATATGCTCTAACACTAACCTATACGACCTTTCACATATGCAGTTACTCACTCAGATACCACTGACACTTCCATTCACTCACCAACACAGCCATACACACGATCAGTCACCCATACAGCCTCCCACAGATGCATTCACTAACCCATACAGCCACTGACTCACCCATTCACTCATCCATGCAGGCAGTCAACACACACCCTTACCCACCCACACAGACACTGAAACACCCTTACAGGTACCCAGACAACCAATGAATCACCCATACAGCCACTCACGTACCCACTCACTAACCTATACCGCCCCTTAGACACCAACTGACTGTATGATACAGACATTCATACAACCTAGTCACTCACACATATATTCACTGAGACACCTAATCACTCACATGTACAGTCAGTCACACACCCACTGATTCATCCATAAAGGCACTCATACACCCACTGATTCATCAATACACCATGGTATATGTATTTAACACTCATAAAGTGTTTTAAAACACTCACAGTCACTGAATTATGTCATCAGCGGTGACATCAGTGATGTCATTTGAGATGTCATCAGTGATGTCACTGACCATGTCATGAGTGGTGTAATTTGTGACAGATAGATTTTATTGCACAATTACTTAAAATCATTGCAATTTTTCCAAAAAGGTATTAAAATCAATTTCCTTTTTTGTTAAAAAGAGCTTGGCGTCGCTAAAATTCTGGGTGATCGTCAATAGACAGTGTAGATTTTATTGCGGACATGAATTTCACAAAACAGGCTGCCAACTGGGTGGAGTCAGCCTTCATGCACTCCTCTTGTGCCTCTTAGCATGTCCAAACGTTACGTATGAGCCAAATTGTACGCGAAAAATTTCGGGGAAGACGCACGATCTCACAAATACATATACATTTCATACTTGTACCTCTGGTCATACTTATATGCCATCCGGGGGATTAGACCAAAATGTAGTTTCATTAAATGATGTTTCCCTGAAGGCTTCAGGGGAGATGTTAAATAATATGGCACGGTTTCACTATCATAAAGCTTTGACGCCCAGCTGACATGGGAAAGATTTTTCACGGCTAGCGCTTCATGTTCAGCTGACAAGATCTTACCTTGTTTGTATAACAGTTTTGCGGCCACACCTGTGGGAAACGAGCTTGACCAGATCTCATGCTCATGAACATCCAATGCGTCCATACAGTGGGTTAGAAATGTACTCCAGTTGGATGTAGGGTTGTTTATCAGGAACCAAATGCAGGTTTTTAGTGTGGAGTCTCAAGCATTTTTAGTTTTTAGACAGTAGGCCATAAATCTTGCTTTCAAGATCCAGTGTTCAGATGACAAGTTGAATTCCATATGGATTTTAGCGTGAGAGGCTGAGTTGGGGAGATGGAACACTCTAGGAAAACAGGCTGATTGTGCTCTATCTAGCCATGAGAACATTTTATCTTTAAAGGTGAACGCACCATAGGCTACTGTCTGTAAGAATTTCACACCCATTACACGAATTAGTGGTGATACATCCTGAGTTTTCAGGGTTTTCCTTATTCTTAAGAAAGCCCCCTCTAGGCAGCTGGCCCCTCCTTTCATTGCTGTGATATGCAGTCCCACCTTCCTCTGTGATCTATCCAGACACCTAGATACTTACATGCGGTCAGTACCTCTATAGGTGTTCCTTTGATGTACCAGAGGCATTTTTTTGTGTGTTGTCTTGATACCATCATCACCTTAGTCTTCAGGATGTTAATCTTTAGCGCTTTTGTCTTGCAGTATGTGGCCAGTGGGACTAAGAGCTATGAAGGCCCACCGGGGTTTAGTCGAAGAGAATCGTGTCATCTGTATATTGCATTGATTGAATTTTGGAGGATATGAGTTTGGGTGGAAATGCCTGAGCGGGTGACAGCCACTCTGTCAAGTCTGCTAGATACAAATTTAAGAGTAGTGGGGGCAGTATGCTCCCTTGCTTTAAGCCTCTATTGGTCATGGTTTTATTGGTCGTTGACCATCCAGTGGAGATTCATATTTTTACCCAGGTGTTGGTGTACAAAGCGATAAGAGCATTTAATAAAGATCGCAGATGCTCCAATTGTTTAGTTTTTCCCACAATATCGGGCAAAAACCAGTGTTGAAAGCTACTTGGAAGTCAATGAACCCCAAATACAGAGACTTCCCTTTTATGGCAAGCGTGCTCTCATTCATATGAGATAGACAGATCAAATTGTCCTCAATGTGCAAATCTTTTGAAAGCCGGTTTGGGTGTGTGTGTTCTATTTGGGACCTTCCACCCAGGTGGTCAATCCTTGCAGTAAAGTGCTTGCGAAACATTTCCCTTCACAGTCAAGAAGAGTGGTAATCCAGCGTGGCCATTCTAAAGCATGATACGTGTGTATAAGCGACTGTTGAGTCTGATTCAGAACTTCCATTTAAAGTGTGGAGACCTAATTAATTTAGGTAAGCTGCTATCTTTATGCCACATCCGTCTTTTCGTTGGAATTAGTGTAATAAGTGAGGTCTTAAGCAGTGCATTGCGGTGGCGCGAGTTGAAGCTAGCTGAATTTCTCTGGTTTTGTACAAGTGAAATGTTAGCCTAACTTTACCTTCTCTGTAACCTTTGTTATTTTTTACTGAATAAACACAAAGGTTAAAGTGACATTGTAGTTAGAGCTTGTAACAATAGAAAAACCTTTGTTTAAAAGACATGAAAACACTGAAATGCCCCTGCTAAACTTTATTGTCCTAGCTATAATGTGCGCCCCTACACAGGCTCTGATTCTAACCTCACTTAGTACATCACTCATGACATGATAAATGACATCATTAATGACATCATTGATGACATCCAAATTACATCATTGATTCCATCATCCAAGCTACTGTTCGTCAAATAGAAACAATGTTATAGCAGTTACAAGTCTCTTTCAGTATGGTAAAAGTTACATTGTGCACACTTTGATAAACAGTGAAGTTTTAAGTCCAGGCAAGTTACAGACTGAGTTCAATTAGCGTGAGGTGCAGTTTTACATTTCACAAAGGTTTCTGCTAATTCAAAGGCCAGTTACCAAAAATATGCGAGAAAAATGAAAGCTTCTCCTTAAATAAATTACTTACCTGTGGATTTCTGTGAACATGCAGACATCAAAGAGTTGTCATGTAGGCTGATAAACAATTTCTATAATATGGAGATTTATAAAGTGCAGAAATGTACTACAAAAATGTTACTTGGAAATTCAGAGCTTTAAAGATTGTTGTAGAATGTAAACATTTTGGGTCACTCACTTACAGATGGTTTATGTCACAGTTTCGTTGCAGTATTTATAAAATGATAAACACCATTTTGCTAATTTCAGGAACATGTGTAGCATAGTTTCACACACTTCAAAGGGTTGTGCATAGATTCTGCTACTGCATTGTTCCACATCATGCACAGATTCAAGCTGTCCAGGCCCAGCTTTATTTTTGTAAGGGTATTTAACTAGCTGTCAGGAGGATCAGTTTATGAATCCCTGACAATAGTTTGTTTTGTCAAAGGGTAGGCCATTAATTAACTGGACAAAATAGTATTTACATGCATAGAAAGTCATAATGTGGAGATACATTAGGCATATATTGTTAGATGTATGAAGGACATGAGTGTCTTTTTTGATGGAGCAAAAAGTGTGGGGTCAGCTCTATCCTCAGATTTCCTAGGAAACTTAAAGTATTTTTTAGCTAGTCTTTTTCAGCCCCATTCGGACCACACATTGATATTCCACAACTATATTGATAATTCCTTCTGTAGCTGGAAGGTCATGTTTCATTAGTTACAGGATCTTGTTGGTCAGTTTTCTTAGCGCATACGTAAGACAGCGGCCATGACTTATAATATGCATATAGGCAGTCTGTTGATGGAAGGTAATGCATTTTTGAGTTTTCAAAATAGGCCATTGTATGGGTTTCTTATTTTTGGAAATGGCCCTTTTTGCAGGGTTATCCCCAAACTTTTTGCTTCCTCCTCCCTTGTTTTTCCTGACCTGTGGTTGTTGGCAATAAGACTCTGGGCACTTTACCACTGCTGATCAGTGCTAAAGTGCATATGCTCTCTGTGTAAATTGTTATTGTAATTGGTTATCCATGATTGGCATATTTGTATCACCAGGAAGTCCCTAGTAAAGTGCACTGAGTGTGCCAGGGCAGGTGATTCTAATGCTACTAGTGGGCCAGCAGCACTGATTGTGCCACCCACATGAGTAGCCCTAATGGTGTCTCAGGCCTGCCATTGCAGTGCCTGTGTGCAGTCTGTAAACTGCCATGTCAACCTGGCCAGTGTCGCCACTGACCAGGCCTAACCCTTCCCTTACTGTACACATTGGTCACCTCTATGGAAGGCTCAAGGGACCCCCTTGGGCAGGGTGCAGTGTATGTGAAAAGTAGAGCATGTACTAGTGCAGGTGACATGCTCTGGTAGTGAATTGCAGCCATTTTCGTTGTTCACTATTTTAAGTCTATCTTGCCCATAGGCGATCATGGGGAATGCTGGCTACAGTGGTGACCTGCATATCTTCCCATAGGAGCAAGATAGGACATAAAAGTCTGGTATCCCTGAACTCAGAATTTAATAACACTTCTTTTAGGAAAGGTGTTTTTTAATTCCTGTGTTTGAGAACAGCACTTTTTAGAGAGTGGCTGTTCTCTTGTCTGACCTTTCTGTGTGCTTTGGCTGTTTGTGAATTGACTATCTGGTTTGTGAGTGACAGGGCTGGTGGATTCCAGGAGACAGAATGAGTCCGCCCAGTGGTGAATAGAGAGATCTGCATCTAGATGGGAGTGAGGAGTTGTACCTGGGACATGAACAGGACTGTGCCTGCCCCCCACAGTGCTGGCTCCACCCCCTGTGATGCGTCTGATGTCTCTGCCCTGCCTTGCACTGTGAAAGGAGAGAAGGAATCATGTCAACAAAGTGCTCCAGGGCTGTGCTTTCCCTCCACAATGCTGGCTCCACCTCCTGCTGGGTGGCTGACAACCCTGGCCCTCTCTCTGAAAGGAAAGGAGAAGCCAGGAAAACAATATGCTGAAGGAAGACCCAGAACTGGTTCAGACCGGGCTCAGAGCCCTCTTGTACAAAGGGAACAAAGACTTTTTGGGGTATAAGTACAGAACCCCAGACTACAGAAAATTAGATCATCCTGGAATCAAGAAGGAACCTCTGCCAAGGAGAAAGCTGAAAGACTGTCCTGCTGTTGCTTTGCTGGACTGACCTACAGTTGCTTTGCTGCCAAGGAGAGGGGAAGAACTTTGCTTTGTGCTGTGTCCCCTTGCTTGAATGAATCTTCAAGGGCCTGAAGAAGAGCTATCTCCCTGTTAAGAAGTCCCAGAAACATATGGACTTCACCCCAGCTTCCCTGAACTCTGCCGAGAGAGGTATGTCCTTCCTAGAGTGCTTGGGCCTGTTGTGGTGCCTCTGGAAGTTGTACCTGTGTTGGGAAGCTGGAAACCAAGATTTTAAAGACGTTCTGCAAGTTTTAACGCGTCAGTCCCATTACTGGGTGCCGTTGTTCAGAATCAATTTCAGAATTTCCGGAAAGGAATGCGTCTATATTGACATATTCTGTCTGGGACTAAATTAAGTGAGCATAGCTGAGTTATTTGTTCTATGTGGGTTTACTCAAAATCATCATATGGAAATCAGTGACTTATTGTTTGTCTCCTTTCCTTGTCCTGGACTATTCCGTAGATATCATGATGGATCATCATTAATTGTGAATTTGAAGTTGTGCTGGCCATAGCTCCGTGCTACTTATTTGGATTTACGTATTTGTTAAACCAATTAGCCCCCCATTACATGGGGAACTAGTAATGGTAAGTGGAGTGGCTTCAATTGGGTTCTTGCTATGGATTGGATATGTTTTCTTGTTCTGTTTTATTATTGTACCATATGGGCTGTTAGTCCCTTTGCGATGTACTTTTTTCTTATTCATATGAGAAGGGGGATGGTGGGCCACCCTTGAGACAATTGGCCTACCTTGTACTATTGTGATTAATCTGTGCATATATCTGTTTTTTCTTGTTCAATTTTTAACTATTTTTTTATAAGATCGCTATCCAGTCATATATTCACCCTAGTTTGGATGCCTATTTTGTTCCTTATTTGTTCTTATTCCTTTCTCCCTTTGTCCCGTTGTATAATTGTTTCTTTGTTTCCTTTTTAATTTTATTTTTGCTACACATATTGATTGTCTGGCCTTATTAGCATTTCTGTGCCTAAAGTTATATAACACATATGAATTGTCATGGAGATGTCAGAATCTGTTGTAATGATGTTAGGTTTGGAAAAATGAAATCACAATTGATTATAATATTTGAAGTCTGTCTGTCACAGGTTTTTATCCAATGCAATGTATTTGCACTAGAGAAAATGGTCCTTCTCGTTTTTTAATTATTGTCTATGTATATAAGTGATTTATGTGATTGTTTAGTTATTTGTATTTATATATACGTTTATGTGTTTGGCATTTACGGCCCTGAAGAAGTCCGCTTCAAGGACGAAACGCGTCGGCTGTGCCACTGTCAACAAGTGATGTTTATGACCGTGTTTTTACAAATGGTTTTTGATACTAGAATAAAGGAAATTTTGAACATATATGGTTGTTTGGGAAGAAATTGTATATTTGCTTTTCCCTATTTAGTGATAAGCGGTGCACCTGTGCTTTTGTTTAAAATTGTTGAGTTCCAATTGGAATAACATTGTGACAGTGGGTGTGACATGGTGTGCACGCATATCCTCAAAAGTATAGATGAGGCCATAATAACGGAGGGATAGCTACTCAGGTGCTGTTATTGGAAGGGATCCACTGTTGGGCGCTTTATTTTTGTAAGTTTTAACGCATTGCTCGCTTGAGGAGCGCATCCCCATCAGTGCGATGAAATTTCCGCTGCCGCGAAGGCCGAGACCGACGCAGCACCTGTTGCTGCTACCAGAGTCGTTGCATCCTTCGCTTGCGGGATGCACCAGTCCGGTGCTGGAAGATTACCATTTCTGCGAGTATCGTCGCAGAGCCTGTCGTCACTGGGCGAGCTCGTCGCACCACTTGCTTGTGGATCGCATCACGTCGATGCGAGAGTCATCGCAGAGCCATTGCATTGAGGGCCGCGAGAGGAGAAGATCGCCGCTGAGCCGCTCATCGTCGCCGCACAGGAGATCATCGCCGCCCAAAGATCGTCGCATCATACCTTTTGCGAGCCGCTTCCACCGAAACCTGTGCACCGGAATCCACGCAAGGTATAGCATCCCTCCCCATACAGGCCGGAGTCTCCACAACACGCCCGCTACATCCAGCGGGGTTGTCACATCGCCTCCCCAGGGTCTCAGGAGTGACGCATGGCTTGCTTTTCAACGCTACAGCTTTCACTTGGAACTTTTGTTGCATCTAAAGGTACTGTTGGCTAAAACGTGACACAACTGTACATTATTTAACGCAACCTTAAGAACTCATTTGAAACCATATTCTTGAACTCTGTATGTTGGATTCTTGTCATTTTGGTCTTGTGTAGTTTAGATTGAAATACCTTTATTTTCCTAAACTGTTGTGGAGTCAGTTTGTGGTGTTTTCACAGTGTTACTGTTAATGTTGGTACAAATACTTTGCACATTGCCTTCGATAAGCCTGAATACTCATGCCAAGCTACCAAGGGGAAGAGCAGGGGTTATCTGAAGAGTGTTTCCTCCTTGCCCTGACTAAAAGTAAGGGTCCCTATTTGGACAGTGGTACCTACCTCTGCCAACTAGAGACCCCCAGTTCTAACACATATTATTAGGTGTTATTATTTAAACTAGCATTTGGCCTTGCATTTTAAAGTTATTTCAAATCAGGGAATTGGTGGTGTGGTTGGGTTTCAATTGGGTGACAGTCTTTGCGAAAACATAGCTTTGTGTTCAGGCATTTATGGTCTAAGACCAATATTAACGAAGGTAGCCGATTGATGCATTTCACAAGGCCATGATTTGTCTACTGTAGCAGTGGCTTTGGAAGCGTTAATAATGCTGCACTTATCGTCATCTCCATCAGTTGCCATTTTACATACAAACGTGCAACCATTGCTGCATTTTATATTTTCTAATGTTGAACATGGCCATTGAATCAGCAGCTCATTTACACCTTTTTTATTTAGGATTGGGAAAGATTATTTGATGGGCTAGGAATTTTGTGAAGTTAAGAAATTTGGGAGGTAGTCATCCAATTGATGTAGGAAATATGTGTGGTAAAAAGTGCTTTGAATGCATGTGTTCACTTTGGATCTGACAAAGTGGACCACATTCTTAGGAACTTTGACAATTCAAATTCGTTAGATGCTCCAAACCTAACTACCAAGACGCTTTTTCCTATTTTCTTCTCATAGAATGTCCTCCTACCTCCCCTGAGCTAGTTACTACAATACTCAATAGACTGAAATCTGGTTCCCTGCCTGATCCCTGCCCTCCTGGGATACTCAAGCTTGCACCAGAAGTGATTTCCACCACTCTCTCAGACATCTTTAATTCTATGTATTCAACCTGAGTCTTTCCTTTTGGGAGCTAAACTTGATATTCTGACATAGAACTCTCTCTAGGGGTATTGAAAACTATTGATAAAAAATCCCAGACATTAGGTAAGCAGCTGCTTCACCCCGTGTACACCAAGACCTCCATAGGACCTCAAGATGGGCATCATAGTTCTCACAGTAGATTCCTGTCTTCTTACCCTTTCAACCATTTACTTGTTTGGACAGTGAGGTACTTGGTAGATTTACAGCTTAAATAAAAAGTGTATTGCTTTTAGTTATTCCTCTGTTAGTCAGTCATACAGAATTCAGTATTTGGTAATTATTTGGGTGACATAACTTTGAGAGTTCTTTGTGTAACTGGAACACTGGAACAATGTCAACCTCTGAATATTTATGCATACCTTGTATCTTGCTTTTTGTTTGGCACTTTACTTTCTATATATATATGTATATTGGGTGATTACATGTAGTAGAACCCAGTGTTTTTCTACAAAAAAGAACAGCAGATTTCATCAAGCTGAGAAGTATCCAGATTTTAATAGTGCCACATTTTAATCAGGTTCATGGGCTATGAACACAGTTTACAAGGCCCTAGTTCAAGCTTTCAGGTATATTCAAAGCTTTATGCTCTTCACCATGGCACCTCATTCAAATACAGCTCCCTGTGTATTCTGATTGCAAGAAAAAATCAAGAGGTAGAAATACTTCACTGATCGGGTAAATTTATAGGGCCTAATTTAGAACTAGGCCGACGCGTTACTCCGTCACAATGATGATGCATATCCTGTCTGATAATATCTAAATCCCATTATGTCCTATGGGATTTAGACTTTGGCAGATGGGATATCTGTCATTGTAGTGATGGAGTAACCAGTCTACCGAGTGTCTAAAGCAGACCCAAAGTCTGAAGTCCATGTACTTTCGTCCATGACCCACTACAGACCACCACATCTCACTATTCTTTGTGAATCACCTCCCTTTCCTTTGACACCTCCATCTTTGTACATCATTCCAAGTTAGGTAAACTATATATAACATCAAAATAGAATATCAAATACTTTTGATGTTTAAACTGTGGGGAAGAAAGTGATTTGAACAGTTGATACGGGTAGTCTTGACTGTATTGGATATATCAATAATGTCAACTGCTTCCATGGACAAGCACACATATTGCTTCACTTGTTCTGTTACATAAACTATTTATACTTGGCTATTTTTTTTGTTATGTTGCAATTCTATAGAATGCTTTTCAATCCATTAGTATGGGATGCAGTCTAGTGTCTGTATGATTGAGCACGCACATAGCGATAATTGTTTTTACCTAAACGACTTCTTTGTATATTTTTACTTAGACTATTCCCAAACCTTGTGATTTTAAAGAAAGTTGGAAGCTGAAACACAGGAAGATGATGTAGCTTGCCCTGGATTTAGGTTGAGCAAATTTTGAAAATGAAACAGGGATATTCCAAAAAGGGGTAAGCCCCCAATTTTTCTTTGACCATGAAATGCAACACAGGAATGCGATATGGGGAGAAGATGTGGCATTACAGCTGGAATTGGGGACCGAGCCAACATATGAAACCTTTGTGTTGTCCATGCATCATGCAAGCTGAGGCAAAGACAGCGCAAAGGCTTCAGTAATATTTACAAAGCCATGTACATCCTGATTTGCATGACCTTACATTTAAATATATATTTCAACTTGAGCTGCTAATGATTCCTGCATTGGACACATGAAAATTAGGTACTTTCTGTTTTCAGTCAATCCTCTATTTAAACTAGGACATAAGTTGCATTTACAGAAATGTGTTGGCATAGATTGTGGAAAAAAATGGGTCTGCCTCCACAAATTTGGTATTCTTGTTGACCCTACCTAGTTAGCCATTGCTATTCCTTACCTCTGTTCTCATCAGTGCTGCTTCTCTTTAAGTATTTCAAAAATGTTTGTTAGGTTGTAAGTGGAGAAAGGTCAAATTGTTTGGTACCTGTCCTCTTGTGTGCAGGTATGGGCGGTCCTTGGTAATCATAAATATTAAACTGTAGAATATTGCCATGTGGATGCCCGGTTAAGAAATCACCATTTTACATGCACACATTCTTAAGTTACCTTCTCTCCCTAAACACAATAACATTTGACACACATTCATTTGCGTGCACAAATATGATAACATTCTTTTAACTCAGTTTGTTTACAACACTATTTTGTAGGCATTTGATCAAAACACCTTGAACATTCCGTACGAGGGCTAAGTTCAGAATGCAAGATGTTATTTGTCTTTGATTCAGAAAAGGGGGTGGTGATGAACAGAGTGTCTGAATTAAGCAGACCACTCTTACCCAGTCCAAAGATCAGGGCTTGATCCATCACCGTTATTTAGCTCACTGCCCCATCCCAGCTCAGAACCTGGCTATATGCAAATTAGTCTGTCCCTGGCCCAGTGCATCATGGGAACAGGGCAGACCAAACTACCAAGCCAATTCTTCACCAGAAAGGAGACAAGCTACCGGGGACCGGTTTCTGGCATTTCAGCCTCGTCGGCCCGGCTTGCTTGAATCCTGATGGAGCAGTGAGCAAGGGACTCATGTCTGAGTATACCCTGCCACACCTATAGTGGCCAAAAACGATTCAGAAAAGGGGGTGGTGATGAACAGAGTGTCTGAATTAAGCAGACCACTCTTACCAAGTCCAAAGATCAGGGCTTGATCCATCACCGTTATTTAGCTCACTGCCCCATCCCAGCTCAGAACCTGGCTATATGCAAATTAGTCTGTCCCTGGCCCAGTGCATCATGGGAACAGGGCAGACCAAACTACCAAGCCAATTCTTCACCAGAAAGGAGACAAGCTACCGGGGACCGGTTTCTGGCATTTCAGCCTCGTCGGCCCGGCTTGCTTGAATCCTGATGGAGCAGTGAGCAAGGGACTCATGTCTGAGTATACCCTGCCACACCTATAGTGGCCAAAAACGATTCAGAAAAGGGGGTGGTGATGAACAGAGTGTCTGAATTAAGCAGACCACTCTTACCCAGTCCAAAGATCAGGGCTTGATCCATCACCGTTATTTTGCTCACTGCCCCATCCCAGCTCAGAACCTGGCTATATGCAAATTAGTCTGTCCCTGGCCCAGTGCATCATGGGAACAGGGCAGACCAAACTACCAAGCCAATTCTTCACCAGAAAGGAGACAAGCTACCGGGGACCGGTTTCTGGCATTTCAGCCTCGTCGGCCCGGCTTGCTTGAATCCTGATGGAGCAGTGAGCAAGGGACTCATGTCTGAGTATACCCTGCCACACCTATAGTGGCCAAAAACGATTCAGAAAAGGGGGTGGTGATGAACAGAGTGTCTGAATTAAGCAGACCACTCTTACCCAGTCCAAAGATCAGGGCTTGATCCATCACCGTTATTTAGCTCACTGCCCCATCCCAGCTCAGAACCTGGCTATATGTAAATTAGTCTGTCCCTGGCCCAGTGCATCATGGGAACAGGGCAGACCAAACTACCAAGCCAATTCTTCACCAGAAAGGAGACAAGCTACCGGGGACCGGTTTCTGGCATTTCAGCCTCGTCGGCCCGGCTTGCTTGAATCCTGATGGAGCAGTGAGCAAGGGACTCATGTCTGAGTATACCCTGCCACACCTATAGTGGCCAAAAACGATTCAGAAAAGGGGGTGGTGATGAACAGAGTGTCTGAAATAAGCAGACCACTCTTACCCAGTCCAAATATCAGGGCTTGATCCATCACCGTTATTTAGGTCACTGCCCCATCCCAGCTCAGAACCTGGCTATATGCAAATTAGTCTCTCCCTGGCCCAGTGCATCATGGGAACAGGGCAGACCAAACTACCAAGCCAATTCTTCACCAGAAAGGAGACAAGCAACCGGGGACCGGTTTCTGGCATTTCAGCCTCGTCGGCCCGGCTTGCTTGAATCCTGATGGAGCAGTGAGCAAGGGACTCATGTCTGAGTATACCCTGCCACACCTATAGTGGCCAAAAACGATTCAGAAAAGGGGGTGGTGATGAACAGAGTGTCTGAATTAAGCAGACCACTCTTACCCAGTCCAAAGATCAGGGCTTGATCCATCACCGTTATTTAGCTCACTGCCCCATCCCAGCTCAGAACCTGGCTATATGCAAATTAGTCTGTCCCTGGCCCAGTGCATCATGGGAACAGGGCAGACCAAACTACCATGCCAATTCTTCACCAGAAAGGAGACAAGCTACCGGGGACCGGTTTCTGGCATTTCAGCCTCGTCGGCCCGGCTTGCTTGAATCCTGATGGAGCAGTGAGCAAGGGACTCATGTCTGTGTATACCCGGCCACACCTATAGTGGCCAAAAACGATTCAGAAAAGGGGGTGGTGATGAACAGAGTGTCTGAATTAAGCAGACCACTCTTACCCAGTCCAAAGATCAGGGCTTGATCCATCACCGTTATTTAGCTCACTGCCCCATCCCAGCTCAGAACCTGGCTATATGCAAATTAGTCTGTCCCTGGCCCAGTGCATCATTGGAACAGGGCAGACCAAACTACCAAGCCAATTCTTCACCAGAAAGGAGACAAGCTACCGGGGACCGGTTTCTGGCATTTCAGCCTCGTCGGCCCGGCTTGCTTGAATCCTGATGGAGCAGTGAGCAAGGGACTCATGTCTGAGTATACCCTGCCACACCTATAGTGGCCAAAAACGATTCAGAAAAGGGGGTGGTGATGAACAGAGTGTCTGAATTAAGCAGACCACTCTTACCCAGTCCAAAGATCAGGGCTTGATCCATCACCGTTATTTAGCTCACTGCCCCATCCCTGCTCAGATCCTGGCTATATGCAAATTAGTCTGTCCCTGGCCCAGTGCATCATGGGAACAGGGCAGACCAAACTACCAAGCCAATTCTTCACCAGAAAGGAGACAAGCTACCGGGGACCGGTTTCTGGCATTTCAGCCTCGTCGGCCCGGCTTGCTTGAATCCTGATGGAGCAGTGAGCAAGGGACTCATGTCTGAGTATACCCTGCCACACCTATAGTGGCCAAAAACGATTCAGAAAAGGGGGTGGTGATGAACAGAGTGTCTGAATTAAGCAGACCACTCTTACCCAGTCCAAAGATCAGGGCTTGATCCATCACCGTTATTTAGCTCACTGCCCCATCCCAGCTCAGAACCTGGCTATATGCAAATTAGTCTGTCCCTGGCCCAGTGCATCATGGGAACAGGGCAGACCAAACTACCAAGCCAATTCTTCACCAGAAAGGAGACAAGCTACCGGGGACCGGTTTCTGGCATTTGAGCCTCGTCGGCACGGCTTGCTTGAATCCTGATGGAGCAGTGAGCAAGGGACTCATGTCTGAGTATACCCTGCCACACCTATAGTGGCCAAAAATGATTCGGAAAAGGGGGTGGTGATGAACAGAGTGTCTGAATTAGGCAGACCACTCTTACCCAGTCCAAAGATCAGGGCTTGATCCATCACCGTTATTTAGCTCACTGCCCCAACCCAGCTCAGAACCTGGCTATATGCAAATTAGTCTGTCCCTGGCCCAGTGCATCATGGGAACAGGGCAGACCAAACTACCAAGCCAATTCTTCACCAGAAAGGAGACAAGCTACCGGGGACCGGTTTCTGGCATTTCAGCCTCGTCGACCCGGCTTGCTTGAATCCTGATGGAGCAGTGAGCAAGGGACTCATGTCTGAGTATACCCTGCCACACCTATATTGGCCAAAAATGATTCAGAAAAGGGGGTGGTGATGAACAGAGTGTCTCAATTAAGCAGACCACTCTTACCCAGTCCAAAGATCAGGGCTTGATCCATCACCGTTATTTAGCTCACTGCCCCATCCCAGCTCAGAACCTGGCTATATGCAAATTAGTCTGTCCCTGGCCCAGTGCATCATGGGAACAGGGCAGACCAAACTACCAAGCCAATTCTTCACCAGAAAGGAGACAAGCTACCGGGGACCACTCTGCAACACAACTATCATAATAGAATTAACAGTTGCGGACTCAATGGAATTGTGACATGGTAACATGAAAAATGTTATGATATATATGACTTCAAACCTTTGTTTATTTAGAGGAGTATTTCACTGGCACTGAGAGCTCGGTCTATGCTGGAATTTCAGCTCAGCTGATTCTTGTCACATCATGTGAGGGATGCTGTCCTACTCTACACCAAGACGGGCAGTTTCCTGACCCTTACCCACAGATAACCAGGAGATAGACCACCCAGACAGGGATTTGGTAGATCCACTCTCCTCAGATACAATAGGGTCTAATGTGCTAGGTATGAGTACACCATATTACTGAACTTGTGTGCAAGCATATAGTTTCCTGTAATCTACTAAATGGTTGAATTGTTCATCGTTTCCACCCTTCTGGTAATGCTAATAACATAATTCTGTTTCCTTCTATTAATCATTGCAGCACACATATTTTGTTCAAGAATCAGAATGCTTCAATATATATTGAAACTGCATGTTGTATATTTCTTGCTTATCTCTTTTGGTATGCATAAGTAACTGAGCGAAAGGGTTATACATTTGTTACCACAATATCCTTGGGGATTAGGGTTGTCATGTTCTGAGGTTGCACACACGTGTTACCCTATAAGTTAGGGGTGCATATTGTGCACTGTGAGCTAGCAGGATTATATGCCACTATATACTGAGGGATGCTCAGAAGCTGTCTTGCACCAGTCCAACATTTATGTTGTCCATATAACGCACAGTTTTACTTGAGAAAGTACAAGCAAACAACAATATATCTACCTTCCTGACTTACAGGCTGTAAGGGCTAATACAGAGAGCCAATGCCAATCTGCAACTTGGCACCCATGACAAATCCTCTGGCCACATCTTGGAAAATCTTTGGGAAATGATTGGCATTTTCCTTTTTTGCCATTATAGCTTGAAAAACAATTGAGAGCCAACAAATAATCACTCTAAGAAAGTGTGATAAATGAAACTTGTACATGTGAAATGAATACTTAAAACAACAGACACGCATAGTAGTCTCTAACAAAGGTCTGACTGGGTGAGAGTGAGGAAGGGATTCCTGTAAAGAGACTGAA
This sequence comes from Lissotriton helveticus, assembly GCF_964261635.1. Taxonomy (NCBI): domain Eukaryota; kingdom Metazoa; phylum Chordata; class Amphibia; order Caudata; family Salamandridae; genus Lissotriton; species Lissotriton helveticus. The sequence continues at coordinate 1,945,422,197 of NC_136063.1, read as the reverse complement.
AGGGAAACATCCTTTCAAACGCAACTTTTACCACGCAGTGCCTTTACGACGCAACTTTAACAACGCAAACCATTACAACGCATTGCGCTGGGGGGCGCTCTGGGATAGGGAATAAGTTTAATTTACTGTCCAACACCTTCCCTAGTGTCCACGGGGACTGGAGTTGGAATAGTAAATTAAACTATTCACTACCCAGCACCCCAAAGCACTATGCGTTGTAAAGGTATGCGATGTAAAAACCGCGTTGTAAAGGCATGCGATGTAAAAGTATGCGTTGTAACGTCATACATCCGACTGAAAGGTTTCCTTCCATTCTGTGGCCCTTCAGACCCCCAAGAGATTTTGGGCTACTACTGGCAGCCAAAGCTTAAACCTGGGATTTTATTTTAGTGGGTGCTTGTTGAAGACAGAGCATGCGGCGTCTGTATTGCTTGAAAGGAAACCCTGACCACTGTGGTCAAATAGCCACAGAGTTTCATGAAGAGCAGTCAAGGGAGAGTTATCTGCAAAACTAACTCTAAATAACTCTGTGGTTATGACCTTTAAAAATAACCGCATTGCACTGTCTAAAGCAGGAACTGTAGGTGTTGGCCTTATTCTGGAAAACACGTTGTTTCTTTATAGCCTTCTCACCCACCCCCTGAAGTGTGTGCAGCAGTCTCATCAAAGAAAAAGCGGATTCAGGTCAAAAGGTGTGGTATTCTGATCTTTTCCATACCTTGACTGGTGACAATAAAGACGTGTTCAAACCCTGCACAAGAGTAGTCATTGGGAAAATTAGATTTTGCCAAAAAGACAGCAAATGCCAGTGCTACAGAATTAAGAAAGTAAGGACATTGTTATGTTCTTTTGTTTTACCTTTTGCCTTTAAACATATGTAATCTGTTGTGTTCTTAAGGGTGAGACTTGTAATGCTTGTTGCATTCTCCTTGCTCGTTCCAGCTGGGAGTCAGTTGATGTCTTGCTCCGCAGACTGAAGCTGTGCTCCCTGGCTCTTTCCTGTTTTAATAATAAACTCCATTTATCTACTTCATGCGTAGAGAATCATTATTACAATTGGCGGTGATCATGACACACGTGCAAAATCGGAGGATTATTCCTTTTTATTATTTTTTTTAAACAATTCGTATCGACAAGGAATTGTGGGAAGACATTAGAAATCCTCAACTGCCTCGACCTGGAAGGTTATCAACGAAGTTTTACCTGTGGATCTGTAAGTGGTGCACTTCGGGATTCATTCTTCAATTTGGGTTGGTGGCAGCAATTTGGCCGACCGTTGCGTTGCTGCTGCATGTTTCAAGCGGTTGCTACGTTCTGATGCACCTTGTGTGACGCGCATTGCTGGTTCCTGACGCGCATGGCTCTGACTCACACAGTGCCGTCGTTGCGCAATGTCACGCTGCATGACCTCTACATGGCAGCCATTTTGCGGAACTGCATTCGAGCCAGAAGCTAGTTATTTGTCTGAGTTTTGTGCAAGTTGCATTTTAAGTGTTTGCCTTATTATTACTGGAACAGAAAAATTACCTTATTATTGAACAGGAGAGGAGGTCCGGGTGGCAGGTATTTTGGAGAAGAATTTCATTTTTTTTTGTGTGTTTGTACTTGCACTTACAAATTGGCTTATTGCTGTCATATTTGGACCATACTTATAGCTATTGACACTGATAATTTTTTGGGAAAGAGTTATTTTCTGACATACCACAATGTTTGCTGTACATGCTCAATAATCTTATGGAAGGGGTGATCATCTACAAAGAGAGACAATGGCTCAACAAAATGTCAGATTAAGTTCCCATCACCCCTTTTGGTCTTCAGGCTCACGTCCAGCTATGGAATGGAATTTTTTTTTCATTAATTACATTAGTGCTGTTGACGAGACAGGTAAGATGAAGCCTGATCAAAAGAAAATAATTATTTTACATTCTTTAGGTTCAATGGGAATAAAGACTTATAATCGCATGCCTAAAATACCTGTCACTGCAGAATTAAATGACTTTGATGTGGCATTAAAAGATTTGGATAAATATTTTGCGCCTAAGGTCTGCATGGGAGTGGTGCGTTATACATTTTTTCAGAGGAAACAAGATGAACCTGTGGATGACTATGTTGATGAATTAAAAAGACTGACAATTGACTCCAAGTTTGGTGATTTTCATGATGAATTACTAAGAGACCAGGTGGTCACGCATTGCAACAATTCTGCGTTACAAGAACGCTTAAGAGTAAATGGCGATTCGGCTTT